>NC_021160.2:5407829-5635455 GCF_000331145.2 Cicer arietinum | reverse complement strand
GGAATATTACAAAAATGTATTCTCTAGTATACAAAGTTGCCATAAACAATGAAACTGGCTTGCTTAATTACCTGCTTTATTGCTAATATATTTGCCCACAATTACAAATATATAAAAATATTATTATTATTATAATGATAAAACAAACTTCTAAAGGAGTAATAAGCAGGAGCATCAACTTAATGTGAAGACTAAAACTTGGATTCTTATTTCCTTCATGCTTTAGTCAATGCCATAGATCGTGCTCGAAGGTTCAAGAATATTCCCCTGAAATAAAATAGGCATATATAATGAATGATCTCATTTCAGTTGTTATTGGTTATGTTAAGCCTTTGATATGCTTTGGAAAGCACACAAACCAAACACACTTAAATAGTTAAGGAAAGTTGAGAGTACGACAAATGAAAACAAGGGTGTACCAGCAAAATGCTATTAAGCTGTGGAAAACAACACGGAAATGAAGAGGCATGAATTTGTAATTTATCCACCCAACAACAGGCCAGAACTGCAGTTCAATCCATGGAGGATCTTAAAGTCAGAAACAATAAAATATGTCTTCAAATAATTATGTTTGATGCTAAATTTGTAATACTAGATTACCGTCCATGATGCGTATTGTACTGATGGATAACCCTTCTTCACATTAGCTTTCACATGCACCCAAGGTCGGCCTGCAGTCCACATTTTCATCATAAACATAAATCATAACTACCACAAAGGCATGCCATTTTACAAATAAATAGATTGGACAGAGTGTATTCGAAATTACGTTTTAAAGCTCAATTGTTTATAGAATTTAAAGTCGAGCCATCTGATCATGATAATCAGATGGCTGAAATCAAACATCCACATGAGTGCATGATTTTCCTTACTGCAGAGAATCCGGTCCATCGTACACACCAATTTTTCTTTTTCTCCAAAGACAATTTGAGTCAAGTTGAGTTGACTCAATTATGAGATTAAGCTCTCACATAATACCAACAACGTGTGACTCAAGATCTAACTACTTGGATAAACAAGTTTATGTCCACACATAATTTTAGGATAACTTGCTCAGTTTGTTTTATTCAGTTTGTTTTTCAGATAAACAAATAAATGAATTACTAGTTGAATAGAATGTCATTGGGGTGGGTACCCTATTTTTGACACTGATGAGAATTATTTTATTTGTCCATATTTTCCATGTGTATTTGACTTCCTGTATATCCATGCTCTTCAATGTAAATGAAATAGTCAGATGTTGAAAAATGACTAACCTTCAATAACTAATCCATAGTAAATCATGAAAAGCAAATTGTTCAAAGGAGAAGATGTCAATTGTTCAATCAGAACCTGGAAAGAATAATCAAAGAAAGAAGACATAATTTAGAAATGGCAAGTTACTTATCATGTTTTTCTTGTTTTGGTATTGGGAGTATATAAAATATTAAAAAAAAAACTTATTCAATCATCAATAAGAACTTGTGTAAAATATGTTTGGTATGATATTAGCTTAAGAACTAAATTCATTCACATAGCATTTAGAGTGTAATATATCACATTTTGTAACATCCTAGATTTGTAAGTATTTCCAAACACTGCATAAGTTAGCTGATTACTCATACTATATAAATACTTCAAGAAAAGTAGATTGATAACAAGAGTTCCAGGCCTGAATTAAGGTCATGGATAGATATAGGTAATTAGATTAAAAGGTTATGCAGTATCAATCACCTTCTTGGCCACAGTTTTTGAATCTTTCTTTCCTTTGAAAATCTTTTCTAGTAATATATGAAAGAAATGTCCAGAGGGTCCAAGATAAGCGGCTCCAAGAATCTGCATGCAATAAAAGATATACATGATTCCTAATGCATATTATATATACTTATAAGCTCTAATAACACAAGTCAATTAAATCTGCATTAGTAAAATGAGAAATGACTGTAGGAATTAAGGAAAAGGAAGAGAAATGTAAAGGGAAAGAATTGAAGAAAAAAGAGATATACAATAACTGTAAAAGAAATGGTATGAAAAAGTCAATGCTCAAATCTGAGCAGCAACAGTGTAGTTTTAGTGTATATTGGGTATCACGGTGGGTTTTGTTAAAATCAGTGAGTCACTGTGATTTTTCAAAAGCTACAAATTATATCTTTTGCAAAATCATACTAGCTCACTCTAATTTTGGCAAACTCGACATAATACAAAGCACTCAACAGAAGGTAAGTGCACTAACCAACTTAATCATGAGATAAACTTCTCAGTAAAAACTCCTAAAAAATTAAAAAAAAAATCTAATAATATGATCTATCTAAAAATATAGTTTCTTGTATGAGTTTGAAATTGGCTTTTTTGGATCTCTACACAAGTCCCCTTCTTCGTAGATAGCACCGAGCAGCGTACAAATTAACCCTCTCCCCAAAGATTATTTTTCACATGGATCGAATTAGGGACCTTCCACTTGAGAGTTGAGAGCATCTGATATGTGTCGTATTCGACACCGACACATGTAATTATATTCAATCACTTTAATTTTCTTAAATTATTCAGGGTGCTTATGTGTCAGTGTCTAGTGTCACATAGGTTGACTGCTAGTCCAAACTTCATGAGTAAGATGACATTGGGTTTTACATACATATGTGTTTATTTGATAAACAAAATACAACAAATTGAATTGAATTAAAAAACTGTGATAAATTGAGAGTAATTAAAACATGTAGTTTACAAATCTGGTAGGCAAAGATTGAAAAGAAAATGAAAAAGAAGCAAACTAACCACTTTGAGAAGAAGTCTTTTAAATTGAAGCTTCCGTATACCTGTAAGCTTCTGAGACACTATATCACTGATCCCTGACAACACCCCTGCAGTAATTGCCTGGTTTAACAATCATGAGAAAAACGAAATAAGATTATATATATATATACTAGTAATAAATAGATATATAAGTTAGGTGACCGCAATAAATTGGGGGAAAATTGATGAATAAATTCAATCAAAACAAACTCAACAAAAATTTATTTATTACTACCTGAAAGGCTAAAAGTAAAAGTAGCAGTTTTTGAATCGGTAGCAGAAGAAGAGAAGCGATGTAATAATAACAGAAATTGAAATAGAGAGAGTGAGATTAAGAAAGAAGAGGAGAAGAACCTTGGTTCTGAGAGGGTGTTGCTGAAGCTGTTTGATGTAATTGTTGAGTCCATTCTTTGCTACTGAACCCATCTTGCTTTCACCACAATCTCTGATTGTTTGCTTGCGACTCTTTCGTTCTTTCAAAACTATCTCTCCCAACTCTCAACGACAAAGTATACACAACAATTACATGTGCCAATTACACGTCATTCATTAATATACATAATTTCGTAATTACTCATTCAACTATTTATTTAATATATTTCACATGTCTATTTCATAAATTAGGAAAAGATCAGAGATTTTTCTTTTTTAATTTAATTTTTTTAATAGATATTATAACAATGTATGTAGACAAATTCAAATATAAACATTGAATGAAAAGATTCTTAGTTAAGTTCTTATCTTTTAGTCAAACTCTAAATTATTAGAGTTTTATTCTCCTAAATATCATAAAATTAAAAGTAAAAAATTATTTAAAATTTTAACTAAATTTAATTAATATTTTAATAAAGATTAAAGTATAAAAATATCATGTTATAAAATTGATATATCGTTGACATTACAAAATTATTAATATATTATTATCATTTTGCACTACTTCAATATCTATATATTAATAAAAGGAAGAATATAAAGGAGTTTGAAACACTAGATCAAAATCCATAAAAACAAAGTGAACCGACGTCAACATCTAACTTATAAAGAACTTTATCTAAAAAGTCTAAAGAGATAAAATTTTAGTGAAATAAAAAAGAGTACGGTAATTTCTTAGTTCACCATAAAAAATAGTGTCGGTCCTTTAATATTTTATGAGCAAAAGTAAAACTCAGTATTTTGAAATTAATAACACTCACAGTCTTTGAACATTTAAGTGGTTGCGCTAAATGTTGATGTAACTATAATATTGCATTGCAAATATATATATTCTTTAGCATTTTCAAATGTGAGTATTTTAAACATTGAGGTATTAAGTTTTATTCTTACTCACTAAAAAGAAATTTAGTCTCTATATAGAAACAAAAGAAAATAACCCGATATATTGTACCAAAAAGAAATAACCATATATATGACATTTTCCAGTATAGTGCATTCCCTATTGATTGATCCAAACCTTCGAGATAATCTATCACAAGTCCAAAAATGAAAATTTGAGATCCCTACATCTCAACGTTCCGTGATATATATGTGTCATCCAGTTGAAATGATCCTTTCATTCCTTTTTATTATATACATACATGCCACTAAAATAGGAATATATTGTGTTTTTGTTGTCCTTAAAACTTGTCACTCTTTGTCAAAAACAAAAAAAAGGAGTGGCAATTTTCTATCCATTGGAGTGTGACTGGTAGGTAGGAATAGAATATGAGCATACGTTAACGATGACGAACTGAAAATTGATATATGAATTATGAATATGACAATGACATAACGTGGACCAGAGAAGTTATATTTATGTAACACATATTGTCTCGTGTTACTTGTTAATATTGTATAGGGCTTAAGGAGCCAACCCTATAAGTTTGCATAAGTTATATCAAATTTCTTATTTTGTTACTAATTCATCTGTTTTAAGTAATTATGAATATTGTATAGTAATTAAGTAATTAAGTAATTCATCTGTTTTAAGTAATTATGAATTATGAATATGGCAATGACATAACTTGTTAATATTGTATAGGGCTTAAGGAGCCAACCCTATTTTGTTACTAATTCATCTGTTTTAAGTAATTGTTTCTAAAATAACTTAGGCATAGTACAATAAAAGTATATATAATTTTTTGAATTAATAACCAAATTGATCCCAAAATCGTCGATTTATATTATTTAAGTATTTGAATTTTGCAAATAAATAAAAATATCTTTCATTTTATAACACACTAATTATAACATCACGTCATTATCATGTCATAAAAATTATTTTTATTTGAAAGATGATAAATAAATTTACCATCATATTACGTCTACTGATTTGATGGAATTAGTCCTAAAGTTATAACTTGTTGTGGCCATTTTAACTCCATTGTTGTTCAAAAAAAAAAAAGAAAAATACTATTCAAGTATGTTGTTGGTGTATAAAAAATAATCCAAGTTGGTGGGAGTAGTTGGTTGGGTTTACTACTTCCTTGGCCTCTGTTCAACGTTGAAACAAGCCAAGGGAAAGCTTGTTGAAATTTATTAATTAGAATATGAAAATAGTCAATAAAAAGGCCAAGTCTATTCTTACGGTTATATACGACCTCTTCCCTTCTATATTTTGATCCATTCCTTTCTCTATCCTCTATATATACACCACCCACTCCCATTCTTTTTTCATTAAATTCTCTCAATCTTCAATTTCAAACACCATTCTTTCAATTCTCATCATTCAACACATGGTTTCTTTACAATTCTCACCAGCTAATTTATCTTCTTTGAGGACAACTAACGCTGCTATTCATCTCCCAAAACTGCTACGTCTCCCTAATTTCTCAATTCCACAACTACCAAAAACTAAACTACTTCTTCAGGAACTTGATAGATCCATTGAAAAACAGAACACTAATAACGTTGTCTTCACAACACAATCAAATGAGGATTTGTATACACGCAATAACAAAAACTCAAATGCTATTATTAAACTCTATGCAGTTTTGGAAGCTGTATGTGACAGAGTTGAAATGCACAAAAACATTGGTGAACAACGTAATAATTGGAACACTCTTCTTTTAAATTCCATCAACATGATTACTCTAACTGCTACAACTATAGCTGGTGTTGCTGCTGCTACCACTGCTTGTTCTGATTCATCACTTTTAGCTTTGAAGTTATCTTCTGCTCTTTTATTCTCTGCAGCTACTGGTTTATTAATTGTTATGAACAAAATTCAACCCTCTCAACTCACCGAAGAACAACGAAACGCTACCAGATTGTTTAAACAGCTTCAGAAACAAATACAAACTACAATAGCTCTTGGAAATTGTACAGAAGAAGATGTGAAGAGTGCAATGGAGAAAGTTTTTGCACTTGACAAAGCATATCCACTTCCTTTATTAGGAGCAATGCTTGAAAAATACCCTGCAAAATTTCAACCTGCTGTTTGGTGGCCTTTGAGAAAAAACAAAAGTTTGAAAGGAAAAAGACTAAGCAAGAAAATGAATGGATGGAGTGAAGAATTAGAAATGGAAATGAGGGAAGTTGTTGAAGTTATTAAGAGAAAAGATAGTGAGGATTATGAGAGGCTTGGAAACATAGCATTGAAAGTAAACAAGAGTTTGGCAATAGCAGGACCTTTACTTACTGGCATTGCAGCTATTGGATCTACATTTATAGGACATGGCTCTTTGGTTGCTTTGGTTCCTCTTTTGGCTGGTTCTTTGGCTTCTGCTGTTAATACTTTTGAGCATGGTGGACAAGTTGGCATGGTTTTTGAAATGTATAGAAGTTCTGCTGGATTCTTTAATTTGGTTGAAACATCAATTGAATCAAGTTTAGGTGAGAAAGATTTAGAAAAAAGAGAAAATGGAGAGTTGTTTGAAATGAAGATGGCTTTGCAGTTGGGGAGAAGTGTATCTGAACTGAGAGAACTTGCATCAAAATCAGCTTCTTGTCGCATGGAAGGTGTTGATATTGATGAATTTGCCAGCAAGCTCTTCTGAGATAATTTTCATGACAACCACATTCTTTTGTTTTTTATGTATAGATCACATTCTTTTATTCTTTCAAGTAAATTTATTGTTAGTCATCTCACATAGAAAGCAAATGTTTATATAGGCTAGAGAGATCTGATTCTGCATATATAATTTCTAATTTCATAATGTAATTCAGTAGTTGAATTCATGTTATATATATTCTTTTTCCCAATTTTGCTTTATTTTTGCCATGTTTGCATTGACTTTTAAATTATTTATTTGAGTTTTACCTATTCACATAAACATATTGTAATTTGTAACCAATTCTCTATTTGGCCCCTTTTTATTGTTCTAGGACCCAAATCCAATACCTATTTATTGTTCTAGGACCCAAATCCAATACCTAGAACCCTTCATCAATTTGTGTTCGTCAAGGTAAATTGGTGTTCCTTCTTTTTACTCTTCATCCGTTTTACTCTTACTCTTTCTTGTGAGAGATTGATGTCTTTTAGTTTAATAAATTCAATTCGAATGATTTTAATAGGTTTAAATTTATTGGTTCTTTTATTTGGTTTTAATTATAAGGCATTAAATCCGGTCAAGTAGACTAACATACCATGTTAGAATCTAAGTTGGGTTCTATACAACCTTATAAAATCAATTTGTAGGATGATATTTATCAATCGCTTATAAATAATTTATCACATTTTATTTTATCTAATGTGGTACTCTTAAAACATTCATCAAGTTCAGTGCTACACATTTTGACCCGGGTGGCCTGATAGCGGTAGACGATCCAATAGAAAAAACTCAAATCCCATATAAATAAGAGATAAAGTTCTATAATAATTTATAAAGAGTGATATCACTTACTTTACAAGTCAGTTTGTAAAAATAATTCAGACTCAATATAAAACATAATTACAAGTCAGTTTGTAAAAATAGCTCAAACTCAATATAAAACATAAGATGATATTAAAATGTACTCGATCGAGCCATCTACCATTTATATACGATTTATATATCAAGCCTAATAGTATTGGACATGAGAGAGTATATTAAAAAATACTCAAGTCTCACGTGAAAGAGATAATTTCTTTAAACATTGGTCTCATTTAATTGTGTCCAATTTGCACCTTTTACTGAATTCTGATTTGTATGTTTAAATGTAATTAGTTTCTTTTTGTATATGTTTGTTAAATTGCTTTTTTTTTTTTGTAACTACCTCCTTTTTTCTCTCTATAACTTACCAGGAATTACTGAATACTTTTGTGTATATATAGCGATTTTGGCTAATTTTAATTAAGAAGCATAAGGTATATTCGTTGATATTATGATAATATATAATTTACTCTTAATTTATAATATGTTGTATGCATGTTGTTGGATTTTATTTTTATGTTGGTAAACTTTTTAGACGAATATGTACATTTTATGCTGAAATGTTTGTTTCCACTGGAAAATATTTATTTATTTACTATTCAGTCCACTTATAAATTATTTCTTGCAGAAAAAAAATAAAAATAAATTATATCTTAATTGGATACAAATTAAGGAAATTAAGTCAACAGAAAAGATTTATAATACGAATGGAAAATTTAATTTTTAAAGTAATTAAAAATGTGGACCATTTTAAGACTTATTGGTAATGACCAAACCTAAGACACTTCAATATTAAAGACCTACAATTCTAAAATGGAGGAGCACTAGCCATATTCTATATTGACAAAGTAAAATTTACTGAAAAAAGTTCATATATAGTCTTTGTTAAAAAAATTGTTAATATTGCCTTCTACTCCTCCCATTATAATAAAAAATTACCTGCGTACGGACTATTTAAATGCGTTTCATTTTTTTAATTTCACATGTAAAAGTAATTTAGCAATCTGCAGTCTGCACCTTATGATATTTAGTCATCTATACGCATAAAAAAATATTAATTTAGTCATGTATTCACAGCACTAAAAAAAATTTAATTCCAATATATTTTTGAAATATTAACGTTACTTATATTTACGTCTAACACACGTAAATAATACTCTTTCTTTGTCCCACAATAAACAATTAAATGTATATTTGAACATTTCACATAGAATAAAATATATTATAATAAATAAAAGAAAAAAATGTTAATTTTATTAAATTATATTTATTAATCGTCAGCTTATAATTATAAAGTAAAAAATAATAATTTAAGAAACGATGCATGTGTTTTTCTTAAAGAATGATGCATTAATATTAATTAAAAGATATAATTAAAAAATATATTTAAAAATCCCTTAAAATCTGAAAATATGAGTTATTGTGATATAGAGTGGGTATTCTGTATCTGAGCTTAGGAAACTTGCATCAAAATCAGCTTCTTATAGAATGGAAGGTGTTGACATAGATGAATTTTCCAGCAAGCTATTCTAGCTAAGACATATATGACATCAATTCATTCATTCTTTGTAGTTATTTATCTGCTGACTCAATAGAAAAGAAACTTGGTTACACATACTTCTTACTATATTCTGTTTTTCTTTATTGGGATCTCATGCAGCATTTAAGAGGTTTTGTATAAAGATTTATTTTGGGAACATTGATTAACTTTGGCTATCTTTACATAATAATTTTGTGGTCAATTCTTTGATATCTTAAAGTTTTGTTGAATTTCAGTACCCCAAAAGTAAAATTAATTTAAAATAATTAATTGTAAAAACATTTATGACATTAAATTTCATACCTAACAAAATTTAGGATAGAGGAGTATTCACCTATGCTTGAGATGATACATGTATATACATGTATTCACCTTTGAGATGTTGTGCAACTCCTGCATATCTTTCATTTTTCATGCACGCGACTAATTTACAAGAATTTGACTTTCATTATATCTAATTTAAAGATCATGATAAAATAGCTTATGGTTAATTGATCACATTGTAAAAACTAAATCATTCACTATAATTTAATACAATATAATAAAGGCTATATGTATGGTCCCTTAACTTAATTTCCGGCAACGTTTTAATACTTTATTTTTTTTTTCGATTTAGTCCTTTATTCTTAAAAATATCAAATAAAGTATGAAAATATGAGTTTATTTGAAGATTTGCGTTACGAATTTGATGAAATTTGTATTATATTGAAGAATATAATTAATTTTATGAGTTTTGATTGAATTTTTTTTTGAATTTTTGTATAAAAAAGGATATCATTGTTGAAATTTTAAAATATAAAATATCAAATTGTCACTTAAAATTAAAATAAAAGACCAAGTCGAGAAAAAAAAAAAGATAAAGGACTAAAACGTTACCTGAAATTAAGTTAAAGGACCACAAATGTAATTTAGCCTATAATAAACTAAATTATGTATTATTAGTTTACTACTTCCTTTTTTCCTAAACCTTTTTAAACGCGATTTTTTTTAACCTAATAGTACTTGATTATTTACATAGTATTATATATAGCCATAATACTTAATTTATATGTTGATTTATGGATTTTTAAGTGGAATTTAATTCCTACCTTTGAAACTTGTGTTTTTCTTTTTATTTTATATACTATACTATAGTATATATTTTTATAAAATTATATTTACTTACTTCGTATCAAATCAAACGTTCAACCCAAGTCAAATATTTGAATTTTTTTTTGCATAGTCAAGTATTTTGCATAGTCAAGTATTTGAACTTTGAATTGATACCTACATGGATTAATTATCTCATTTGATTTTAATTATCTTAATTTAATATTCCTTGTATGCATTTTTATACATTATTAAATTAGTGAGAGGAATTTAAGAAGGGAAAATGTGAAAAACATCTCTAATTTTGTAAAGTGAGTTTATGATGGATTTTAATGTTTTTTATCTTTAATCTTTATCATTAATTTTCTATTTTTTTTCTAGTACGTACGTACATGATACAAGAATTAGACTTTTAAAAGAACGTGGGCAAAAGACTAGATTTTTTTTATTAAGTTTTTTTTTAATTAATTGAAGAAGCCAGGTATAATTGTCTAGCTAATAAAATAGCTGATACATTCAATATGATTTTGAAAAATATGCGAGCCAATCGTTTCAGGTGAAACTCATACTTAACACATGTTGGGATTGTATATTGTACATTAATAAATACGTTCACCTACTTTGTGTCTAATATTTTTTTTTTATCTCTAAAAAAAATCATAATAAAATTTACGTTCAAATACGATATCTTAAGTTCCAACTATTTTAACATTTATATGATTTAGGTTTTTACAAATAAAATACCTAATATTTTAATATAGAGTAGACAAACACATCAGACACATATATGTTGACATATTGTCTTTGCGTATTACACATATGCGCGGCACACAAAATATATTATATATTTGTTTATTATTTCTTTTGATAGATTTGAATTTTGAAATGCACAATTTCTTTATCAATATTTTCCAATACACCATTCAGTACTTCATATTCATATGAAACTGAGTCGAAAGTACTGATACTGATAAGGTCATGCATTTATTATATTGTTAATGACATAGACACATGGCTAAAGTTAAGATCTTAAACCTCCAATAAATAATTAAATTTATATATATATATATATACACGCTTCTAAAAATAAAATATTTAAATAGTATAATAAGTAAAAGGTTTTAAAATTATAAAAGTTATAATTAATGACATTTATTTAAAATATTTTGTATTTTATAAAATAAAAAATGTAAAATTTAAATAAAACTAGATTTAGAATCACACATTATAAGCGATTGGAATTGATATTTTATTGGAGTAAGTTTTAGTGTTGATATTGTGAAAATATAAATATTTATTTTAATATGAAATCATCGGATCAAATTTATATTCAATAAATTGTAAAATAGATTAAATTGACTATAGAATAAAGGACAAACAAACTAAATAAATAAATTTTGAACAAATGAAAAGAAAGTTATAATAGTATAGTTTAAAATTAAGATTAAAAGAACAATATATAAACGTATATTCAGTAGTATAATATATTATGTAACTTAGAGAAAAATTATTACATGAATTTAATGATGTAAACCATGTATTTATCGTACATTATGCACAAAAACTTCAAAAAAATAAAAAGATAATTCAAGAGATATCATATAAAAATATAAACAATTTTACTTATAAATTATTATTACATGACAGGTAAAAGGGTGAGCTGTCAACAAAACAAATTAAAAAATTGATTTAATATATTATAAATAAATTATAATAAAATATTGTTATTAATATTAAAACCATGTATACATTTTTTTTTATGAAGACCTTATTTAAAAGTTTGCTAATAATAATAATAATCTTAACGTGACTTGTACGGTAGCATGATTTTTTTGTTGACAAAGTACTATGGTAGCATGATGGTGAGTCCATTAATTCCATGGCTCCAATATATTTTTTTTGCTGAAATCATGGCTCCAATATTTTGAACAGGAACGGGTCAATATATGACATATATAATATATATGCAAATATGTTAAGGCTAAAATAGACCCAATCAACATGTTAATTCTCCCCCTACCTAGCACCATGCATCTTGTCTAGTTTATAAATACACACACGCATACACATATCTTCATTAACACATCAAAACAAGAAATCTTACAACATCAATGCTTTCTTCAGCTATCTCTCCCAATAGCTAAAAAAATCCACCAACACAACTTCTAGTTACAAAGAATTTAACTAACTTCTAGTTACTAACCTGTTATTTTAACGACATTTGTGAATAACATTTTTTAAGGTAAATGTTTCACGTAAAAAATTTAATATTTGGTAACATAAAAGACGTAGAAAGAATTTCAATTAGAAAGTCTTGATTTCAAATATAAAAAACTAGCATAACAACCAATTTACCAACATTTGCTTATAAAAAAATATGTTTAAGAAAAATAATTAAAATTATTTGTAAAAAATATTTCTTAAAATAATAAAAATAAACTCTTAAAATAATAAAAATAATAATAACTGCATTCCATAAAATTATTCTTCATGAAAATTTGTTCTACGAGAATATATAAAATATAAGTTAATTAAAGAGTGACTCTAAATATATTATAGCAATAAAAATATTAGAATTAATTTAGTTTTTTCTTAAATTTTATTCTACAAAATATGACTTTACATTGTTTATATTCAAAATCGAAAAGAATAAATGAATCTAATTCCTTAATTAGGTGCTAACATGGAATGCAAACAGAGTAGTCCAAGAGGTACATTGTTAAGGCTTTGTAGATTCTCACTACTCTCTCTACCTCTCAATCTCAAATGTGGCCCATACACTTAGTTGTATCAATTAAGGGACTATATATAAAAGGATACATGTAGTATTAATTCTAACAAGATTACATTAAAGAAAACATAAAATAACTCGTTCAATTTTTACTCTAATATTAAATTTATAAGAAACGAAAATAAATCTTATAAATTATCTAATATATCTTTAAAAATGTGTAACAGTTTATCTCACATATTTATATTTTAAGTTAACGAAACGTTGCTGGTAGACAAACTATTTTTTCTATTGTGCCAAATTTCAATGGTAAAGAACTTAAAATGTGGTTCTTAGACTTATAAACCATTGAAGAACCTCCCATTAGAAATGTCCTAGTAAGCTTCATATTAGACCTCAATGCATGTGGACATATACGTGTGCTTTAAAAATCTTAATATTAGAGCTGATTTGCTTATCGGCCCAAAAACAGTTGAAACTAAAAAAACGGCTTCTTAAACTGAAAAGGTGATAGGGTCCTCCAAAACTATAAGTTATTTAAATGGAAAGTAAAACTACTTTCATTAGAAAAGGCCGGAGGAAGAAAAAATAATACTATTACATAGAGAAAATAGACGGTGTTTATTGAGCAATATTAAACATTGTTTTCCTCTGAATTTTCGTTTACATATTATCTTTTACATTGACAACGTAGAGAAAAATAGATAACACACAATTACATTAATATAGAAAACAAAACAAAATGTCACCATCGTCATTAGATTTAACAAGTTGAATTACATATATACGATAAATATTTTATTTTCTTCATGAATACTTTTAATATCCAATGGATATTAAACAATTGTATTAAACGGTAGTCAAACTAATTACAAACATAACTACATTAAATTAGGCATCTTCGTTGCTCATGACATAGTAATATTTTTTTCTCATAGTAATAAACATTGGTAAACAAGCAAGTACTATAGTTTTATAATTCAAAAAATACAAACCACGAGGAAGGAATTGAAAAATAAGCCTTTTATCTCGTAGCTCACAAAAACTGCATCGTAATGTAAATCAGCGTATCCATATGACCGAGTACGAGATGTAAATGTTTGAACAATAGTAATAGTTGATTTTAATGTTATACCAAAAAAAAATAGTTGAATTTAATGAAAAACCAAAAAAGTCAACTAGTAACACCTAGTCAACATTTTCCCTATCTGACCCATTCTCTTCTTGTTCACACATCACCTACTATATATAATTACAATCCACACACATTCCTAATTCAACCATCACAAAATCAACAACACAAACACAAATCAAATTAAACACACACAAGACACAACAAATTAGATCTGTCTATCTATCTAACTTTTCATAAGATCACATGGCTTCCTTAAAAATTTCATCAGTGCTTTCTTCTTCTATTTCATCATCTTCATCTTCAAAAAGAATGATCAAATCCTCTTTCCATATCCCAAAACTCCCTAAATCTCTTTCACCAAAAACAAAACCAAGTCGAAAGCTATTCGAAGAATTAAACGGCTTCACACACACAATCCCAATAATAATCCAAGAAAACGACCATTCATCATCCAACAATTCACCAACTCCATCAAAAACAACAATTCAACTCTATGCAATTCTAGAATCCGTATCCGACAGAATAGAAATGCATCAAAATATCGGCGAACAACGCGACAATTGGAACACCCTTCTTTTAAACTCAATCAACATGATCACTCTCACCGCCTCAGCCATGGCGGGTATCGCAGCCGTAAGCGGCCCCGGCGCGCCGCTTTTAGCTCTCAAATTATCTTCCGCTCTATTGTTCTCAGCTTCAACGGGTATGTTAATTATCATGAACAAAATCCAACCTTCACAACTCGCTGAAGAGCAAAGAAACGCAACAAGGTTGTTTAAAAGCCTTGAGTCCCACATCGAAACCACACTAGCATTAGGGAAACCCTCAGAGGTATATATAATGGAAACTATTGAAAAGGTTTTGGCACTTGATAAAGCTTATCCACTTCCTTTATTAGGAGTTATGCTTGAAAAATTCCCTCAAAAATATGAACCTGCTACTTGGTGGCCTTCAAAAAATTCATCTAGAAAAACCAACAAAAAGTTTGAAAGTAATGAAATTAGAGAAAAGGGGTGGAAGAAAAATGGATGGAATGAAGGGTTAGAAAATGAAGTAAAAGATGTGTTAGAAGTTATGAAGAGAAAAGATATGGAAGATTATGAAAGATTAGGAAACTTGGTGTTGAAGATTAATAAAACATTAGCAATTGCAGGGCCTTTATTAACTGGAATTGCAGCTGTTGGGTCCACATTTGTTAGTCAAGGTTCATGGACATCTATGGTTCCTCTTATAGCTGGAGCATTGGCTACTGCTGTTAATTCTTTTGAACATGGTGGACAAGTTGGGATGGTTTCTGAAATGTATAGAAGCTGTGGTGGATTCTTTCAAATGATGCAAAATTCTATTCAAGATAATATATTAGAGGAAGACGAAGAACAAAGAGAGAATGGAGAGTTGTTTGAAATTAAATTGGCTTTGAAATTGGGAAGAAGTTTGTCACAATTGAGAGATCTTGCTAGAAAATCAGCTTATTCTCGTGTTGAGGGGACTACTGTTGATGAATTTGCTAGCAAGCTTTTTTAATTTTTTTTTTAACTTCTTGTAAATCTAACTTGACAATTCTTTGATTCAATTAATTTTGATTATACGTTCAAAGTTCAAACTCATTGATCCTTTTTATTTTTATTTTGTGGCCCTTGTTGTCGAGAAATTAATTTGCTTTGACTAATAGTAAGGGAGATATACTTGTGTTGACTATTCTTGGTCAAATTATTCCAATACTTAATTGTCCATATATTTCAGGAATTTAGGAAATAGATACCGTGTAGAGTGTACAAGCTACAAATAATTTTATTCATATTAAAATAATATGATAAGTAAAGAAGAGAATTATAATTTTATGAAATTATTTTTATCAAATATTGGTTATTCACTACTAACATAAATATAAAAGTCAAATACAATGATTTAGAAGATTAGATGGTAAAATCGATGAGAAAAAAAGAATATTACAAATAGTACTATTATTTAGAGTTTATGAAATTTTATTGATGTATTGAAGAAGATAAGCAAAGTGATAAGAAATAGTCCCAAAATAGGATGGAACACACAATAGACAATATATGTCTGATATTGAAAACTTAGGGGTCGTTGGCAACACCAAGACCATTGCTTCCTATTCCAAAACCAAAACCCATGCCCATGCCAAATCCAATACCCATGCCATTATTGGTACTACCTCCACTTGTACCCATACCATGCCCATACCCTCCTCCACCACCCCCGCCTCCGCCTCCGCCTCCCATTCCACCACTTGTACCTCCACCAAAACCGCTTCCATGACCATAACCTTCTCCTCCATTATCACCTTCTCCACCTCCACCCCCACCCCCACCTCCTCCTCCTCCTCCACCTCCTCCACTACTTCCTCCTCCTGCACCAAAACCACTACCACTACCACTACCACTACCATAACCTTTACCTCCATTGCCGCTTCCTTCACCCTCACCTCCACCACCTCCTCCTCCCCCTCCCATACCAACTGTTCCTGCACCTGCACCAAAACCACTACCATGTCCTTGTCCTCCTCCTCTTCCATTACCTACTCCCCCACCTTCACCACCACCACCTCCTCCTCCTCCTCCCATTCCTCCACCCGCTCCAAAACCATTTCGCTGACCTCCATTGCCGCCACCCATTCCAAAACCAGCACCAAAACCACTACCTTGTCCTACCCTTCCACTACCAAAACCACCACCTCCTCCTCCACTACCACCACCACCACCACCTCCACCCCCAACATTTCCAAACCCTACCCCAACACCAAAACCACTACCATGACCATTACCTGCACCAATGCCACCACCTTCTCCTCCTCCTTCTCCACCACCACCACCACCACCACCACCTTCGACAGCATTGGCATTATCATTCTTAGAATTGCTACCACCATTCCCAGAGAAACTACCACATCCCCTCCAACTTGTATTTAAACAATCATCATCATCGTTATCATCAGCAGACCTCCAATGACTAGGATCAGCAAAACTGCTACCATAACAAAGACTGCACCACACAATTAATGCCAAATGCAAATAATTTGCATTAGTACCACCCATCGATTTTAAACAACTTTGGTTGTAATGCTCTCTTGTTTTGTTGTAATGCTCTCTTTATATACACAACTACTTGCACCAAAATAACCCCACATGCATATTTTTTAAGTGTCATGTGCTATAGAATTCAACATATTCAAATCTATTCAACTCCAATCATTCATCTCTCTTATTGCTCAACCATGGCCGACACAAAATATTAAACAACCATTACTTCATATGATTGTTGTGTTTTAATCTAATGAACCTCCAGTTAGATAGCATTATAACATAGTACTTATTAATTATTTGTAGTGGAGTTGGTATAGCTAAGTATATATTCTCCTAATAATATCAAAATATGATACTCAAAAGATAATATCAAAATATGTTGAAGGAATGGAGTATTTCAGTTTGTTTGCTTAAATGATTGATACGTGTATATATCGATTGCCTTTTTCAATTTATTCAATGTGTAATTTACTAACAAATTAAGCAAAAAATAGTTGTTGTCTTCTTTTCATCCTATTCCACAATATCTCCAAAGTCATGATTTTTTCTTAATTTAGTGTAAAATTAGTGCAAGAACAGCGCAATGTGGATGCCATGTGATAAATTAAAAGTATTGAATTTTAGTTAGCAATATTTTGTTCCTTTTGATAGTGGTTTAGTTTAGAGTGTTTAGACACTTGAAGTGTACGCCTACCAAAATACAAACATATCCCCCACTTGAGGCATGCTCCAAAATTCTCCTCACTTTATTAATAACATAAAAGTTATGACAGTTGTCTAGCTTGTTAATTTAAAAAATAGTCACCATTATTGATTAAATATGCATTTTTAGCTCTTAAAGTTGTAAAAATTGATAAACTTAATCCCAACAAATTTGTATTGTACTGACTTAGTCTCTTCAATCGAAAAACATCAATCAATTTAATTATTTTTTAAAAAAATTCAGATTTCAATTTTAACCATTCTATGTTTATTTTCATACAACAAAATATATTTAAGTACTTTTTTAAGTTGATATTTACTAAAAAAATTATAAGATTTTTAAATTAATTAATAAAATCAGTAATCTACATTATAATAATAGATTAGATATCCCTAACCAACATTTTTTTAATCGTTCTTCGTTTAATCTTTCAAGAATTTAACTCATATTTAAACTGAATAAATGAAAAAAAAAATTAAAAATTATTATTCTAATAAATTTATAATTTATTATGATATACTAATATCTACTATATTTATCTTTAAATTTTAATAAGTTATTGATAATAAAACTCATTTTACAAGGTAAAATGCGTTGCTCACTTTTTTTTGGGTACAAAATGAGTTGCTCTCTCTTTAATTAATAAATGCATATGCTCCTAATTAGGAAATGTACTCGAATGTAATGTCCTATAGTTTTCGTGATTGACTATTTGATTATCTATTTATGGAGTATGGAGGTAAAGTCAATTATTTCTATAATGAAAAGTGAAAGAATGATTTTAAAGTTAAAGAACTGAATGGGGGCATCAGATGCTTGTGCTTTCCTTTTCGGCAGGAAAGTTAATGTATTTGTATATAGATTTTGAGCTCTTCTGTTTCTAAACTCTAAATATAATTGCTTCGTTGGAGCACAATCTTTCCTTTTAATGTCTGCGGGTGCTTCTAATTATAATTTGTCACGTTCTAAATAACAAAGCTAAAGAATTATTAGTTAATACTCTGTACCTCCTTTTATATATATATATATATATAGTTTAATTTTTAAATATGTACATTCACTTTTTTTTATTCATTTTTTATTATATTATGAGATAAATAGAATAATAAAGAACCATTTATATAATCTCTAATGTGATTAATTAGGTTCAAAATCTTTAGAAGAAATGGGGACAAATCCTACTTATAAAAACTAAATTTGAATGTTTACTGAAACAGTGACCACTCAAATTTTATATATCTTTTGGTCAAATTAGAAATGATTCGACCTTTTGTTGAAAAAACTGATAGTTGAAAAAAAAATATTAAAATAATTTATAAAAAAATAATTTGATGAATAATTTATAAAAAAAAATATTAGAATAATTTATAAGAAAAAATTGCGGCCATTTTTATCGGATTGTCTCTCTCGAGAAAAAACTTATATTCACCCTCTAAATTTTAAACAATTTAAATATAACTTTTTTTTAAATTATTGGTTATATAATTAAAACGTATACATTACAAAACATTATTATTAATTTTTATTATTCAACCTATAAACTAAAAGAAAATTATGATATACTATTTATCACTAATACAAATAATAGTGGTTGATATAATAGTCATGGTGGTGGATTGTTGAAAAAGTTTCCACCATATCCACCACCTAACCCACCACCACCATTGTCACCTCCATATCCTCCGTTTCCCCCAGTATTACCACCTCCGCTGCCGAAGCCTATGCCCCCGCCAACATAACCATCACCTACTGTTCCACCACCCGATCCTCCATCTCCGCTACCATAACCACCACCTATACCTCTGTTGTCTGATCCTCCATTTCCACCACCATAACCACCTCCAGATCCTCCATATCCACCACCTCTGCCAGTAGCTCCTCCCGTTCCACCTCCGCCACTAGATCCTCCTATTCCACCCCCAATTCCTCCGCCATTTGATCCTCCATGGTCATATCCACCTCCAAATGCACCACCAAAACTAGGTCCTCCACTACCATATCCTCCAACACTACCACCACCATAGCTATGCAAATGAGGAATAAATTTAATTTCTTCACTAACTTCACCAAGCTTTCTGGAACTACTGGCTAGACAGGTAACTGAACCCAAAAAATAAAGGAAAAACAATTTAGAAATCATGACTATTAGAAACACAACACTATGTGATTTAACAAAAATTATTTACACAAATAGAATATTTATACAAATATTGATGAACTTCTATTCAAGCAAAATTGTGAAGTTGCTCCATGTAAATCGTGCTCAAACACTAGCTGCACTGCTCACAAATTGTGAACGAACAGGTTGTGCATGAAATATGTATTGTCTAAAGAAATAAAGCTATACTCCATCTAGTTTTTATTATAAATAAATAAAAATACTAATTTTACAGATATTTAAAAATATAGTTAAATACAATTAATTTTTTATGTTTAATGTATAACACAATTTAAATTTATTAAATTGTCTATTTTTGATATTGAACATTTAACTGTTAATATTAAATATTATGAATTAAATGAATTGTACACTGAGATTAACAGCATTAAATGAATTATAAAAAGTTAACTTTTGTTTATAATAAGGATCAATATTTAAGACTTTCTTTTTCTTATAATAGTGACTATAGGAAATATTGTATAAAATCAATAACCTTGTCTTTTTTTTTCATATAACAACTGATTGTAAATATAATTATTTTAAAATAAAAAGGAATTTTTATTAACTCATAAACTTCTAATAACAATTGTTGGAGTATGATTGAAATTAAAATAAATAAAAAACATATGATTTCATTTTATTTTAGGGCCCCCTAATTTGTTGTATATGATTAAAGATTTTGATATTCAATAATTTTAATATTATTTGTTTTCAAATGTTTAGTCACGTGATTTGGGTTGTAATATCAAAGGAGCATTGAGAAAGAGGTTGAGAGTTCGATCTATGCTATTAATGTTCTTGTCTGTCCACTAACAAACTAATCTCTAGTATTTATCTATTAAAAAAATTTAGAGAATTTTTTTAAAGATTTTTATAAAAAAAACTTACTATAATGAAAATTACCTTTTTTGAAAAAATTGTTTATTGAAAAAAACTTTGAAGAGAAATTACTATAAGCAGCTTTTAAAAGTTTGTCAAACTCAATTTTTTTATTGTAAAAGACATACGTAGATAATTAATTTTTTTTTAAAAAAAAGTTTGTGAGAAAGAGACCCTTAATGTGTAATATATTTCTATACCGTTAGTAATTACAAGATCCTCAAGGCCGGATTAGATAATTGTTTAGTTGATAATGGATAATAATGGCCTAGTTAACTAATTATTTAGGGTGTGTTAATCGTTAGGTGTGAGTCGGAATCTTAGTAATGTTTAAATATTGATCTAGAATAGTTTTAAAGGATTTATATGGTGTTCATGAAGGTTAATATGTTTACTTAAGTGATGATTGAGATGTAAATGTGGATTATTAAACCTTAGTTTAAGTCATGATTATTGATTGGTGAATTGTACCAATGTACTATAAGGATTAGTACTCAATATTAGGTTATTAGTTATTTATAAAACATTAGTTATATAACCGAAGAGCTAAATTGAGTTGATGAAGATAGATTAAGTTAGTAATTTATTTCTAGTTGTATGATAAGTTAAATATTTATATATTATTGTATGGTATTCTTAAGTAATGATGATTATATTTGTTTAGTATAAGATATTTTAGTGTATTGAAAGTAGTTCTCATAAACCCAAACTGTTAATTAGTTATGGATAACTTCATTAATTGTAGTTCAAATGTTGAAGAAAATTCTACGAGGCTCAATTATGAAGCTCAACTTCGAAAAATCAATATAGC
The DNA here is from genome assembly GCF_000331145.2 of Cicer arietinum. Classification (NCBI taxonomy): domain Eukaryota; kingdom Viridiplantae; phylum Streptophyta; class Magnoliopsida; order Fabales; family Fabaceae; genus Cicer; species Cicer arietinum. The sequence continues at coordinate 5,613,761 of NC_021160.2, read as the reverse complement.
AGAATCCTTCATGTAAGCCAGGTTATGAATTCTTGTTTGAGAAGTGAGTTGATGGAACCCAGCTCGTTACAACAATTTTGCCATATTGCCATATACTAACTGTTGTTTTCAATGACATACATAAATGTTGTAGATATAGAGATGAAATACCAACAGACGCCAACCAATTCGTATGTATATGTAGGTATTTAATAATAGAGTTAAACGGATAATATAGACATCAAACAATATTTTTTTACTTTGTTTTCCTTGAAAATAAAAAATTCCTTAAAATCCCTCAAACCCTCGTTTTCTCCCATCCAAAAACAAATTTTCCAAAATAAAAAATTTCATAATCCAATCCAAAAACAAGAATTTTTCATTCTCACTTCACAGTTCCTTAAACCCTCAATTTGGTGGCAAGAGCCGATTCAAATAATCCATCTCCATTCGCAACTTTGTCGCCGCCACCGTTGCAATCTTCATTCCCCACACCGGTCAGAAATCTTATCAGCGATCAAATCTCACAATATAACGGTGACCAAACAGAATATTATGTCTGTTAATATTGATTAATCATGTGGTACTCATTATCTTAAACATCTTCGTCGTCTATCAGAGATGACGTGGTTTAAGACTTTTTTCTTTTATCAAAATCATTTTTTATCTCCTTTTATCTAAGTAGTTTTTGCATAATTTTTTTTTTCATTTGTGTTTCAACCGTGGTTTTGTGTTGAACGCGACCTTATTTTGTTCGTCTTGTTAAGGTATTTGTTTGGTACATATTGAAAAATTAATTTCAATTCATTAGATATTCAATCAATGACTTTAGTGTTAACGTTATATGTTTGGATACATAAGTATTTTAGACACTTTCACCTTATCATATTTATAGACATTTTATCATTTTATATTATTAACATGAACATAATGAATTTATTCGCATATTTATTATTTTTAGTTTTGACGACTTTGAATTTATTTTGTTCACCTTGGAAGCATTCTACCATTTGAATGAATACTAATTTTTTAGTAAAAAAAACAGAGAAATAGAAAATAGTAAAAAGAAGCAAGATCATTTACCTTTTGATACAATTCTCAAACGAAACAATTGTTTAAAAAATTCAACATTGTATTGTTAATTAAATGACATAAAATTTGGTTGCCAAAAGAAAACTATAAGTCTTAGTTAGTTTGCAATAAGTTGTTTTTAAAAATTTCAGAACATAAATGCTACCTCAACCAGCAAAAACAGAACAATTTAATAAATTAGGCAGAACAGAACAACAACATCCCATACTCAAACAAAATAATAGAGCTACGGTCATGTTTCTATATAAGATGCATCTAAGCTAGAATTCACAAAGAAAAAATGCAGTTAAAATTCATCATATACTATGGTCCACACTAATTGACATTATATATGTTCTTAACTAGAGCAGTATTGGTGTTACAAAATCTTCCAAGTTATGCACCTTTTGCATTAAAGTTCTACGATAAAGAAATAAACATAATAAGGGGTGAGAGGTTTGTTCTTATTATGTGTTTGAAGCATGAATTCAGGTGAGCGTGAGCTCAAGAGAGACATCATTTGTGTCTTCACGTGCCTCACTCCGAGTCAACAATTCATGTAAACTGCCTCTTTGATGCTCTCTTATGTTTGCCTGAAAACCAAAATGTAATATTGAATTGTTTTAAACTTCATATTAATTTCTATGCACTAGGACTCAAATCATAACAAATAAATATTTGTGGAGATTTAGTCGGAAAAAAAAATTGAGAGATATTTTATAAATTATAACTTCAAAAAGTAATATTAATAAAATATTTGATATAAAGTATAGAATAAAGAAAAGTATAAATAATAAATTTTAGTTCAATTGACAAATAATTAAATTAGACGTTTTGTTCCGAGTCCAAATTTGTGTGAATTAATTATGATATAATTTCTTATTTTTTAAAATAAAAAAAAATATATTTGTACTAATAGACCCAAAAATAATTATTAATTATCACATGTGTAAAATATTATTTACATATAGATTTCAAGTAATTATTACAACCAACTTTCAACTAATATAAACAAACATCACAGGAGATTTGATTGAATGTATACATCAAAAAAATACAGTGCTGTATAAAATTTAATTTATACTTTTTAATACATTGATTTCAATAAATTATTTTATATTAATTTGATTAAATTAATGTAGGTATTATACAATTTAATGTGACTCATTTTAATTTTATTTTAACTAATACGATAAAATACGTTAAAAAGTGAGTTAGTTTGAGACAGTGAGATGAAGAAAGTTTAATGTCCGATGATTAATAAGTCTTTTAATTTGAAAAAAAAAGAATTAATTCGAACATATATATATATATTATGTAAAGGAGAAATTAAGAGGAAAGAATTACTTGAACAGTGTCGGTTCTGAGAATACCCTTGAAGATGATGTAAGTGTGCATCTTCTGGTTATGGCCGTCACCAATTATAATCGATTCATTATTGTAACTAGACTCTGGCTCATAACCATTCCTGGAATAATTAACAGAACAATTCTTAAATCATAACACAAAATTTATAAGCACCATAAAAGAGAGAGGTAAAAATAAAAAATAAAAAAAAGAAAATAAATGTACCGTTGAGTTTGGGTTCGAGCAAGATCTTCCGTACCGCAGCTCGGAACAACAGCTGAGGAGGATTCTGTGGAACCTAATAGTGCCATATTATTCTTCCTTGCTGCTGCTAAATATATATTACATTACACATACTTACCAAATTATTATATTTCAATTTTTTATAATTTTTTTTTTTACTCAAATTGCCACTGTAAAGGTATTTACACATATCTAATTCTATTTCAACCTATAGATATTTGCGGAGATGATTCTATTAGAACTAACATAATAAAATCGAATTATGACATGATTCAATTAGATTGATGTGCATAAAAGATTTATATTGGTGCATAGCAATCAATCTCATATATTATATTTATAAAATTTTATTGTCCGTGTTTATAAATAGTTAATCAATATACTGTACTTATATATTTATGCAATTATTTTAAAAATTAGTAATATTTTGATATATCTAAATGATAAATTTAATTGAATGTGTATATAAAACTTTTGTGTACTATCGATATCTATAAATTAAAATTAAATTCAAAAACTAATAAATATTTTATTATACTATTATTTTAATGTATAATATAATATATTCAAAATATATAACATCAAATAATTGTATATGCATATATGGATATACGCTTTAATAGTAAATACTCATTCGAAATAAAGTATAAATAAAAATTTAAAAATTAATATATTTGATTAAAAATAAAATCAATATATTCATTTTTTAATTATTTTTTTATTTATAGTTCATTTCTAAGTAGTTTATTTAATTACATAATCATTAAAACAATATTATATTTAAAATGTTGTGTATTAAAAAATTTCTCCTAAATGTACCAAAAACATATCTTATCTTAAATATCTTTAAATGTTAACTTAAATAACAAATAATATAATTATTAAGTTCAATATCATACGTCGACCATACGTCGAGTTTGAATTCAAAATCTAATAATTGAGTTTCTGATAGTTCATTTAAAAAAAAATATCTTCCCTCAAATCAATATAACTTGTTTAGTGAGCATCATTGAGTTTGTAGGATCGTGGTTAGACGAGATCTCATTGAAACATATTCTTGAAGAGAGGCAAAGAACTTTAAAAGAAGTGACGTAAGCACTTGAGTAGAAATTAATCTTATAAGTTATAACCGGTTCAGAAAAGTCAGAAGTATTTAGTGTGAAAAGCTTGAATTTCAGCAATTGACTAAAAAGTCATATATATATATATTGAAATCCTTTTCCAAATAAAACTTTGTAATAAGGTAATTTAAATGAGTTGAATAAAAACGTTTTAGCAACGTTAATTGAAAAGAAAACAGTTGAGTGAATAAACAGATGTCGACGAAATCCAACACAAATTATATATTTTGTAGGAATAAAATCTGGAAGAATATTTGACGTAACTTTTCTTTTTGATAGTCACGGAAGAGGGAATATGAAGGCCAGTTATGGTGACGTCCACTATCTCTGGTTTGTTCCTCTATTTTCTTCCTATAATATGTCATAACTCTTAAATATACATATATCTTCTTTTCTATTTTCACATACCTAATTTCCTCTATTGTACCAAACAATATGTCTAATGTACAATTCATCTACCTATTTCTTCCATTTACAACATGCATACATCTTTTTCCGTGACATTATAACATGCTTATAAATATTCATACCTTCATTCATCTGCTCGTGTTTCATGCTCCTGTACATCTGTCAATTACATTTATATTTCAATATTTTAGGACTATTTTTTTTTTCTTAGAAAAACAGAACATAAAAGAAGGAAAACCAAGATGGGCTTTTTTTAAAATTCCATCATTATAATGAAGAAAAAGATTACCTGAAGGTGGCTTTTAACATGAGATATAGTAAGTCCCTTTACATTCATTAGTTGTAAAACTAACTTTGGTGTGGCCCCTGTAAATAAAACCAACAAAAAGGTTCACCATTAATCAAATTAACATACCAATGCTTACTTACAATTTATATGTTATGTTTTTTATGGAAAATTTAAATGTTATGTTAGCAATAGAAAATTAAGGTTTTTTTTTTTTTTTGTTGAAGACATGATGGATCACCTGAAATTATTAAATATAGAGAAATTAAAAAAACAAAAAATAGCCAGAATAAAATATTGTAAAAGGGCAAGGTAGTTTACTGTCTTCTCCTCCAAGCCTATGAACTGCATGGACGAAGCAACGGTGAAGATCTGGTGTCCATCGAAGGCGAGGCATTTTGGATCGAACATAAGGTCTGACCATAGGTGGTTTTAGACTCATCTGTTGAATCAAATGAGAAGGAGTTCGTAGCTGAGTCAAGTGTGAAGAAGGATTATTATCAACAACACCGCTAATAAGAGAAGAAGATGATGAAGACATAGTTTGAATTTCAATCTTCATTGTTGAGAAGGGGAGGGGTAGAGTGGTGAAGGTGGTCTTATGAAGAAACAAAAGAGAATAAATACTAAGTAACGTTGTGTAGCAGAAATTGTTGTCCTTTTGTGCAGCTTTTTTGTACCCCTTTTTCCAAGGGTCAGTTTAGTCCTAAAGAGTTTCGATGGATAAAAGGAAAATTTCAGACACTGAAACTCTGAAACCAAAAAATTGTTCAAAAATGCCTTCATCATTGGGTGAAAATGAAAGGTTAAAAAGTGAATGGGGCTAGGTCTTTGTATTGTGATATCATTTTCTTTAGACATTCCTTCGGTCTTTTCTAGACATTCTTTGTCTCTTAAGGAAAAGAATCATCTCTTATATACTTATTTATTATTACCAATATACTTCAACAACAACTTACAATATCTTTTATTTTTACTAATCAACTTCGAATCTATCATCTCAAAATTTATTTCTGTTCAAATCAAATCTAAAAATAAAGTGCTGCTAAATTTTTTTTTAATCATGGTGTTAAATTTTTTTTATGGCCATGTAATTTTACATAGTCTCAAAGATCGTACTCTCGTACGACTGTTATTACATATAGTTGATTCAAGTATTTCGATTTATTGGTGATTTAAATTAATTATAAGTTTATTTGTTAAAAGGAAGATTAGTGTATATTTTTACTATATATATATTGTAAAAAAATGTAATATATTGGTAAAAAAAATTAATTAATATAATTAAAATTTTAAAAGATACTTTTTAAAAGGGACAAGAAAAATGAAAAATTGTAATTTGTATCTAGAGAAGGGAAGTTAATAGCCAAGGGAAGTTGGCACATAAAATTCAAGCTTTTTTGGTTTGACTTCGAATTTAAAATTATTCAGTTAATAAGTTATGGATGAACATTAATATTGTACCTTATCTGAAGATTGGTTGAGTATAATACACAACAATCAATCGTTTGAAGTTATATTATTTTATTTATTTATTATTTTTAAAATAATTTAACTTTTTGTATTTATTTTTTTCTTATAGGTGTTGATATTTAGCTACATTTTTTATAGGTATAAAAGAATTTACCCAAATTATATATAAATTTTTATTGTATGTTATAATTGATTTTTCAAATTTTATCCTAGTAAAAAAAAAGGAGTAATTATAAATGTCTCTAAAAAGTACCTGTGTCAACATAAAAAATTTATTAAAAAAAGAAAATCTAAAACTTTGTAACCAAAAGAAATGAAATTGACCGTAGAATTGAATAGTTGTGATACAGTACTGTAAAAACTGAAAACTTGTGAGTAATAGGAAATTTGCAGGCTTAGACAAAAAATATGGACTTAAGACATGGTCAAAATATGGCAAAAAAGAATGACATAAGCAAGATTGAATGTCTTATAAAAAAGGAACAATTAATATAGCTCCAGTATTCCGCTCTCTTTGTTATAAAGCCAAGCCAATATACATTACGCAGGCAAATAAATTTCTTTCATTTATAAAAGCTCCTTATATTTAGGTTCAGAATTTAATTGAGATACTTTAATTTGGTCACGCACGTTCACACGCTATGTTAATTCAACAACCAATGAGATGAAAACATGTGTTGCCACGTAGATATATTCACATGTCTGAGTTTCCTCTCATGTTTACACCTTGTTTGGGAGTTAGCATTGGTGAGTAAGTGTTATTAAGCAGTTTGAGATTGGTGATATCACTGGCATACTCAAACTCTATGTGGAAAATCACCAACTGCTTCAACTGAAACCAAATGGTTTAGACACGCGTACGCAAACGCGCGCATACTAAGGTTGTGTAAGTTGCGTTCCACTCTAGTTGAATCCCTAAAAAATTTGAAGGTTTTACATAAGATAGAGACAGAGAGAGAAATACTATGTGAATTTCATATTTTGATTGATGCAATAGAGAGACAAATGGGTTATTGGAACGTAAATTTCGGTTAAATTACTATTTAAATTTTATAAATTTTTTATAAATTAATAAATATATTTTTAAAATTGTAATATGTTCTTTAATTATTATTATAAAAAAATTATTTTTATAAATATAAAAAATGTAGTTAAATATAATTAATTATTAAATGTTAAATACAAGTTAAATTTATCAAATGTCAAACACAAGTTAAATTTATCAAATGTCAAACACAAGTTAAATATCAAACATTTAATTATTAATATTAAATATTTTGAATTAAATTAAGGATATATTTGAAATAATAATATTAAATGAATTAAATTTTAATTAATTTTTGTTTGTAATAGTGACAAAATTAAGATTTTTTTTCTTACAACAGTGATCAAAAGTATCAATCTAATTTATAAACTTTTAGCGATCAAAGAGTATCAATTTAATTTATAAACTTTTACCGTCAAATTTGTTTTTATATATATAACATTGAAATTGAATATGTAACTTACTTATATTCATCTCACATTAATATTATATTCTCATAAATATATTTTACGAAAAAATATTGTAAGTAATTATAATTTTGCAAGGACTAGTATCAACATTCACACCAAAAATATCAACAAATTTAGTTTTTTTTTCAAATTTTGCATCATAATTTTGAAGCATCAATAATTATTTTGATGCAACAAAATACCATTTAAGTCAAAATTTACGTATTTTTATTAATTTTGATAGATTTTTACTTAAGAAATATTTTGAAAAATAAAATATTTTAAAAACATCAATAAATCTCATATTCAATTGATGAGAAATATAATAAATTTAATATAAAGTAGATTTGTGAGAAATAGAGTAGATTTACTTAAGAAATGTGTGAGAAATAGAGTAGATTTTATACTTTATTTGGTCTAAAAGAAAGAAAAAATAAAAGGGAAAGAAGTGTGTTTTCTCACTCACTTGTTTGGTTGAATAAAAAATAAGAAGACAAAAATATAATAATTTGTAAAAAAACAGAAATATCCTTAAATTTAAAAAATTAATATATAGCTGATATTATTTAATTTTCTTATTTCTTAGCACAGTTAATTTATTTTTATATTAATTAAGTAAATAGCTTAATTTATTTAATTAAAGTTAAATAAATTAATGATTGATCGACTAAATATAATGAAGTTTATATAAAATATATTTCACTGACCACCGTGAAGCTACCCACTAGAGTTTACAAACTTTAGGCACTCAATTGAAAAATAAAACCTTTTGCAATGCAATAATAAATGACAACAAAGAAAAGATGAAGGAGTTAACTACTGAAACTTTATTCACAGGAATGAATGTATATTGAGCAAAACGCAGGGGTATATACGCAGGGCCGTTTTAACATTTAGAAGGTCTTCTTCAAATTTTAATAATTAAAAAAATTAATAAAATCAATTTAAAAATTTAATTTTCTTTTAATTTCTATTGTGAATTTTTTTATATAAAAAATGATATTTTTAGCCTTTAAAAAAATTTCTAAAAAATTAAAATAGAGACTAGAAGTTAGTAAATTATGTTTAGAGATTAAACTATAAATATCGTATTTTTATAAAAATTAAAAATATATTTAACTTAAAATCAACCTCATTTTATTAAATTATAATAAATAAATAAAACAAATAGGATACATCCTATTAGACTATTTGCACATTTCAATAATTGGTAACATTGCATATGGAATGTGTCACACTGCTTCTCCATTTCTTGGTTGATGAGCGAAGATTAAAAAGATGGTGGGACCCTTGTGTTACATCTCTCTTGTGTAATTTCATCGCTAAACGAATCAGAAAAAATGAATGATCTCTCTTCTAACTGTCTTTTCTCAACCTCTCTCGTCCTTATTTCTACCGTTCAAAATAAACCATAGATTCATAAAATAAAAACATCCATAGATTTTAATTTATCTTAAGTGATCGAACGACTCACTCAAAACTATATATTTGAATTGACACTAAATTTAATATAACCATAACAATATGTCGTCACCATGAGTTAAGGAAAAATTTACAACATTAAATATAATTTCGTTAAACTCACCACTCATCCAAATATGCGCACTACCTAATTTGTTGGTTGAAATAATTTTATTTGGACTCTATTGATCCCATATTATAGACCTTCTCTTTCAAAATACCGTGATTGTGAGGAAAAAGAAACTCAAATTCAAAAGATTATTACTTACATGTTTTTAAAATTATAATATCAGGACGGTGCAAAATTAAAAATTAATATTTTGGAGACCATGCATGATCAAAACATTAATTAATATTTATATATATATAAAGACCTTTTAAAATGTGTACAGTGCAACTATTATAATATTAAATATATTAAAATTAAATACATCATAAAACTTATCTTTCGTGAGTAATATTATGGATCCAATTAATTATTAAAAAATACATTTAAAAATTAAATTAAGTAATAAAATAAACATTTAAAAATTAAAATAATTAACAAAATATACATTTAATTATATTTTTATATATAATTGATTAATTATTAATTTATCATAAAATTATATAATAATCGACTATGTATAACTTAAACAAATTTATAAAAAAATATATATATGATTTTCATATCCTGAAGTTGGAGATTTATGATGCCTTGGGTTAACAAAAAAATTGATTTGTCGTTATATTTTGAATATTATTCTTTCTGTATTTTTTTTATTATAAAATCATTAGCAATATGAAAATAAATTAAAAAAAATCAAAAAATAAAAAATGTTACAAATCAAAAGAGGATTATTCTAAATATATCGTGACAAAGTTGATTGTTAATAAGATTTTAACAATATTGATTCGTTTTTATAAGATTAAAAATTGTTATGTACTTATTTCTGATATTTAACGAGAGAAAATGGATAAATATGATTTAGTTCAATAAGATTATATATAAATCAAAAAAATCAGAGATAAGTAAAAATCGTTAGTTTGGACTTTGGTCTATGACCTCCTTATGACTTAATAAAACAAACTAGTTGAAGAAAGACAAAATCCGAATTCAAATACTCGTGTGCTTCGTATACCAAAACAGTGTTCGTAAATGAAAGACAAATTCCGTACAGGTATTAAGCGATGCGTAGTTAATCATCAAAGCGGGGATAGCTCAGTTGGGAGAGCGTCAGACTGAAGATCTGAAGGTCGCGTGTTCGATCCACGCTCACCGCAATTGTTTTGTTTTATTTTTCATGCGAGACAAAACACAGTTGCAATCATGCCACTATATCCTGCCTAGCTTATAATTAATCTCATCTCTTAAACAAAACAACCCAATCGACTTTGAAGAACATGTGAACAACGACTTTCAATAGCTGGACCAGAAGTAACATGTTATGGTTCTTCTTGTGGAATTTTATTTATATATATCTATATATATCAAATTCTTGAGAAATTTCTTAGCTCCTTGCTGTTTATTGGATTAACATTTGTATGTTGATTAATTTTAGTCTGTTTTTTGATGAAAATGTGCCAGCTTTGATGTTATTGCCCATAAGCTGCATGCTTTGAACGGGGTCCTGTCTATGTGCCAACACATACACAACCAATGAGGCCAATCCAGAAGTATAAAATAAATCTCCGTAAAGAGTCTAGTTTGTGTTTTGAACGATATTAGTTTGTATTTTATATCTTGTGTTTTATATTAGATTTAATTCGTTCGTATAAAATCAGTTTTCAAAATGAAAAATGTTTTTTTTTTGTAAACTATTGTAGAGTTCTATCTATTATCTATGTGAGACTTATGTGTTTTTTCAATATTATAATCAAATAGAAATCTTTAATTTATGAACTAAAGATTTTTTAACTCAATATTATAGTTAACCTTCTATTATACACTCATCAAGTGGCTGCATTTTTGAATTCAATTCTCCATCAAAAATAAAGAAGTGAATAGATAAATTAGTCATTCGAATTGTAAATGTTAGGCAAATTAATTTTTAATTAAATTTTTTAAATTGACAAATACATCTATAAAATCGTTAGAAATTATAATCTCACATGTTAATTGAATATTTGGCCCCTCTACATTGATCACTTATCGACGTCATCCCAATGCGAACTAATTTTTCTATGAAATTTAAATTTTTCATTGATTTGTGTTCATAATTAGTTAATGCACAATTACAATTGTTTTCAAATTCATTTCTGAGATAACGAAATTTCATCGACAAATTTATATGCGGAAAGATTACATTGATGTGGGATTAATGTAGATAAGTCACATATTCAATTACAATGTCAAATCAAAATATTTAACGACAAAAGTTTACACATAAATTTTTTTATTTATATTTTACAATGACAATAATATATTTGTCAATTTATAAAATTCATAGACTAATTTGACTGACACTGACAATTTTATAGACCAAATTTCATATTTACTTAAAATAAAAGTCCATTTATTATTTCTTCGTCATTAAAATAAAGAATATACCTACAAAATGAAACAGATCTAAAGGGTTGAGACAGTCGCACCCTCATTTCACATTTGGGTCGGACAATAAAAAGGTACCCCAAAAACAATTGAGTCTTATTGGCTCCGTTCATTTGGCCTAGTTTAAATGTCCCATTATTAATGAGATTTCTTAATTTTCTTTGTCTTTTCATTGTCAAAAAAATTATCTTTTAAAATTTATCCGTACACCTCAATTCACTTTTAAAAAACTTAATAAAGTCTAAAATCATTAAATTAGAAAAATAAACACCTAAAAGTTAAAAATTTAAAATTTCACTTAAATTTGTTAGAAGTGTTGTCTTCTCGTCCTCTAATATGGTGTTATATGTTATATACATTGTTGGTTTAAGAGATCTAATATTTTTATTTAACAAATTTGAAGTATTAATTTTTTTTAAAGAAAAAGAAATAGGATTTTCCCAAATCCCTTGCAACCCATACCGATAAGGTCACTCTTAAATATTTGCATTCATTACAAAATGAATCTGATTTGATAGTTCTATTTGAGTTGGACACGACCAACTCATTTGACAACTCTATTTGAGAGTATGAATATTTTAATATGATTATTGATTTTGTAAAAAAAATTTAAATTAATTATTCTATAGAATTTGTTACTAAACATTGTTAATGTTAATGAAATGTTCCTTAAGTGTAATGTTGAAAACAAAAATAATCCTTAAGTGTTAATTATTCTATATGAATATTCCACTTTTTAGTGTTCGACTTTATAAAATATTTTTCAAATTTCTTCATTTTGTGAATGTTGATTACTAAACTAAAGATGACTTGTCTGTCATATGTGTTATTGAAAGTTCTTGCCGTAGAGAAAAGAATACAAAATATTGGAAACTACAGAATAAATAGGACAATTAAGAGCATCTACGGTGAACTCAATATGGGTCCACTGTGCCACATCATAAAAAAAAGGTAATGGTTACAAAATTATTATTATTTAATAAATTAAAAAGAAGTTAACGGCTATAAATTAATAAAAAATGATATATTTATTATTATTAATAAATTAATAAAAGACAGCGGTTATAATTATATTATTATTAAATTATGAAAGTAGATAGAAAAAAAAACAAAAAAAAGGTAACTGCTATGAAACACCGTTCCTTCCTGACAGTAGCGTGATGACACATTGGCACAATTCCAACGGTGAACCAACAAAAAACTGGAAGTTAAGTAATTACACGCTGACGGACAAACTCATTTTCACTCCCGTTGTAGATGCTCTAAGTGTCATAATCTTTGTTGTCTTTGCTTCTCTTTGTTGGAACTTTATTTTCCTCTTACGACTTTGTGCATTATGAAGAAATCGATTGTTCCTCATCCTTCACGTCGAAGAGGCAGAAATGTACCTGTTGGTTTTTCATCTTCCATTCAATTTTTGTGCATAATTATTATTTTAAATAGCAATGATAGTAATTTTGGTTTAAATCGGTTTGTTTGGTATGTGGTCCCTCTTTTAATGGATTATCTTTTGCTAAAAGAGATAAGATGCTTATAAAATTTATATTTATTTAGAGCTTTAATATAGTTTGATCACTTTATATTAAAAAGCATTTTATTTTTGTAAATACACGTGCCGTGGTGTTTGTGAGAGAAAGAATAATTATTTTTTTTACAATACACAATATAGTAGTGAAGAATATGAAGTGTTAATAAAGATAAAAAAATAACATTAGACCTATAATTATGCTCTTTATTTTATAATTTTAAATATTTTGAATTATTTTATGTGTGATCATAACCGAGAACAATACACTTAAGAGACACATCATCATCATTCACAATATTTGGTAACAAACATTCATAAAATAATGTATTCTAGAAGCGTTTTATAAAATTGAATACTAAAATAAAATAAAATATTCTCGTAAACCAATTTTTGAACGTCTTACAAAGTTAATGACAATTTCAATTGCTAACATTATATTTAACAAACATGTCATGACATTTAGCAACGCTTACCAAGTAGAAAACATTCTATAAAGTCAAATATAATTTTGGTGGTTTACTCTTGAAATGAGAGTTTATCGTCAATAAAATGATAGCCCAAACAAAACTCACTCATCCAAAGTAAATAATAAAGTCCTTCTTCCTTTTTTATATGAATAGCTTATGGCATTTCATTGGTAATATATCAATAATGTTGAGTTCATAGACATTCAATAAAAATTTGGAAACAAATTAAGGATCCTTGTGTCTTATCACTCTCTTCACATATAAATTATTCATACAGGAACATTCATTCTTATTATGCCCATACATTACAAATTAACCAATATAATATCAAGAGATACATATTTAATTACAATAACCTACCTCCCTCACCCATGTGAACATTATACACCCTACATTCCTAAAAGGAAGAACTATCTTAATTCTTAAGCACTAAGTTTAGAACACTAGGTCAACCAGAATTCCTTTTCTCTTATCCTTTGCAAAAAGAATAATCAAAATAATCAAATCCTACTTAAGTCCCCTACTTCCCAATCCCCAAGAAAAAATTTTTTGCGCCTTACAAAAGGAATAGCCACATAGTGATTAAAGCAACCAAGTAATATATGTGCAAAATGTTGTTTATTTCTTTTATTTTGGTGCTGCTAAAGATTTTGAACCTCAACTTCTTCCCTGCATTGCTTAACTGAGTAGAATTCACTACTTGCTTTGTCTCTTTGCTTAACTTTTTACTGCATCACATCAACCAGAAAACATACTTTTAGGTAAAGAATCAAGTAGTGAAATTAAAAATCACCAATGTTCAGATTTGAAGAACAATAAAGTTCTTATTTATTAAAAGAAAAAGGAAAGAACCAATATGGAAACTAAACAGACAATATTATATCTTATACCTTCCAGGAAAAATGCAGCTTCCATGACCTGCAAAGGTATTCCCAACAAGAAAAGGTAAAAAAAAAATGTCATTAATCACAACTGTTACACATGGAATAGACAAGAAAGAGAAAGGCAAACAAAAGTTTGCACCTATTTTGAACCAATACACTACTTGAATCATTTTGAAGTTTTCCTTGCACAAGCCTTTTTCTATATCTTAGGCCATCAACTCCAATTAGTATATCATAAAGTAAAATAATTTGGTAAAACATGAAGGATTTCAAATTCATATCAACTACATGAAAAATTGGAACACCTCCCCCTCAAAAGGCTATCAAAATGTGATATGATTTTAATCGAACAACTCGCGTTTTGACTTCGTATTTTAAATCAAAAATACAAAGTCAAAATGTGAGTCATGCCATCTTGATCTGACGGTCTGAAATCTGAATTGCAATCCAAACCATCCGATTTTGATCGAACAACTACGACTCACATTTCGAGCTAGTATTTGGAATTGGATTTACAAAGTCAAAATGGGAGCTATGTCATATTGACCATATGGTCTAAATTGCATAATCCATACCTCTAAAAGTAATGTAAAATTAAAATCCCAAATTTCCAATGAAGCAATTAGCAACACATTACAATCCATGATTGAAATTCAAGCACATATCAATTCAAGAGCAATGGCATAAAAACTCTAAAAATAAAGCAAAAATAACTAAGAATAGAGTCATAGATATGACACTCACTAGGGTCAGTAGTGGTGATCATAGCAGCTCCTTTGAAATCACAAGACCCAATAGACTTCCCTTGATTCTGATAATAACTATCAAAAGCATAAGAAGCATGATTCTTAACATTATTAGGCAAATAACAACTTTCCCCAGGTTGAATCTCCGAACAATTCGCCCGTCCAGGTCCACAACTCCAATCCAAAGCAGCCTGCAAAGTCTTATAATCAACACCACCACCATCATCATCATCCACATTAACAACACAATAAGTCTCATTAGCATTATCATTAGCAAGAAAACTTCCAATCCCCGACACATGAAGCAAATAAACAGGCGTAACATTCCCATAAAACAAACCCCAATTCGCCTCCGACAAAGGCGGAGACCTCAAATCCTCATTGAAAAGTTCATATATAAAAACACTAGAAGTTATTTCCGGATTCAAAGGCGTTCCACTACGATCGAAAACATGCTTAATTAAATTTGAATTGTAAGTATCAGCATTTTCTTTTGTTGCATAAGGTTCATTCGAATCACCCTTTGAAGGCCAACCAGTTTCTGTAACAAGAACAACAACATCAGTAACATTAAGATTCTTCATCGAGAAATAAGCGGCATCGATCATCGCGTCGAAAACGTTGGTGTAGTGAAGAAGAGTGTTGGGGTCCACCATATCCTTAGAAGGTTTGAACAGAGAGGTTTCAAGAGGAACAACACCATTGTTCTGCATGAAGACATAGTAAGGGTAAAGGTTTAACATCAAAGGTGAATTTGTTTGTGAATGGAATTGAAGAAGAGGGAGGAGAATTGAAGAAGAAAGTGTTTGGTTGAAGAAAGCTTGAGAAGGAGGAAAAGGGTCAATGATTATGGAAGAAGAGTGAGGGGTAGAAAGGTAAATTTGGTTATGAAGATTTGAAGTGACAAGTGCGGAGTGAAGAGATTGAAGAGCAGGGAGAAGAAGAGGAGCAGAGGAAGGGACGGTTGTGAGAACTTCATCGCCGACGGAAATTCCGGTAATTAGGGTTTTGGGGTAGAAAACGACGACGTTTTTGTGGATCCATGAAGAAGCGGTGGTGTTGGAGGAACCAATAGCGAGGAGTTGGTTGTTTGGTACACTGATGATGACGTGGATGTTGGTTTCCGACAAAGCTCCGAGGATGTCGGTGTTTGAATCGTAGAGACGGATGTGTGTGATTTTTTGTTGTTTCAGAAATGTTACTAACTCTGTTGGTGGAATTAGATTTGAAACGTCTGTGCCAATGTTTACTCCTATGAATGGTTGTTTTTCTTTGTTGGTTTGAATTTGGTTTGAGATTGGGATAAAGGATAATAAGAGGAAAAATAACTGGATGGAAAAAACTTGATTCTTTTTCATTCTTGCATTGTTTTGTGGAAAGGTTCTTTGATGGTGTTTCTGTTTTTGGGTTTGAAATTGGAATTAAGGTGGTGTTGTAGCTGACATAGGTGGATGACTCAATTGAATGAAGAAACTATGACAGTGTGTTTGTGCTGTGCTGCAGAGCACTAGCTTTAACACTTTTTACTCCAATACTGGATTGTGTAAAGTATCCCCCCATCATTGAATTCTGGTGAAACCGACACTCATAAATTTCCTGAATTTGTCAGGTAAAATAGATGATGAGAGGAGAAAATAAGAACACTAGATTTTGGAATGCATAACTTGTTTTCTGACGATGTGTGGTCCAACTACTTTCCATTATCTACCGACTACCATGGTAGTGATAAAAAAACTTCAATCTTGAAACTTCTGACGAATAAATTATATTTTTTATAGATTATGATGATAATTTTCAAATTAATTTGATATTTTTGTAAATCAAATAAAGAAACAGCGTTGTATATTTTTAATGACTAGAATAATAGTTAACTCAAACACCCACTTATAGTAAGACAATTGTCCTATTATATCTGTGACTCAAGTACTGTTTATAATTGAAAACAAAGGTAATATTATTTATTTTATTTTTATAATTCTCTAATTCCTAGAAAAAAAAATAGAAGAGATAGTATTAATGTGTTACTCCTACATTTTTCTTTGAGTCAATTGTTTTTTTTAGGTCAATTGTTATTCCTTCACGACTAGATTGTTATAAGTAAGATTATTATTTAATTTGGCCGTTATTAATTATTATGAATGACGATTAACAACACTTAATTTTTTAATTTCAATAAAAATATCTTTTTACTAATATATCTTTATTTTATAAAAACATTTACTTATAGATTCTTAGTATTAATGGCCATCACTCACAATATTAAATATATGAATAAATTGGTAAGCATTTGCTAGTATTTATATCCAGCATATAAAAACATTTGTTTCTTATAATAATTAAGTTTGGAAGGAGTATAACTTGAATTAAAACATAATTAGTGGAAACTTAATGCTTAAGTTGCTTAGATCTTAATTGAGGTTGATTAATCACATAATGTCATGTTATGGTTAAACAAGCCTGAGTAATCAAATTATTTTACTATCCTTCCCACTAACATAATATCCATTTGAAACATGTTTAGGTCTTAAGTCCATTTTTAAAGTATTGTTTACTTTGGGTCTTATTATTTATAAGTCATTTTAGTCAAAGATTTTAGGATGAGTAGAGAATTGTGATTTTTATTTATAAACTACTCTCAATCTCAATTCTCAAGTTGTATGAAACTATTTTAGTGTATCAAAACAATAGTCTTTTGTATCATAACCCCAATCAAGCCTAAAGGGTTAAAGATTTGTCATCCCTCGTTGTGACGTATTCCTTTACATCTTGAAGACTACGCCATTGTTCTGACCTCAACCCACACAGTTGAATTACAATTATTCGTTTTGACATTTGTGTGTTTCACAATTTTATTATTAGAAAAATGTATTTTCACAAGTAGAGAAGTGTGAGGGTTATAAACTACCCTTAGCTTTGATATCCATGCAATGTGGGGGCTATTTTGGTGTGATAGAATAGTAGCCTCCAGTTGAGGCTATGGACTAAAGGGTCTATCATCCATCAAGTGTGGCACAGCCTCAATTCCTATATGGTGTGTCATTGTTTCGACTTCAAGTCATATGTATAAGGTATTGTCCGCTTTAAAGTCTTGCACATAAACTATTATGGTTTTATCTTTAGTAAAAGGTGCCTTAGTGGGTTTTGGATTGCGAATATTGTTTACAAACTATCCTTAGCATCAAATTCCAAGTAATGTTGAACTTTTTTATTTAATGGAACAATAGCCCCTTGAACGAGGCTAATGGACCAAAGTGGTTACAAGCCTCTAAAGACAAAAAAAAATCTTTAAAGAAATAATATGAGTGGTACATATAAATAGTATGACATCCAATTAATTATGATAGATTGTGTGTCCCAACAAACTCACTATTTCCTTACTATAAAAAAATATTAAGTCAAATCTGGAGATTCCCCGAATGAGTGGAAAAGTTCATTTAACAATGAGTGAAGTCGATTGAACGTGACTATATGAGCTTAGGTCTACTCCAAAACAAACTAATATGCGTTTTAAATTTTTTTTTCACGTAACAGTAACATCACTAATTAATTTGATTCAAATGTTACACATAAAATAGTATTTTATAGATGAATATGGTAGAATTCTAATTAATCATCTCTTAAAAGTAATATTAAGAGTATATTTAAGAAAATCAATATATTTAGAATTTAAAGTAAAAATTATATTTAGCATCTATTTTTTTCAAATGAAGCTTCAATTAAGGGGCGGAAGTTGTAGTTTTGTAAAATATTGTTTTTGAAACTCGTGAAGTATTTAGTCGTGTGTTTTTTTTTTTATGGGAAAAGTTTACTCGTCTGTGGTTAGCAGTTAGTATTCCTTCTCTTGTTTGATATTCTTAAATAAAAATTTGGTGAATCCAAAAAACAAGATCTTATATTATTGAGAGAAACAAGATAGTTCAAACATAAGTCTACTCGTCTAGAAAAACAGTAAATCAAATCCACCTCAGTGACTACTACAATTACTTCTGCGGAAGATCATCTAAACCTATACAGAGATACAAGCTGAGAATTTTCGTTTTGCTGTCAAAACTGCCATTCCCACTTCAGTGAACTGCCAAAATCTGTGAATAAACTTATTCCAGGTATCGTGTGACGGAGCCTCGTGCAAAATACTCGCTCAATTGATCATCACCTTAAGGCATTCACAAATGCCAATAATGAATCAACGTCTCTCTTTTCCGAAGGATACTTAATTGGCCGTGAAGAGTGTTTGGGGAAGAAGAGTATTGTGGGGAAGCTACCAAGCCCCAGTTCACTCTTTGCATATTCTTTTTCATCACCATCAGCTCTAAATTTTCCAACCTTCACTCCTGATCCTGCTAAATTCTCTGCCAAATCCACATATGATTCCTCCATAGCCTGTAAGAATTAAGATTAAGCATGTTATTAGAGAATGGAAATATCAAGCCAAATGAAGCAATGCACATTAGGGAGATAATGGCAACATAATATTGAAGTTCAGGACATATCAATTTACCTGGCAAAAGCGGCACCATGGCGCATATAGCACAACGAGCCAAGGCTCTTTTCGGTCCTCCAATTTAGCCAGATTCTCAATTCCAGCCCTGCTCAAGCTGACCACATTCTGGGTGTTGAAAATGTCAGCAACTGCGGCAGAGCCATTTGCTTGGGCATCGTTTCCATTACCATTCGTCTGGGCACCATCTTCCTGTTTCAAATTTCCTTTGTGAAGACCACACTCCTTTGCTTTGGCATCCTCCCACCACCATCTTCCCTCTCTTTCATGCTGTCCAGGTAAAACTGGCCTTGTGCATGGCTCACAACCAATGGAAACATATCCTTGAGAATGCAAAGAATTAACAGGCACATCCATTGTCCTAAGGAAGTTCCATACATCATTGCCATTCACATTTGCAACGGGGTTCCACTTTACAAGACTACCAGCACCACCATCAAGTCCCTCAAAAACTGGATCAACCTGAACAACAGGTATTTCAGACCTAGTTCCAGGTGACTGGTCTTTTCTTTGACCAGTTATCCATGCTCTGAGACCCTTTAGAGCTCTCCTTAAGGGTCTCACCTTCCTAATGCGGCAGCACTCTTGATGCCCATCCTCGTAAAATGAGAAGAGCCCCTTTGTTCTTACTAATCCCTGAACCTCAACTGCATCAGGGAACATGTATTCGATGCGAATTCCGTAGCGTTTCTCAACTGCATCAAACAATCTGTATGTTTCTGGATTCAGTCTCCCTGTGTCCAGACTGAACACCCTGTATGGCCGACCCGTCAAATGTGCGTACTCAATTAAAGCAACATCTTCAGCACCACTGCAAACACAAAGCTACTCGTTAAAATCTAAATCCAGATTGATAGCACATATTTACATTACCCACCAAGTAAAGAGAAATTTAGGGTAAACAACTTAATTAAGTAATGATTCCATTACTTAGTCAAAAATAGTATTGATTCCATTACCATTCATAATACTATATACATGCAACTTTGGAAAGCTTATGAATAAAGAATAAGTTGAAATCGTATTTATTAGGAAAAAATATGCTGAAATCGGCATTTAGTTATATTATTCATTCCCTGCAAATTATTCTCAATTTTCATAAGCTGTCTTAAAAGAGTTACAGAAAATGTTCATCTCATAAGATAAAGCAAAAATATTTATCTTCCAAACCCCTAAAAGGTCTACAAGCAGTAAATGAATATACTACTCTCTCTTCACATCAATTCTACAAATTCTTAACTGATTTTGTATTTCATTTAGACACAAGAATTGCACAAAAACACCCTCAATGCAAGAAAAGAAAACAAAATCCAACAGAAAGATTGAAAGCACGTGTCTTATGCTTGCCTAAGTCAACTTCATATTAGAAACTAACATTTACATGTGAAGCATACTCAAAAGGTAGCATTCACATGTTCAGGTTAACCCAACACAAACAATAAACAAATTATATACAACCAAATCATTCAAAAGCATACTAAGAATAATCAAATCAACCTGAAAGCAATAGCAATATCGCTGCCGAATTTCTCAAGTGCCTTGTCCATTATTTCAAGAGGCGAAGCATTTTCAAGGTTTTTCGCTAATTGTTCAAAATCTTCCTCTTCTTTCTCAGTAACCTCTGTAAATCAAGTAACACGTACACCTTAGATCAGAATAAGCTTTAATTGACTTCATTTAACGAAATTACAAATAAAATTCACCCTGAAAACAGGGGAGTTTGAAAATAACAGAAACAAGGAAACGCACCAGGAGCAACGATAGTTGCTGCAAGAGGAACAATTGAATCATTCCTTTTAGATTTAGCGTTAAGAGGCCTCACCAAATATCGTCTTTGAGGTAAATTCAAAGCACCATTCGAACCATGAGTTTTCTCCAAAATCCTTAACGAACCAATTTGAGAAACTGAAAACAGACAAAACCCGCACATTAATCAAACCCTAAAAAACACCACAGACAGCAACGAATTCCGTTCATGTTTAAAAAAATGAACGTTGAAATTGGAATACCTTTGGTATCGGAGGAAGATCCGATGCGTGAGAAGAAGGAAGTTGATTTTGCCGCAGCTGCTGCTGCTGCTGCTGAAGAAGAAGTAACGGCGAGGGCCATTGGAGAATGAATGAACACTATTGATCTATGTTCCTAAATTGAATAGTAGAATCTGTTGGTTTTTTTTTTTGTTCTATGAAATGTAATAGATGGAGGAGGTTTTGATATAAAGAGAAAGGTAATGCGAGAAGTTTTCAGGTTCATTGAACCTGGACGCAATTCGGGAACTCCTCGTGCTGCTTATGTGGCTTCCCGTTATTGGATGGTGGAAACTCGTGGCGCGTGGCATTCGTTGGGTCACGCGGACAACTTAGACTAGGATTCACTTTTCAATTTTTGAACAATCTTCCAAGTTCCTTAGTTTCATCTCTTACTATTATTATTATTATTGTAAATCAAAATTACTACTATAAATAATAGATAATTTATTAATATTTTCTCCTTTCCTTTTTTTTTATTTATTGAATAATTTTGATAAATGTGTCAAAAACTTAATGATTTTCAACACAATTAAAGAAAGTCTACATACAATGAAAAATAATTGAATGTTAAAATTATTATAAATTCCTTTTTTTAAAATGTAACAACAAATTCAAATTATCAAAAAAAAAAATTGAATGTTCAGGACTCAAGTATTGTTTTATTAATTTATTACTATTTAATTATATATTATTTTTAAATGGTTAAATATGTTTTTAAATCTAATTAAAATTCAAAATTTTGTTTTTAGTATTTATAAAGTAATGCTTTGAATCTTAGTCTTCATAATATTTTTTATCAATTGTTTTAATTCTCATAAAATTATAATAAATCAAATCATAAATAATTCTTTGAATATGTTATTAAATTTTGCAGATACATTTTAGTGATATGATAAAAATCTATATAAAAATTTAAAGATACTATTTATGTGTATTCTTCTAATTTTATATGTTTGATACATTTAGATGATGGCGCATAAAAATTAGTATTTAATCCATCATCTTTTTAAAACTTTAAACTTTTACTTAAAAAATATATGTAATGTTTTATCTATGATTGCTAATAAAATATTAAAATATTATACATGAGTTAACTTAAATTTAGAGATGATTACAGATCGAGTTGAGTTAATTTTGATCAAATTTGATATATGAGTCGATTAAATTTATTTTGATTGAGTTGATTTATTAACCCGTAATTTTTATATCAAATTTGAACGGAATTTGATTGAGTTTGCGGGTCGTAAAAAAATTATTTTAAAAAATGTAATTAAATTTAAATACTATCACAAAAATCATAAAAACCAACAAAATCATCTCAATATATTAATTATTCGATAATTAAAATACATCTATAAACACAACAAAATAGTTAAATTATATAAATTAACAACAAATCTTCAAATAAAAATTCAATAACTAAATAATAATTATACAACAATAATAGAAAAAATAAATAAAAAATATATATGTTATGTCAATGTGTTGGATTCATGTGTCTGCATATTCAAAATGTCAAATATCCTACTTAAACCGAACATCATTAAATTTAAATGAATTCGTAAGAATTCAATCTAAACTCGAAGAGTTTGATCAAAATATAAATTAAATTACTTTGGGTAATCGAATTTACAAATTTACACAAATCAGTGAACACCACAACTCAACATTAAATTAAAATTACATATAATAAAGAAATTATACATGTTGGAAACAAATTTTTTAAATTTTAAAAGAATTATATATTGAATATTTGTATAAATAATTATATCAATACTTTTCTTATAAAAAAAAATTATATTAAAAAAATGCGACAATGGATTTGGATAAAAGAAATGTGACAGTTGCCATGTTATTGATCATCAACATTTTAAGCGTTTCTTTTAGTTGAGATGATGCAGTCGTTACAAGCAAACCCGGTAAAAATAGTCATTTACATATAAATACTAAAGTCGTCTATGTGTAAAAGAAATCCCAAAATAAATCATCATCTTAATATTAATTATTTTTCTAAAAATACAAAAATGGAATGTAGAGACTAACAAATAATTTTAATTTTTTTTAAAATAGTTTAAATTCATCTTGAAAAGGTTGAAAAAAAAATATTATTCGTAAAAAATTATAAACCAAATTAACCAACGATTCCTATTCGTTTTTACTCCAATTCGGTCTCCATCCACTTTTGTTCAAGACTGGGAGAATGTGGTTCCATGAGCCATAATTTTTGCATGTGAAATTAATTAATTAATTAATTCCAGGAGTTTATGTTGCACAGGTTCGTTGATCCCCCACCAGCCTTCGTTTTATGTCGTTGGGGAATTTCTCATCACAGACGTAATTGTATGCGTTACTTTGATGTCAGCCACCAACTAGCTAGTTGTGAAAAAAGGTTAATAATATGAGGCTGCAATGCAAAAGGAGCAATCAACTTGGAAAGTGATTGGAAAATGTCATTTCACACAAATTAATAAATCAAGATTCTATCATTGGTGCTCTTTTCTACGTCAAATTTTTAGTGCATCACTTGTATACTACTACTATGTTTTGGTAATGCAACTCAACATTACTGCCTTACTAGTCCCATTAAACAATTCAGATCTATCTACGGTGGCCTCGTTGACTAATTTGCTGATTGGAGAGAACAAAATTATAAATAGGAATACGAAATAAATTAAAATTTTCCATATGTTTAGGTCAGTTTATTTGTGCACAGTACCACTCTTCAGATTAAGGAATTGTACAAGGCAGGTTTTAAATATATTTTTTATGTTTGATCAAATATATGTTTTGATTTTTATTTTTTAATAATAATTAATTTTAGTTATTTTTACTATCACAATAAAAGTTATAGTTACATGTGGTCATTACAATCCATTCTAGCATATAGCAATTGTCAATATACACTTACTGTAATATTTTAAAAAAATATTAATTTAACCTAATAATAATTTTATATTTAAAAAATTATTCTTATTTTAAAACATATATAAACTATTTAAAATGGATAACACTTATTGAAGTTTTTTGTAATTTCATTTTATCTTTGTTAAAAATGTACACTTAATTTTAAGATTGATTTAATATTAAACTTTAAAAATTAATAACAGTAATCATATAGTTAAATTAAAATAGATATGATGAAAAAGACTAAAATTTATCCTTTATAAAAAATAAAGGGTGAAAATGAACTAAAAAATAAATACTAAAATGAGTGTGTATAATAGCCACAAATTACTAAATCTATAAGAAGTTTTAAATGACACAACTATTTGAACATACTATTTAAATATATACATTTAAAAGATAAAAAAAATAATTAATATGTTTTTAAATAATAAAATAATATGTAGTTATACATATTTAGTAAAAAATATTATTTATATATGTGTCTAAATAATTGTGACCAATCAAATGTTGCGATTTCTTTTGTAAGAGAAAAAACAATAAGTGCTTTCCCTAAATCTAACCCTTGGTGATCTGAAAGGACTAATATTCAATACTAATTTTTTTTTTTTACAAATATTCAATATTATAAGAAAACGCAAGGACCACCAACACCCCGAATGTTTAAAAAGAAAACACACTATAAGTAAAGGCGATTCCATATGGTCCTACAAATCTATAATAATAAATTGCATGACAGAGTACCATAATTTATGTTTTTTAGTAAAAATATTTAAGGCGAGATGATTGAGAGCAGTACCATATTTATTTAGAAAAATATTTTTTTTTTCTTCCGACAAGCATTAAGTCCAACGGAACTTTACAAATAATTTTTTTATTAAAAAAAAATCAAATAGATATCATTACTTTATTGATAAAATAGACTATATCATTATTGGAATCTTGAGAGAAAGTTTATTTTTTATTTTATTCAATTTTAAATTAATTAATTTAAAAAATACTTTGTTTTCAATCTTATAATTGAATTTTATTTTAATTTTATGTATTCTATAAAATCTCAGTTTTTTTATATACTTCATACAAACTCAGATTAATATGTGATTTGTTTTCAACTTAAATATTTAATATTTAAAAAACTTGGATTAAATGGTACCAATTTGTTTGAATTTAGTTCATATAATAAAAAAATTTACTTTATCAATGAATCGTAACTGTTAAATTATTAAAAATATTTAATTTTTATTATAATTATCTTGAAAATTATATATATAAATGGTTATAATATATTAATAATATAAAAAAATTATATTAGTAATACGTAACAATTAAAATCAATTTATTTTTAAAAGATTACTCTTAAGTTTTAACCATAACTGTAATATCATCATATAAGAACTATTTTAATTAGTGTCTTTGACACCATTGACTCTACCAAAGTGTTTTCGTAGTTTTGTCTCTTTTTAATGACTATATATGAGATTAAGTATAGCTACACAACCTACATTTGTAGGTACTCATTTAAATTTGTACGCATAAACTAAAAAGAATGTAGATTTCTTTAAAATTAAAGATCAAAGTGAATTTGAAAATTGATATTTATTCTGTCTCACCAATAAAATTATTACCATTATAAATTTTTATATAAATATAAGTATTTATTTTTTTTATGTTTTTTTTTTATATATTATAAATTTCAATCATCTTTCTATATAAATATGATTTTTTTTATTGATGTATAACAATAATTATTTTATTAAATTAATTCTGATAAATATTATTTTAAAAATTGTTATGTTATATACATAAAGTGGTTCAGGTGTGGGGTGAAAATTAATTTCAAACTTAAAAATGAATAAGATTTTTTTCAATTAATGAGGTGAAGAATTCAAGATAGTTTACTGCTCTATCATTTAAATACGTCTCTGACCTATCCTGTTGTTATATCTGTATCAAACTATCCTTTCAAGATAATTTACTTCACTATCATTTAAATTTGGATTTCTTAAATCCCCTCTCTATAAGAAGAATTTGCAAAGTGATTGACACTTCAAAAAAATTTACAATATAAAAATTACAAATACTCTGGGGAAAAGATCAATACTATATGTATTTTGCAAAATAATGTGAAAAGACTGCAAATATATTAGCTGGAAATGTGAAGAATTCAAAACTACAAACTATATCAGCTTATTTCGAAATTAAATAATCAAATTACAAGTTTATATTGTTTTTATAATAAAAAATAATACTTGACTGAGTTGACAATATTTTTGAAGAAAAAACATTTCAAATTGACATTACATTAACTTTTAAATATAAATATTACAGATTTTGTTAATTTTTATAGTAAAAACAATTAATTAATTTGATCATGCTTTTTGAGAGAAAATATTATTTAAAATTGACATTAACTTTTGAGAAAAAAATTAATTACACTAATTAATATAATATTATATTAATATTATATATGTAATAAAATTTTATTCGATACATATTTTTAAACTTTACCGTCATATTAAAATATTATATTATATAAAGAATCAATATAAAATTTTACATAAATCTAAAATTATTTGATATATTATTGATATGCGTCAAAATTAACATCATATAATAAAAATATTTAAAAAACTAATCATAACATATATCAATATCAACATATCAAATAATTTTAAATTTATATAAATAATCTATATAATATAATATTTCAATCTAACTTTTAAATTCATATACTTGTAATGTTGTAATGTTGTATGTACTCTCCTAATTATTATTATTATTTTATTAAAATATACTTTCCTAATTATGTATATCTTGTGTATGTGAATTTTTTTTGCTCATATACCGCTCTTAAAAAATAATTAAAATATTCTACTAAACTAATATATTAAAATATTATACTTTTTTTTGGACTTTCATTAAGTCATTAATAGGAGATGCAACCATTTATAGATAATTTTTTTCCTTCTTTATGAAGTCACTTTCGTAGGATGTAATTATCTAGCCGTACATTTCTTTAACAAATAAAAAGTAAAATAAATTAATACATAAAAAATAAAAATTATATTATATTAATAAATCCAATAAAATATATTAAAAGAGAAAAAAAAATACATTAAATTTTAATTAATCATGTTCATCCAAATGTCTTTACTCCTACATCTAGAAGGTTGTCGAACTTGTCTAGCTCTTTGAACGATTTGACATTGTTCTAATTGATTCTCATTTTGATAATAGGAATTGGTTTAGACAACACCAAATTATTTAGTTTTGTCGAACAATATATGCGTGATTCACGTTTGTGTCGAACAATATATGTGTAATTCACGTTTGCATCCATCATCATATCCTCGTGTTCACTTAAACCCCCTGATCAACCATCACCACATGGATATACACCTATAGAAATGTCGGCTCAATATGACATTTCATTGATGCTAGAAATGCAGACCATCAGTTACTTAAAAGAACACATAATTTTCTATAATTTGTTTGAAACTCACTGTACAATTAATTAGTCGATTTATGCTATTTCCATGTATAATCTAATTATTCAAAATTATACGGAGACATGTGGTAATAGCTCTAGTCGACACACAAATCCTTCAATTATTTGAAACAACGATGAAGAACATGATCAAAATGACGATCAATCAGAATAACCTCAAGTTGTTTATAGAGTTAGACGAGTTCGATAACCGTCTTTACATGGAACTAGGGACACTCAGGTAGAAATATTTTGTTGAATTTATTAATATAATTCAATTTTTAAAAATTATTTTTATTATATTTGTATTTGTTAAAAGAAATACACATCTAGATAGTCGCATACTTAAAATGTAATTTTTTAAAGAAAGAAAAAATTATCCTTCACACGGTCGTATTTTCAACCAACCACCTCTTGAAAATCTATAAAAGTAGAAGATTTTATATATTAATTTTAAAATAAGATATTTAAAAAAAAAATCAAAAAATTGATGTTTTTGTACATTCCTTTGTCCCCATGTGAAATCCTGTTTTTGTAGTATTCCTTTGTGCCTATGTGCCTGCGGATTTGGATCCGAATCAAATGGGGCTTTTGATTCATCTTTTTCTTTCTTTTCCAACTATTTTATAAAAAGAAATTAGTCTGGGTCAGATTGCTGATGTGAGTCCTTACCGCATACAAAATGCTAAATTCATTTTGAATTTAAAATCACCGCCTTCAGATTCATCATTTTTTTAATGAATCATGATAGTTTCTAGGGTACATAATTAGTATATATATATATATTAGATTTAACTAAAAATAATTAAAAATCAATAATTTTTGAATAAATATATTATTTTTAAAATATTTTTTATTTATTTATGATTAGAGTATAGCATCATAGCGGTTTGCTATGAATTATATTTAAAAGTTGTTTAAATTTATTAAAGTTTGACTATTCATATCTTTATGAATAACTGTGAGGGTATTTAACAAAACCATAAGAAATATATATATATATATATATATAATGTGATATCCGTTGACTTTAATTATAATTATATGATAAATTATTTCATTTAATAATTTAATATAAATGATGAATTTTAATAATTTAATTATTAAGTAGAAAGCTTTTATTGAGTGAATTAATTTATAAATTTTTATAAAATTTATAAATAATTTAATATTTTATTAAATATATTCAAATAAACATATAGTAAATTTTTAAAAAATAAACATAGATAATTAGATTACATAACTATAAATTTTAAATTTATATAAAATTTTATATTTGATCAATAATATATTATCTTAATAATTAATAATTAAATTAGTAAAATTTATTATTTATATTAAATTAGTATTTTTTTAATCAGCACGTAATCAAGATTGTGGAGTCTATGTCCAGTTGGTCAAAAGAATTTCAATTCAAGTGTGACAATCCATGAATCACACATCCGAAATTCTGACGCTGTAGTCCCCAAATATGTTTAAAATTAGTCACATTGATAGATAAAACGTCCGGTAGAATTTGAGGTTTCTTGGAGAAAAATAAGGGGGTCTGGAGAGCAATCTGCATCACAAATTGCATCTTCTAATTGGGCCACTTTTGTTGGGTGTAGCCCATTTAGAATTTATAAAGTTATAAATTTCATTTTCTATGATAGGTCTATTTTACACGTTTGGATGATTAACTCTTACCTATATTTTTGTGTATTTAAAAATATTGAGTTTGAGAAAAAAAAATTCTTAGAATTATTCTTCAAACATTTTCGGATTGATAAATTCAAATATCCAAATGTATATCTGAGAACATTGAAGGTGAGAGAAAAAACTCTCTAAAATGTTGTTCCTCAATCTAAGAACAAATTTGCTACCTACACCTCTCATTTTATTACCTACACTCCTCATTTTATTTTTAAAAACAAAATACTCAAATTGTCCTTGAATATTTATAATATTATTTAACTTTATTTATTCCTTCATCACCATTCTTAACCACTCAAAACTCACATATCACAAAATCACCATAACTCACCCATCATAACTCATAATCATTCAAAACTTACATCATTCACTCATAACTTGCACCCTATCAGTTCCCTCTTTACATTGTGGTTAAAGTGACAAAATAAGATATGTTTATTCTGTTTTTGAGTTTGTAAATTTTTTCAAAATTTGGGGATTTTACGTGAACTCAGTTCACATATGTTGTAACATTACGTGAACTGAATTCACGTACATTGTAAAATTGTAAAAATCTCAGGTAGTACGTGAATTAAGTTCAAGTAAACGTACATGATTTAAGATTGCATAATTAATGGAGTTTGAGACTTATTGGT
The DNA here is from genome assembly GCF_000331145.2 of Cicer arietinum. Taxonomy (NCBI): domain Eukaryota; kingdom Viridiplantae; phylum Streptophyta; class Magnoliopsida; order Fabales; family Fabaceae; genus Cicer; species Cicer arietinum. Next base: position 5,583,477 of record NC_021160.2, on the reverse strand, counting down.
GGTACGTGAACCGAGTTCACGTAAACGTACTTGAACTGAATTCATGTAAACGTACTTGAACTGAGTTCACGTAATCGTACTTAAACTGAGTTCACGTGTATTGTAAAAATCTCATGTTGTACGTGAACTCAGTTCACATAAACGTACTTGAACTGAGTTCGCGTACATTGTAAAATTGTAAAAATTTCAAGTAGTACGTAAACTTACTTCACATAAACGTACTTGAATTGAATTCATGTACGCTGTAAAATTGTAGAAATCTCAGGTTGTACTTAAATTGAGTTTATATAAACGTACTGGAACTGAGTTCACGTAAACATACTTGAATTGAGTTCACGTAAACATACTTGAACTGAGTTCACGTAAACGTATTTGGACTGAGTTCACGTAAACGTACTTTTAAAATGACCAAAATGAAGGTTATGGTTTTGAGGATATAGATGAAGATGTTGATGGAGATGAAAATTAGGATTTTGAAGATGAAGATGAAGGTTAAGGTTTTGAAGATGAAGATGAAGATGAGAATGAAGATGAAGATGAAGATTGAGAGGGGTTAGGGTTTTCAAGATGAAGATAAATGAATGAGATTAGAGTTAAAATTCAATAAATAAGTAAAAGCATTTTGGGTATTTTTTAAATGAGGAATGTAGGTAGCATTATTGATCTAACAATCACACCTCACATTTTCATATTTACTCTAACTAAATATTAAATTTTACACTCCAATATATTCATATACTTTATTTTATTTTATTAGAATTTAACATTTAACAAATAATTGAACTCAAGTGATTATTGAAGTTTCGTTAAAAATAAATTATTTAAAAAAATTAAACTTTAAAAAGTTAAAGAATTAAAATCAAACTTCCTTTTAAAAATTTGAGTTGTATCTTGTATCAATTTTTTTTTAAGTTAAACTTAATTTAACCCTTTTAAAATCAACTTATAAACAAAGATAAAATACAAGAAAATAAACAAAACAATGAAAAACAAATTAAATATCAAAAGAATATTCTTCAAAAGAAATTCACATAGAAACTCTCTCTAGTTACTAGCTTAGTGCCCTCCCACACATCGTATCAATCTTGAGTATTTATTTTATCTTTCAATTACTTTCATCCCATTAATACTGTCACATTTTCAACCTAATTTTATTAAAATCACAATTAAAAAATATTAGAATAATAACAAAAAATAATAATTAATTTTAAATATTCAAATATTTAAAAATTATTTTTATCTAATCCTAAAGAATTTAACTGTAAAATTAACGAAGTAAAAAAAGAAAAAGAAATAACTTACACTAATTTGTTCCTAACTAATCAAAATTTCCTAGATTTTACATCTCAAAATCATTTCTATATTTAATTATTTACAAGAATCACCTTTTTCTCTTACAAAAAGTTGAATAAAACAGTCAAACAATCTATAAAAGAACATGTCTAGCAATTGACCAAATGTACTCTATCACTACTTAATACTCATATTATTAATAAAAAATATTTAATTTCAACAGTTAAATGGTTAGTATAAAAATTATTTAATAAATTAAGCTATATTTTATATAAAATTTAAAAAATTAATTATATTTAACTAATTTTTTTTAATAACTATAAAATAATTATTTTCATTTGTCATAGCGATAACGATAAGTGTAGTAAGTGCATAGTAAATAATCACCCTCTCGAGTGGTCCGTCATTTCTCCCTCCTCCACCATACCCACATATCCGTCCCTATGCATTAACTTATTATCGCCACGTAAGCAACCTAAGTGACTGGTAATTCTACCCTATTAATATTAGAAAAACAATTATTTTAGTTAATAAAAATATAAGATCTATCACCTTATTAATTTTAATTTTTAACGTCGTGATAATCATAAATTATTTTAATATTATATTGTTTTTTCAACTATATTTTTATGATAATAAATTATATTTTTTTAAATTATTTTAATAATAATTTGTAGTTGTAATTGAATAAAGGAGCAAAATTCCAGTAATGCTGTTTTAACCCTTTCACCCTATTAGTATTTTAAAGCAATGCATCCTGCTTCTTTTTCGAGATTGTGCTTTCTTCTTTTCTTTATAATCGTTATCCGTTACTCTCACTGGTACTTTCCCCTCGACCATTCTCTGCAAATAGGGTTTATTTTTCTCTCCCTTGTTTTCTCGATCTGTTTCGATTTTATTCATACTCATCAGTGACTGTTAATGTCCAATTCAATATTTTGTGCAGTTAACAAAAATCGTTTTTCATCACCTTGCTTTTTGTTAAATCGTAAAATAACCGATCATTTTCCTAAATCTTACTTTAATCTTCTCGGATCAAGTTAATTCACCATTTCCATTTTCTTACCTCACTTTTACAGTGTTACTCTTGTTTAATTAGAAAATTATGAAATCGCACACACAAACAAATTGATTGGGCTTTATTTTTATTTATTTATTTCGAACCTGTGAAGGATGGTGCAGATGAATTATATTGTTTGTTACTGTACTTTGTTATACAATAGATGCAATTTGTATTAATATGTTGACTTTTTAGCTACATCAGTCTTTTGTGAATTTTGGATGAACTTTTGAGATCATATTTATGATAAAACTCGATTTTGTAGAATAAGTTTTGTAGTTCTAGGAGAATTGATTTTTTTTTTGGATATTTTTTACTAGCAAGTGAAACCAAGTGATTTTTTATTTATGTTTGTAATCTAACAAATAAGCTAGTTTTTATCACTTGTATTGTTAAACTGAGGCTTGGATGCAAATTCTGTGTGATACTACAACATTTTGATATCTACTAAAATTTTAGATATTTGTATAGTCATGTTAGATAGGAGTTAAAATCAAGTTTGATATTTTTGATGAAACCAGACACATTAAATAAATTATGGCTTTTGGATGATGTTGCAGAGTATTTGCACCCACATTGAACATGGCTGAGGCTGCACAATCTAATGCTGAGTTGTTGGAATGGCCGAAAAAAGATAAGCGCCGCATCCTGCATGCTGTTTACCGTGTTGGTGATCTTGATCGCACCATCAAGTAGGGTTTAGTTGACTTGGATTGTTGAAATGTGCTGTGATGTAATGATGTTTGTTTAGAGGCTTAAATTTTCCTCACTATTTCTCTCACAGGTTTTATACTGAATGTTTTGGAATGAAGCTTTTGAGGAAAAGAGATGTTCCGGAAGAGAAATATGCCAATGCTTTTCTTGGATTTGGCTCCGAACAAACCCATTTTGTTGTGGAATTAACTTATAGTATGTTGCACTGTCAACCCTTTGTGTTCATGCATGCAGTATATCATATTCATATGTATATTGTGATTCTCTGATTCTATATACCTTTTGCTTACCTTATATTGGGTGTTGCTCCTGCTGGATTGAATTTGACATGGGTTTCACATATGATACTGTTGTCAGATTATGGGGTGTCCTCATATGATATTGGAACTGGCTTTGGACATTTTGCCATCGCAACTCCAGATGTAAGCTACAGTCTATTTTAACAAAAGCTCGACTCTTCTATACTGAAATTGAAGTGAGTATCTCTTCCATTTTTAGGTCTACAAATTGGTTGAAGACATCCGGGCTAAGGGTGGAAAAGTCACTAGGGAGCCTGGCCCAGTTAGTGGTGGGACAACTGTTATTGCCTTTGTGACGGATCCTGATGGTTATGCTTTTGAAATTCTCCAAAGAGCTTCAACCCCTGAGCCATTATGCCAAGTAATGCTTCGTGTTGGTGACTTAGAGCGCTCAATTAAGTTTTATGAAAAGGTAACTTCCAAGTCAATTTTTTCTTTTGAGGAACATCCATTTTAATGTAATCATAATTTGTACAGATGATGTGCTTTCAACTCAGTTTCATAAATATTCATTTCTATCTGTAGTTTTGTACAGGTCCTCTGTTTTATACTCAGTTTCATAAATATTAATGTCTTCTCACTTGAATTTCATATAAGCCTTTCTTTCTGCTGATATTTTGGTGGTAATACCGTAATGCATTCTTGTATGATTGTATCACCTCCTGAAGATCAAAACAAAATGATAATATCCTGCAAATGAACTCCCGCCTTGAATATGCTCCATTGCGAAACTAGCTAAGCAATTTGAGGCCTATCAACTGAAACAGACGACTACTTTGAAAAATTATGTTCTTTGTAGTTCCATTTTTTTACAAGAAAATCTTTCTTATTGATAGCGAACACTTTCAGTGATTTCTTATATAAAATATTCCAAAAGCTTAAGCTATTAAGTGTTAACTGATAATGATTTTCATATCAAACGCTCCCCTCACACTGGTCTTTTCTACTGGCCTTTAGTGTTGACATTGTATAAGTCTATCTATCCTTTCTGAAATGTAACATCTATCCAGAAAAACATGAGTTGTAAAAATTTAACTTGAGACACTTTGCACAGAGCTATTATGTGAAAGCTCATAAATGGTTTTATAGCTATTATTTTTGCTTGGTGCCCCTACTTATCCATTTTAGGGAGGAATGTCTAGGAATGAGTTAGACGTGAAGTATCTAGTGCTTATGTTAATAATTAAAATAAAAACCTCTTTCATTAATTGGTTTCCGACTTTCTATGCTTGAAGTAGAGCAACTGCATTATGGTGGTTTACTATTCATTTAGGCAACCATGAAATGACTGAATTTATCCTCTATTTTCTGTGGCATCAAGGATCTATATTGCGGAACTAATGGGATTTCTTGTGATTGACACAACCATGAAACTGTTTTTTGATATATTGTGATTTTAAGTTTATTTCTGTAGTGAACCAATGATCTAAAAATTTAACTTATTAGGTAAATAAAAAATAAAGCACATGAATGGTTTCATGTTTAACATGTCCCTTGATGCAAGAGCCCATCAAGCTTGAACTGTCGACATCACATACGCCCACCCAACTTTGTGCTGAATTTTTTTTTAGAAGAACAGGACCAACAAGGATTAATATCTGGATCACTCGGTTATAGAGACAATGATACCACGTCATGAACTAGCCATACTATAAGTTTAAGATATTGGGTGAAAGCAGAGGAATAGTTTTATATATAAATAATGTTTTCTTAATACAACAGTGTTTTTTTTATTAACTAAGGCTGTGTTCTACTGGATCATATTTTTGCAGGCTTTGGGTTTGAAGCTGGTGAAGAAGGTTGATAGACCTCAATACAAGGTGAGATACCTTCTTAACTTGATCTTAGCGATCTACATTGGTCCCAGCCATATTTGAAGCATAAGTCGTGTTTTGCTTATGATTATCCTGAATACACTGCACATTCTACAGTACACTTTAGCTATGCTTGGGTATGCAGAGGAGCACGAGACAGTTGTGTTGGAGCTGACATATAACTATGGTGTCACTGAATACACCAAGGGAAATGCTTATGCCCAGGTTAGTTAAACATTATATTTCCTTCTAGAAGGCTAAACTGGTATTATCACATTTCTGCACCCCTTGATAAAATTTGTGTGGTGTATACTATATAACAGATTGCTATTGGCACTGATGATGTATACAAGAGTGCTGAAGTAGTCAAAACAGTCATTCAAGAGCTTGGAGGGAAGATTACCAGGGAACCAGGGCCAATTCCTGGCCTCAACACAAAGATCACTTCTTTCTTAGATCCAGATGGATGGAAAACTGTAAGTTCTTTCTCTCCCTTCCTCTGTGTGTTTGCTTTTTTATGTTGAGTTAGGTTGTGACATAGAGTTCGTATGATGTATTTAACAACATTTTAACTTACCAAAGGTGAAAAGAAATAAATAAAACACATGTATGTTGGATATTAAAAATAGAAGTTTGTGCTGCGCACTGTCCACCAAATACCAAAACATAAAAAGTTGTCTAGTAACTTTAAGGTTTGTCCTGTATTGTTATGTCTGTCATGTACTTCAGTGTGTATCAAATGCAGCACACTCTTAATGGTAGAATCGTGAGCTAAAATTAATTAATGAATTATGGTGTTGAACACGTACAATACGCATACCTCATTACACTGCAGCTGTAATTTGACATTACCGTTTCTGCTGTAGTAAACTTGAAATAGAATAGGGGTTGTAAATTGTAATATGCTTAAGCTGTAGGAGGTTGCTTTAACTGAACCTTCACAAACAACTCCGGGATTTAGTATTCGTTTCTATTCTTGCTCTCGTTGACATTAAATATAGGTCTCCACTATCCGACTCCCGATTTAGTCTCGACGGCTCCCTTGTTCTGTATCACAGTTGGAGCCGAGGACAGAGACATAGGTGAAGATGGGGAGAGTGGTGCTGGTGGTGTTTGTAATTGAGGGCTCGGCCTAATGGAAGAACCACATAATGGTTTGATTTTAGGGCTTGTAACCCAACTCACACGCAAGCTGGAAGATGCAGGCAGCACATATGATGGGCAGATTAGAGAGGTCGTGAAACGCTGCAAGATAGGTGGATCCCTACTCTGCCGGGATAATTGTAAATTTATCTTGCATATTCTTAATGATAAACGGCTTGTATGAGCTGCTTCGTGTGTTAGTTGACCGAGACAAAGAACATAGAAGACTCTAGAAGTTTGAGAAAAAATAATAACGGGGCAAACACTGTGGGTCAAGGTTGTCAAACTCTAAATCCTACCTAAGATCTTTGGGATATAGAAAAAGTGTAGATCATGGGATCGTAATAACATGAATCTTAAGATCCCACAAAATAGACAAAATTATACCATAAAATTAAGAAAAATAGCTTTAACATAAAAATTTATAGAAGAAATAGAAGGAGGGAATATGAAATTGAATCATTAATTTAAGTATTAAAATTTCCAAAGTTGAAAAGCAATTAATCATTGAAAAAAAACCAAGTCCCAAGTTGATGCCTTCAAAATCAGATTTTAATATAATTTAAAATTATATGTATGTAGTTTTAAAATCACAACAGAAATTATTATTATTAATTAATTATTCAAAACCAAAAAAGAAAACAAGCTATTCAATAGAGTAAGCAAAACAACGTGAATAGAAAAAGGAGTAAGCAAAACGATTAGTAAAAAAAATAGAAAACAGAGTAAGCAAAACGACACATGTCATAATTTGTTAGGTTTTTTTAATGCGAAACACTGTTTTCCAAAAAACTAGGATACAGACCCGACCCATTAACACAAATGCAGAATTTGAAGGTGAAGAGATGCAAAACTGGGCCAAAGCATGCGGGTAGAAACGGCGCTAAACGGGTCGGATCTTTGCGAAACGACACTTCGTCTTCGTGAAACTGCTCTTCCTCTGCGTGACACGGCGCACTCCTCCCACACTCTGCCTCTGCGCACTCAAAGATCTGGGTTCTCCAACGATTTTGCCTTCGCTCTAACACTATTCACGCTAAAAAACGCGTAAGATCTTATGATGTTACGCTTTAGAGCTCGCTCCTAACAACCTTGTCTACAGCAAATCCAATTGGAATTTGGACCTATTAGAAAGTTTTATCTACAATTGGGTAAAGTTCTCATTCAAGTAAAAATGAAGTCAAGGGAATCCCCAAGAAAAAGGTTGAAAATGGGAAGTAGTCATCAAATCAAACAACTAATTGGTCAAGATTTCTCCTCCAGCCTTTTCTACCCAAATGCACTGTGAATTATACACTAATTCAAACTCCTTGTCTCACATTAGGCATGGCAACGGGGCGGGGCGGGGGCAGATTTCGCCTCCTCCACACCCGCATCCGATTAATCAGGTAAAATTTAGACACCTATCTCTGCCCGCAACGAGTCTTGGGTTTCTCCGCCCGCACCCGCACATATATATAAAATTATAAATTTAAACATCATATTTGTTATAATAAAATAATAATTATTAAATAATAATAAAATAAAAAATATTTTATATAGAAATAAAATTATAATTTTTAATATTTAAAAGAATATTAAATATATTCAATATGTATATGTATATAAAATTTAAAAATTGCAATAATATTACTTGCGGGTTCGGGTGCGGGTGCGGGTGCATGGTGGATATCACCACCCCCAAACCCGTCCCCGCCCCCGAATTTTGATGTCGGGGAAAATCCGCACCCGCACCCAATTAAAGCAGGTTTTCCCCGCCCAAATCAAGCGGGTTCGGTGGGTACCCGCGGGTGCGGATTTTATTGCCATCCCTATCTCACATCACTCTCATGCCATAAGTGCGAGGAGTCTTGAGTCCCTAGTTGTCGGTAAGACAGCAACCCAAGGGCAACCCTGGACTAGGTTGTAATTTGACAACTCAAATACCTCTCCTCTACAAAACTATTAGCTTTTCCCAAAATGAAGAAAACGTTAATCTGGGTTTAATTCACGGGTTCACTTCTGTAAATCGATTAGTTTCTCATGGTATAAAGGATGTATAGCAAGAGAATAACAGAAAATTAATTTTTAAACTCTTTGAATTAGTATCATGGAATTATATCTGACCAGCAAACTTAAACTGATCATAAATTGGGTGCTTAGAATAAGAATGTCTTGGTTTGTTTAATACGTTTAACTTAATTGAGGATCTCATGCCCTAACTTATACTATTCAATGTTCATATCTAATTTTGACCATGTAGTCATGGCAATGAAGTATATTTCGTTTTGAACATTTTACACCGTTGTCTGTGTTCAATTTACTGCCTTTATAAATGCTAAGTATGTGGTATGATTCAATTTGTATGAATTTTGTAGGTGTTGGTTGACAATCAAGATTTTCTGAAGGAACTGGAATGAAGAAGCTTTCCACGAATTATGAGTGTTGCTGCTATTTTATAATAAGTTGTCTGTCTTGATGATTGAAGATCAGCATGTATGTTATCTCAGTATAATAGTCTTCAGTATGGCTTTTATGATATGTCTATGTTATCGACTCAAATTGTAGTTGAAACTTTCATTTGCTGAGTGTTTGACGATGTTTAGCTGCAGTTGGAGAATTGATTATGATGCATTACAACAAAATCAAAATCAATCCCAGACAAAGTGATCCTATATTTTTTGCCTTACACATAAAATATGAACTGATAATGACTTTCTCTAGTTTTCAATAAAAAAAAGTATATAGTTTGTTGTAATTATAATGTTTTCTAATCAATTAATTTTTTTTTATCAGCTAGACGATATCGAGTTTCAAGCAATTGTTTTCACAATTTAGTTTTTTGTTATTCTAAATAAACAACAGATCTTTCATCTTTCATAAGTACCAAACTAGTTTATCATATGTAACAAAATAAAACTTATTTTTCATAAATATTGGCCCTAATTTATTTGAGTGTAACAAAATAACATCTTTGTGGACCACGGATCTTATTACTGCACCCCCCTAACCACAACAAAAGCATATTGTCAAAAAAAATCTATAAAAGCATTCAAATTAAAGTCATAGAGTAAAAGCTGTAAAATTAACGATAGTATGAAACATCGATTCTTTTGCTTTTTGTCTCTCTCTCTGCTCATTAAGCAAAGAGAAAATACTAATTTTTTCTTCTTTCTTTATTTAAAAGGAAAGCTGCTAAAGCTGTTTTCGTATACAGATTGCATTTTCTATGGCACCAATAAGCATAAAAATACACTTTTACCAAGGATGCATCCCTTAATTAACTAGCTGACTTAGGTTTTGTAAAATTTGAATTTCACATCATAACTGAGATTTAAAAATTGTCATTAATGGTATTTTTTTTATTTAAAAAAACTGTTATATATAGATAATAGGATGATTGATCATTATTAGACACGATTTAAAATTATTTTATAATATTGCATAACTATTGCACTCCATAATTTATAGTATAGATCTTCTTTATTAGTTAATAATGATGATAACTTATAATTGGTACTGAATCCACGCTCACGCTTACATAATAAAAACACTTGAATAACTAGAAGTCTAGAAGATTTAAACTGCTCAAGATTGATGATATGTTAGGTAAAAAGAGGAAAGACACTTGAAATGATTTATGATTAATCATGAGTTGGAATTATATGTTTCGATAATTAAAGGGTCCCATTAGGTTTTTACATAGAAGTAGTCTCTTTCAGTAAATTGTAAGTGGAGACATTCTCCTATGAGCTGGAAACGAAAGGCAACTGAAAATGGCGTCTGTGTTTGGTTACATGGGAACATAGGGATCAATAGGGCCCCAATCTCCTCCGACCCAACAGTATGGTAGAAATTAAGCTATGCACCCTTTCACTTCTGCTTTGTGCCTTTCAATCTTAACTTTAGACCAAATCTCTATGTTTTAACCAAACCATCGCTGAAATATCAAATAATCATCATTGAAATTTGGAATCAAGCAAAGCAAATGTTCCGTGTGCTTTATTTTTTCTTCTATGTATGCTTTTCTTTGCTTTTTAAACTAAGTAGTATAAAACATAAATTGTGTTATAAGCACCTAGTATTAGGCAAATATTTGAGTTGGATTCGTTTTTATTTTTTATTTTTTATTTTTAACTTGATAATTCAATGAGTATTTTCATTTTTTATAGGATTCAAACTTTGATCCTAAATAGTGAGAAACTAACTATTATGTTAGGGTTCAATCTCCATTTATTTATTCTTTTTTTTTTCTTAAAAGAAAACATGGTAGTTAAATTTGAGTCTATTAATGTTAATTAAAGATTTTTTTTTTAGACAAAAGAATGTAGTTAAAATGATTATTGACATATAATTATATTGACACTTTAGTAACTCCTTTCATTTGCATTATTTAAACGATATAAATTAAACTAAAATGAGATTAAAAAAATAGAAACTATATAAAAATCCAAACAAATAAAGTTTGTCAATTAAATTATTAAAATTATTTTTCGTTAAAATTTACATGCATTTTATATATCAATGCTTTCTTGATACAAAAATATTAATCCGTGAAATGCTAGCCTATAATATTTATAAAATAATTTACTTATAATTTATAGGATAATATATGTAATTTAACTGAAGTTACGATAGATGTGAGACATATATATGTACCAACTCTCGTTGCTAAAGAGGTTTCAATTACATGTTTATAAATTATATTATCAGATACATTTATTTAATAATATCGGTTTATATAAATAATTTGCGCCATGAATCTTTGAGTTATATCTAGGGGTGAGAATAGGTCAGGCCAAACCAGACTTTGAAAAGTCTGAGTCTGGTCTACGATTTATTTTTTAGGCCTACGGCCTATCATAGGTTTTTTTTCCGGCCTGACCTGACCTTTTTAAAAGTCTGGCCTGACCTGGAAGCCTATTTAAAATAATTTTTAAAAAATATGAAACAAATATCCTTTAAACCCTAAAGAATAACTTTTTGTGTCAAATAATAGATTTTTTTTTTTCTGAAACAAATACACTCATTATTACCTTTTAAACAAATATGAAAGACTACTGAGTGATTGACTAATTGAACAGCTACCAAATATTAAATGACTATCAAATATGGAATGCTACCGAATATGAAACAACTACTGAATATGAAATATATATTGAATAATTGCTTAATTGATAAAATTTAAAATAGGAAATAATATTATTAATATAATAATAATAATAAATAATATTAATAAATAATAAAATATATATAGACCGGCCTGTCAGGCCTAATAGGCTTTTTTATAAGTCTGAGTCTGACCTATTAAATAAATAGGCTTTAAAAATGGCCTAAACCTAATCTTTTTATTAAATAGGTCAGGACATGCCATAAGTAGGTTAGACCATAGGCCCATGACGGACGATCTAGCCTATTCTCATCCCTAGTTATATCTTAATCTTGATCGACCAGTGTCTAACTGAGAGAAAAAAACTATCGCATATCATTTGTGTAAAATTTATTTATTTTTGTCAAAGTCATTGGTGCAACTTTAAAATATATAAATTATCCTATAAAAATATACTCGGGAGTTGAATTTTGAAAAACTAAATTTATGTTTTGTTATATAAATATTTTAAAAAATGAAAAGAATAATATAACATCTTAATTCCGTTTAGTTTATTTTTAAAAATATTTGTTTCCTTCTTTAATTTTTTTTAAAATATGTCATTTGTAACCAAACTTCCAAACATTCTAATAAATCACAGTTAGATGTATGTATGAACTAGTAGGGGCTCCGGCTGACTTATTTCTAATTTATTTTGCCTCTATATTAATATTATACATATAATATATTAAGTATTAATATGTTGTTTGGTTTGTTTACGTAAAGCTTTGAACAAAAAGCTTTATTGGCGTAAAGAACACAATCGGTTGGAAGAGATAGGTGCTATTCTAAAAAATCTGTAAAATTTTGGTTCTTATTTATTTAGAGGGAGTGATTTTTATTTTTTTTTGAAAAATAGAGCGTTTTGTTTTAGATATATAGAAAATAACAGATACATTGATATAATCAAGATATTATTGATTTTTTTTATCAACAAGATTTTATTTGTTGAAATTATATAGCTACCAAGTGTTTTGTTTTGGATATACATAAAATTATCTTCTCATTTTACTCTTCTTTATCCTTATATTTTTTTAATTCTAAAAATGTTTAGTATAAATTGAATTATAGTGAATCCTGAACCTGTCCTTGGGCTTTAGCGGAATCCAAATGGACAAATACTTGTGCATCTTAAAATAAATGTATTGGACTGGTAGGGTAAAGTAATGATCTATCTAAAAATTTTAGTACAAGTTAGAAACGACAAAATTAAACGGGGTACTTTTTTTTGATAAAAAAATCTAAAGAGAGTACTATACTAGCCATCTATTTCTCCACGCATGTTAAAAAATAATTCTTTAGTCATCAATCAGATCAGAACAGTACTATGTATGTTTAAAAATGAAATCACCAATATATCCTCAGGCAACAGTAAAATAAAAGATGAAACTGCAACCGCTGCAGTTATCTTTCCACCTGGAGGGGGATCCCACTGTGACTGTCTGTCCATAAGAAAGAGTTACTTCTTCTCAATTAATTAATTATCAAATATAACATTAAAATCATTCATTTAATTACAATAAAAAAAGAATTTATAAACATAACATAACACCCATTCCACGGCTTTAATAGCAGAGCCAAAGAGAGAATAAAAACGCAGAAAAGGAATGAGAAAAACACGTGAAGCCGAAATCCCTGAAATTAAGCTTAGCATATTCATCCTATCGAGTTTATTACTCAATTTCATAATCTAGTCCATTCTATGCTATTCCCAAATTTTCAAATCCAAAACATTGGTATAATTGGGACTAACTGATATGGCGAAAGGGAACCCTCCTACGACGTCGTTTCATGAATTGAAGCCAGAACAATACGCACACAGTCCAGTTCACTACGCCGTTGCAATTGGAAACCGCGCCGCACTTTCTAGAATTATCTCGTCCCTTCCGCGTTTCCCTGACCCCACTCAAATTCACACTGAGTCTGACTCGCTCGCTCAGGAACGAGTTGCTGATCAAATCTCCGCCGTGCTTGATCGACGCGATGTTCCCTTGAGGGAAACGCCTCTCCACCTTGCCGTTCGTTTAAATGATATTTCCGCTGCTAAATCCCTCGCCTCCGCCGGTGCCGACGTGTCTCTTCATAATGCCGCCGGTTGGAACCCTCTTCAGGAAGCACTATGTCGACGCGCGACGGAAATCTCGGCGGTTCTTGTCCGCCATCATCAGCGCTCCGCTTGGATAAAATGGCGTCGCCGTCTTCCTCGTCTAGTCGCTGTGCTCCGCCGTATGCGTGATTTCTACATGGAGATCTCATTCCACTTCGAGAGCTCCGTCATTCCTTTCGTTGACATGTTTGCTCCTTCTGACACCTACAAAATCTGGAAACGCGATGGTAACCTACGCGCGGATACTTCACTCGCCGGATTCGATGGTTTCAAGATCCAACGCGCCGATCAGAGCTTCCTCTTCCTCGGTGACGGAGACCACGCGCACGCCGTCCCCTCAGGATCTTTGCTAGTCCTCAACCGCGACGATCGGAAAATCTTCGACGCATTTGAAAATGCCGGAGCTCCGATGAGTGATTCCGACGTTGCCGGATTATGTTCACAGACGAGCATGTACCGACCTGGAATGGACGTTACGAAGGCAGAACTCATCGGAAGGAAGAATTGGAGAAAACAAGATAAGACGGAGAACGTTGGAGAATGGAAGGCGAAGGTTTACGAAGTGCAAAACGTGCTTTTCAGTTTCAAGTCAAGAAAAGTTGCCGCCGGTGAATCAAGTAGCGAGCAAGTTATACCGTTGGAATTAGACGAGGACGAAGACGGTTTTCTTGTGGCCGAGAATCCAAGTTTTGGAATGCCGTTAGGTTCCGACAAAAGAAGACACAGTAGCTTCGTTCGAGAAGATAGAGAGTGGGTCCCACTGGGAAGAAAAAGCGTGGACGTTCCTTCATCGATGATTCCACCGCATAGAAAGTCTTCTGCAACGGTTAGATTGGCGCAGCCTACGCCACTTCCACCACCGGCGAAGGAGAAGGAGTATTTGAAGAGTTTACGGCCGTCGGTATGGTTGACGGAGCAATTTCCGTTGAAAACGGAGGAGCTGTTGCCGCTTCTCGACATTCTGGCAAACAAGGTGAAAGCAGTGAGAAGGATGAGAGATTTGCTCACGACGAAGTTCCCGCCGGGAACTTTTCCGGTTAAGGTATGTCTTAGTTGACCATTACTGTATATATTGTGTTGGGTCCCACACAATCGCGAAACGTACAGAAACTGAAGAATAATATTAATATGAATAAGATAAAATACACCAAATAGTTATTCTAAAATTTACACTATTTTTTGTTAATATTTTTCAAGAATCCATTAAAAGTTAATATTTATAAATTTTTTATATTAATCGAATTTTCTATTAAATTCAAAGTTATGTAGATATGTCAAAATTTAATAATATTAAATAATTTTTTTTAATAGTATTAGGACAAAATTTGGTCAAAAATATAATAATATTAGGACAAATAATAGTAAGAGTAGTTGTTCTCTTTTTGGTACATGCGTAGTTGTTCTATAATTGCTATTTGTGCCGTTCGTGAATTATAAAAATCTACTAAAAGATATAGGTTGATTTAAATTTCGACTTATTCTATTTCAACTGTCACAAAATTGTTCTGTTATATGATACTAAATAGTATATTTGTTACATTGTTTTCTGGGTGAATTATGATACATTGTTATCCTTCTTTAAAGGGAGATGTTATTTCAACTTATAAAAACAATATGGAAGAATTGTATCTAAGTTTTGGGGTTAATAATAGTTGAGTGTTTCGATGTACAGCAAACACAACATATAATCCACTTTAGATTAGTCCATAAAATTTATGTAAAATTTTAATTTGATCAATAATTCTCTTAACAAATAAAAATTTATGACATTTCTCGTTGTTATAAATGAGACAATGTCCATATAACAAATTTATTTTTATGGAATGGAAATGTAATTAAGTGACTTTCTCATCCATAAAAATAAAGAAAAATCGTAACTCTTACTTTCATAAGACGTGGGTGGAGATTTAAACCATTTTGAAGTACACCCTAGACTTGAAGTTGCCTTAATAATATATTATTGGTCAAATATTTCAATAATTGACTTGATTTGAGTAGTAGGTGTGAAACATTACGAAAATTGTTGAGTGATTTGATATGTGATAAGACAGTGATGGAAATTGGGTGTTATTGATGTTTTGAATTGGTGGGGCAGGTGGCAATTCCAGTGGTCCCTACGGTAAGGGTGGTGATCACGTTCACAAAGTTCGTGGAGCTTCAACCAGTTGAGAAATTCTATACACCGTTTACGAGTCCTAGACATTTAACAGCTGAAGATGAAGCTGAGAAAAATCCAGAAAACCGTCACTCTTCATTTTCATCTTCATGGTTGAGACGAAACAATAGTCAATCAGGGACTTCAAGGAGTAATAAGCAGCAACAACGATCCTCTTCTGGGGCATTTGATTTAGATCCTTTTGTTATTCCTGAGGGATATACATGGAGCAATAGTAGTGGGGATAGTAGTAATAATAAGTCAAAGAAAATGAACAAGTCCAAGTCTGTGAGAAAGATCCAAGTGAAAATTTCACAGTGACAAAGGAAGCATAATAACCAATCAAGAGCTATTCCATTAGACATAATGTAGATATATCCCCGTTTAATTTTTATTTTGTTATTATTATTTAAATCAACTGGGGGCTTTTTGATAATTGTGTTCATATACTTAATAGAAGGGAATTTCGCAGCAAATTGAATGATTGAAGAGTACTAACAACTGTACTTTGCTCACAGTTTTGTTTATATATTTATATTACATTACATTTTATAGAAATTTTTATGGTTTAGCTTTTGATTTGTGGACTGGAGCTCTGGGAGAAGAGTAAAGATTCAAATGTTGGAGCTAATTTTTGGCCAAGACAGGAATGTACCAAAGACCACATTGGAATTTTTTGTTACCTTTACCTTTAATTATTAAATCTAGGCCAAATTGAATTGAATAGAGTACAAGTACCTACTTTGCACCTCTTTCCACACGAGAAATCATGTCACCCATAATTCTAATCAACTTTTATTTCATATGTGCTGTAACATTAGCTTTTAACAACCGTCTTGTTTTTTTCTCTCCTTTCAATAAAGTAATATCTACTCAAATTCATGTGTCATTTTTACATGGGCACTTTCGACAAAAAAACAACAGAAAACTATTTTATGGCATGTTTGGATTGACATTTATATGGTTGTGTTTGCGATTTGTTTATAGATGTTTTATATGATTAATTAGTAAATTATAATATTTTTGTTATTTTTTTATCTTATCATTAGTTAGTTATATAGATTAATTCCTTTTTGTTAAACTAATTAATTTTATATTTAATTGATTATATAAGTCAATGTAATTATTTATGTAATTCAATTCTTTGTATTATTTATATCATTTAGTTTACTTTTTTTTATTTATCTCTTATCAATAACTTAAATCAAGAATTTTAATATAGTATTAGAAAATAATTATTCCACTATATTTTTTTTTAAAATTTTTTTTGAGAAAATTTTCATTGAAGATTAATTAATTTATCTTTTCTTTCACATTTGATTCTTTAATAATTTGTCCATCTTCTTCTTTCTCCATTCAAAACTGGTTATTTCTTCTTCTTTCTTCGTTTTTTTTCTTTTTCATCTCAAATTTCAAGTTAAAACGATCTCATCATAATGATGTTAATAACAAAAATCATCAAACAATTGGCACTAAGCGTACCATATTTGCAAACAAAACTATTCTAAATCACAAAACTTCTTCAATATTTTGATAACAACATTGATTCAAAGTCAACAACATTCATCTAGTGTGAAAAATATGGGATTAAGTGTTTTTGTTGAAGATTTCTCAAAAATATCAACAATATTTGGTGGCAAGATTCTTTCTTTTTAGCCAAATTAACATTCCAAAAAAATACAAACAAGATCTAGCATGGAAGTGTAAATGTCAGATTAAACACTTATCAGCAACAACAAAACAATATTGTTTTTGTTTCTGAAAAATAAATGTGTGCGAAGCCAATGACCAATGAGTTACGTATGAGATTTAATTAAAAAAAAAACGTAAAAGAATAACTATCTTGCATTGAGGTATAAACTCGATTCAATACATGTTAAAAAAAAAAAGAAGTAACATTGCATTAGAACCTTTCTTGTTTTTATTTCAAGCGAAAAATAAATCTTCCAAAAAATATTTTAGCCGATTTATTTATGACATTTCAAAATTCTTTAGTCAATATATTTCGACATTTTTCAAACTCGAAGTGTAATAAACACATTCTAGCTTGAGGGGATGTTAGATATTTTAGTTGATTAGTTAGTTACATTAGCTAGTTAGTTATTTTATAATAGTTAATTGTTTATTTAATTTACTATATAAGTCTATGTAACGCTTTGTGTAATTCACATTCTCTCTCTTATCAGTATCATTCAATTTACTTTTATTTATATCTCTTTTATCAATAATTTAAATAAAAAATCCTAATACATTTCGTGCATATTACGTATGAGAAGCTAAAATTTAGGGGGTTGAATTTGACACATGTTTGGTCTATTTGGTCGCACAAACAAACACAAGCTTAATGTGTTTGGTTGAGCGATAAACAAACGCTACTGTGAATTTTAGAGATTTTTCATCGTAATTTATAAAAGCTTTAATATATAACTTATGTCTAAGTGTGATTTTTCACTCTCATTTTAGTGTTTTTTAAACACAACATAAAACACATTATCACAATTCTTTGGCCAATATAGTTTTATTTTTTACCTCTATTATAACATATTAACGTCAATTCTCTTTCAATATTGTAACCTATTCACATAAATCTCAATAACATCACTACATTTAATTAATAAGTTATTGTCCACCAATTTTAGTTTCATTTATCAAATGTTTTATATTTAAATATTTTGATTATTCTACTTCACTTGCTATAGTCTTCTTATTTTCCCCTAAAAACCCGCACATCCCCTCCTTCTATTACATCGATCTTCTACATATTTTCATGAAGGAGTTAGAACATCAATCTTCTACATATATGAATGACCAAAACAAAATAAATAAACAAGTATTCTGAAATGACTACAAAATATTTTTTCTAAATAAGATATTTTATATATTTAGATATTGGAGTTTTAAAATAGATTTTATACCTCATACTTTGTTTTTTTTAATCCTTTCAATTGATGTTATTTTGTTGTACTAATGTGTATCGCATAATTTACTTTAATTAGAATATATTTGGGTTGCCTTCTTCCTGGTAATTATTACTTAAATTTATTTTCGATATACTTCTCCTAAAGGGTTAATTAATATGTTCCACTATGTTTTATACTTAATAACGGAATTGCAATATAATTTTTAGTCACTGCAAAACTATTCAATAATTTTAATTCCTCCCGAAATAAAATATATTTAATTGTTTTTTGACTTTCAAATTTTTAAATGAGTTTTTTTTTATGAATAATTAGAACATTATAAAAAGTGTACAAAAATTCAATATAAAAGTAATATTTAAATATAGATTTAAATATCGAAATTTGTGTTCATTTCTTATGAATGACCTTTTTAGAATGTTCTAAACAAAACCTACAAAAATATGTGTTGAATTAACAATCACAACGATTAAAATTACATACATAATAATTTCATAAAGACTAAAAATTGTGTTTGTTTTATATATTACGTCTTCTTCTCAAGTTGTCGTCATGTTATTGCTTCATATATATTTCCATACCTCTAGGAGTATGTTCATATACACATGTATTGTATCAAATTTTTAACTTCCATATATTACTCATTATGATTATATTATTGATCATTGCAATAAATGACAAAAAAATTCTTCAACGTGAAACATGAGAATGTTGATATGGAACTTGCTTTTCAATAACTAAAAAGCAACCATGTCAATAAAATTGGTTTTTAATGTTTTGATATTGTATTCTATTTCTTTTTCTGTCAGACAATTTTTTTTGCTGATTTATTGTTTATGCTAGAATTTCTAATGTTTTTAGTAATATTATATATTGTAATTTTATTTTTATTTTTATTTTTAAACTATTACTTTTTTAATATATTTTTTCATTGATCATTTGTTTGAAATTCATGTATTTATTTTATTAATTTTATCTATTCTATAATTTATTGATTACAAATTTGATATGTTGATTCCTCATTAAAACAAATAATTGCATTTTCACATTATCAACACTAAAACTTAACAAAATTCACAAAAAATCACTTTCAATCGTACAACATGCAGGTCTAAATCTAATTTTTCATAATTGAATGATTAATTTATTGATTAACACCAACCTGATTTTTCATAAATAAACTCCATTGTTATTTGACTCGTAGACCATCAAAATTATTGAGATCTACACATAGTAAAATCTAAAAAGTAGCCAAATAAAAATTTAGTACAGGTTAAAGATAAATATATCTCATTTCAACCCTCCCTTGCTCACCCTAGTAAACGCAATTTGATACTTAATTTGTGCAAGTTTTGGATAAACACCCATTTGTTTTTTAGGAAACTATCACCCATTTGTTCACAATAAATTCAACAAGAAATGGCTGATGTTTAATTGTATCATACCTTGATAATAAATAAAAGATGGGACAACAGTATTTTATAACCCTCTTTATTTTGACTGCAAATAGTGTCACAAGTGTTGATTTTGAATAAGGCTCCACTTACCTTTACTTACAAGGTTTAGTCTCCCAAGAGTTAAGAAGACATTTCCCTATATTCTTTATTCCATTTTCCTCACTCTTTGGACTAGCCTTTCCTTTTCTTCTTTAAGTTTTTGATAGTAACGCTTCAACAATATCTTTTATTCCAATAAATTTAAAGGTTAGGTCCCCTCATAAATCCCCCAAGACTATACTTTAACAGAAAATACTATCAATAAAGGAAGTTTGTTGCTGGTAGTAGTCTAAAGATATTAACCGGATATCCTTGTATTTACTGTACCTTCAAAGAGTAAAAAACATCTCTTTACTTTAACCACTAGTGAGTTTGATAAACTATTAAGTACTAGTGTCAAGGACTATATATCAATGCATTTGATTATATTATATTGGTTACCAACACAAATATCATCCATACTATTTTTTAAAGAATCAAAATTAATTTTGATATATTTAAATGTTATTGAATAGAATCAGTTGCCTCCAAAAATAATTCTAGTTTGGAATTATCATTTAGAGTTTTTGTCTCAATAATTAATTTTTATGTGTTAAATTTGTTTAAGTGTTCAACAAATTTTTACATAATACATTTAAATATAAATTAATTTATATTTAATTAATTAATTTTTATTCAAAATTAATGTTTGTCACGTAGAACCAAATATATATTTATAGAGAATAAAATATAAACAAAATTTTATTGAAAAATTGAAATATTTAATTTTAAATTTAGATTAATTATATATATTAACATTTTTTACGTCAATTAAATATTTAAACTATACAACTATATTTATATTTTTATTTATATTAAATTTTGTCCTCGATGGAAATGGACATCCAGCCAACTGGCAACACTATTGAACGGCAAATAAATTCTGCCTTGTAGAATACCAATGCTAGATATCAACTCACATAGTAATTTACAATGTCACTATATTATAAAGCCAAAGGATTAAAAATTAATATGCCGTACAAAGTTTGTTTAGCTAGTAGAAAACTCAAATAGGTTCAGTTGGCAAATCATGCTATCAATTAGAGATATAATTTTTTAAAATCAAATAAATGGAAATTCTAGATTGTCCCTCTATATAATTTAGAGTTGATTCACCTACCCTACCCTTCTCTTCCGGTTTAGTTCCTTGGTCTTGCATCAATTCCAACTAAGTCATACGAGGTACTAATATTCATGTCTCTATTATCGAGCATTGCTGTTTCAGTTTTTCACCACAAAGACTTGCCAAATATCTGTTACATTTTAAAACCTCTATAAGTTCATCACATGGATTTTTGAATCAGAATGAGGATAATTCGAGTCTTCTAGCACTTACGAATTAGTAAGGAAAAATTGTTGATTTTTTTTTAATAAGAATAACTACTTCCTATATTGAAATTGACTTTTTAATTTTTTTTTTCCTTCTTAAATTTTATAAAATTCAGTTGGCTCATAAGCATTTTTTTAAAGTGGAAAACTAAAATTTAATTCAAAAGCTCCTATATATTAGAAATTAAGCCAAAGCCTTTTTCCATTCACAAATGCTCTAACTAGCTCAAAATTTTATTTTATTATTTTTTAAAAATCTATAATTTTGGACTTTTGGTACACTTGGATCAACATCCTTCCTTATATTAATGCAGTATTAATCCATTGAGCCATTATTTCCCCATAATGAAAAGCTTGATTTCTCAACAAAGCTAACGAATCTTGTTACCTCTCCAATTAAAAATTCCTCTCATTCACATGATCGAAACATCGGTGACCTTCGTTAAAGTTGGATGGTCTTTTTATAAATTTGATATTTTAAATTATAAAATAAAAATCTATATTTTTATGAAATATCCGATCTTGATTGAATGACCATCAATATTTTAACTGTGTGGTTATGAGATTATTGTGTAGCAAATGTAAATTTGAAGTTCCATATTTTTTAAGAAAGTGATTGTTGAACAATAGATAAGTGAGATAGCTTAAAATTTCATTAACTTTAAAATTTTTGAGTTAAGATACCGTGGATCCCTAACTCGGAAATCCAAATTCGAGTGACAATTTTAAGGTTTAATCACTTTAATGAGTAGTATTCTTGATTTAAGGTCCTAATCCAGAAAACATGGTGAGTGAAGCACCAAGTTGGGCAGATCAATGGGGTGTTGGTGCTATTGAATATGATGACATTGACACTAGATCCCAAAAACACACTACCGGCAAGAACAAGAATTCAGGTGCCAAGGTTGGTTTCACCAAAGCCAAAGCAGTTGCTACAATAGGTCTTCAAAAGATTAAAAGTGGGGCCTCAACTTGTGTCAAATGGATCACAAACCACTTTAAGAGAAAGAAAAAGAGGACATCCATATAATTTGATGGATCCAACTTGCATGGAATTTTAACTTTTCTTATTCTACCAATAACACAATTGCAATACCCCCATTTTTTGTTTTTCCTTCCATATTAGCATTATTTTGATTACTACAATGAAGTTGATTATCCCTAATTTTCTTGTAATGATGATTAATCCATGTCACATGTCATTTATTAATGGGTTATTTTACGGTAACTTTCAAATCACCGAAGCATTTGTCGGGTGTCTACACGACATTATTAACAAGATGATGTTGTGGTTGTTTTGTGGGGCTACTTTAAAAGGGTAAAAGTTTCCAATCCAAAAAAATCCTTTCATTTTATTTAAGTATTAAAATTTAGATTAGGTTAACAAATGTATTAAAGATAAGATAAAAAATAGAAATTTTGTATAAGAAAAACAAAATTTGAGTTTTTAATGTAATATTTTTATCTTCAAATGTTTAACAAATGTCTTTGAAGTATCGTTAAATTTTTTAGAAATTTGCCTGAGTAACTTAGATATTTTCTTTTGGATCAAAACATTCTTCTCCAACGTTGATGATTGAATCATAAAATGTGTCTCTTTGTTTCATATAGTGGAGTTGAAATTTGAGTTTATCTCTTTATTTTATTTACTTTTTCTATGTTGTAAGCTTTACTTCATGAATACACTTTTTCTTGATAATTACTTGCTAAAACGTATAATTTGAAGATTAAATAAAGTAGATACATTATTACTTGAGATAGAAATGAGCATAATAAGATACTATTGGACTCATTTGATACTCATATTTAGAAGGAAAAACAATAAAAGAAAAATAGTATATTGACTTTGATTCTAGAGATGAGATCACGTGAATGAAGAAGAGTTCCGCATAAATATTTTAGTTAATGAATTAAGAGACATTGAAAAAGTTTTAAAAAATAAA
The DNA here is from genome assembly GCF_000331145.2 of Cicer arietinum. Classification (NCBI taxonomy): domain Eukaryota; kingdom Viridiplantae; phylum Streptophyta; class Magnoliopsida; order Fabales; family Fabaceae; genus Cicer; species Cicer arietinum. The sequence goes on along the minus strand of NC_021160.2, from coordinate 5,560,039 downwards.
GTCTCAAATTCAAAATCAAAAAGACTGATTTAACTACTAATTTACTAACATTTACCTATAAAATTGGCCAAATATATTACCACAACAAGAACATAATGATATCTAACTTTACAAGAAGAAAATAAAATTGCTATATTTGCAAAAAGTAAATATTATATTTAAACCATAATTAAAGAAACCTTAAAAAAGTCTTGTAAAAAGTTGGTAATGTTAAATCAAATTAAATAAAATTTTTACAAAATTTCAATTTCATTACTCAATCAAATCATTTATTGACTTTATTTACACTATTTATGTTTGAATTTAAATCTTTATTTACACTATTTTTGTTTGAATTTAAAGGTAATACGACTCTAAATCAACGTCTACTTTCTCAAATAATGGAGAAGATTTTGGAGAATTTTGAGTGTTTTGTTAAAAAAATGAGAGAAAGAAGAAAGGGGAAAAGAAGAGTTTATGAATATAAAAAATGTGTCTAAATAGACCCATCTTGACAAATATCTCTGAAGAGATAAAAATGAAAAAATAATCTTAAATAATATAACTTTTAGAATATTACGAATCCAATAGTTTGTATTTAACATAAGTTGAATCTAATACTCTTTTAATTAGTTAATATAGAGATGCATTTTGATAAATAAAAAAATACATATGAATTGGATAATTAAAAAATATGAAGAGTTTTTTCTTCCACCTTTAATACTCTTCGAATTTTCTAATTCGGAAATGTATATGTTCAAAGCTTTTGAGAACATAGAAAAAAAAAAAACAAAACAAAACAAAAGAAACTACCAAAATATATGAGATAAGTAGCTATTAGCTTAGCTCAAATGAAAATTGAGTCGCGGCAGGGTTGCCCGTTCTAACATCAACGTCTGCTTTTTGATAAAAGTAATATTAGTAAATGTTGTAACAGCTACTATCTAATCTAAAAAGTATTAACGAAAATACATTTAGTTATATAAACTAAGCTCTAAACTCAATATAACGAAATACATTTAACTAAAGCTTTTAAAACTTTTAAGATCATAAATTAATATTTATTTATTTGGTTAAACTGGTGGAGTAAAACTTGAATTTAGGTGATAATCAGTTTTATTGTAAAATAAATTATACATCATAAATTAGATAATTAGGAAAAACCGATATAGCAAAATGACAAAATGATTTAGGTGAATAAACAAAAGAAAATGAAATGGGCTAAGCTAACCTAGTAGTCCACATAGCCCATACGTAGTTGGGCCAGTCTTAAGAATTTGCGGTCTACTACCAAACAGGCCCAGCTTAATATTAGTTTGTTTATATAATCCAACCAATGGCCAATGCCAACTTGACCGGCTCATTTGAAAACTCTAATAAATAATGCTTATCTGTAATTTTCAGTCAAAAATAACACCATAAATAAAGTAGACAATGTTACCGAAACGCACAACTGAGAATTCAAATGGTAACCAAATCTAAATCCACCATTTGAAAATTTGAAATTCATAAATTGAGGATAACGAAAATAATTAAAAGAGCAGAATGACAATACGCTCAGGCCATGTATATTGACAATGGACTGGTATTTACAGAAGGTTATCGCGAGTTAATGACTAGTGAGATCCAAAGGTGTTCTCTCCACTGTAAGTCATGTAAAGAAAGCCATCCTCATCCTTATGTTCCTCATAAAGAGCAGACATCAGAGCAGCTGCAACAACAGGGTATTTATTTATTTATTTATTAGTTAATAGTCACACTACCAAACCCGCATAAACATCATTTGTATGCTTAATACTTACCAGTTGGAGGTAGAGTGTTATTGATGAAAACAAAGATAGCCTTCTCTGCACTGAGCTTAATTCTTTTGCGGACAACATAGACAAATTGACCAACAGACAAGTCAGCTGGGACAAGGTACCTACAGCATCACAACAAGAGTAGACCAATTAATAATACAGCAAAACATGAAAATTTGCAGTGACCAAGATAATATAATATTTGATTGTTAGAAGGTGGGAAAAAAACCAAGTTTAATCATCTGATTTTCTATCCTCATCTCTAGCTCATATGCTTCAATATATATGTTTCGACGTAAATTTACTGTCAAGATGGACCAAACTGTAGATTTGCTTAAATTTAAAACTTAATCATAGCATTTCCACATATGCAGCATGCTCTTCACAAACCAAATTACCAGAAATATCCTAAAGCAGATACTTGGTTTTATACTAGTAACAAACTACATTCCTATTTTTGTTAATTGTTCTTCAAACTAAAAATATTAATAAAATCAGGTAGTAGAGTACAAGGATGCGATGCCAGAGGCCATATGTGCCACTTCAGTGACCTGCAATTAAAGGCTGGGCCTAATACATCACCCAACTTTGGCCAAATAGAATACGCAACAAGAACATGAACATCAGCTTAACAATCTGGCTCTCACTTGTTAGTCTTTAATAAGTATCATATTACAAAAACATTAATCTTAATCACTACCTGCATTTAAGTGTTATCAAAAGCGAATTGCAGAAAATAGGGAAATACCAAAAATTCGCTATGTGAAATAGGCAAATAGCAAATAGTGTTGCGGTCAAATAGCAGATGCCACATAAAGGTCGAAATAACTAAATTATATATATAAAAAAGGCATGTTGAATACAAATAACACAAGGAATGGAGCCATAACATAGCTTATATATTGAAAGTCATATATTACAATGAATATAGGAGTAATACTCACTGACTCTTTAGTTTTTCTATTATAAAAATAGGTCATGTTTGACACTCATGCAAAATCTTTAGTTTTATTATTTTTAAAAACCTAAAATTCTACTTTTTCTGCTATTGTTAATATTTTGGGTAGCAGAAATTGGAATAGTGGCTGCTATTGTCCTAATAATGAAAGTAGAATAGGATCGCAGTTTTCATAGTGAATCAATCAAAATCCGCTATGCCATAGCGGAGCTATTTGACAACACATTTTAATATGAACACCAAAATATCAACTCAACATGGATACTCCATTTTACACTTTACCACCGTCACCAGTTGTAACTCTTTTTATGTTACTACTTACTAACAATACACAATAGTAACCTTCCTAAATCTTCACAAAAGCCGAAAAAGAAACCAGGAAGCAAAATAATAATCTCAGGCTTTAGAACTAACTAAAACATATACATAATTACGTAACATAATGACTTACTTCTTCTTGTCAATGTCTGCAATGTCACTTCTTCCAGCTTTCTCCACAATCACCTGCACACAAATGCCATATTTCAGTAAGAATGCATTAAAAAAGAATGAAAACAGATACAATGTATGTATAGTGAGTACAATCTTACAGGTACTCTATCGGGATACTTCTCTCTAATGCGAGAAGCTTCAGCCTGTCTTCTTTCTGTTATGTACAAAAATTCAAGCGTTATCCAAGTTCATTCAACAAGGGGTTTTTGAAACTCATCAAAAAAAATACTCATCTTAACGTATTAAACACGTTAATTCTTCTATTCATATAGACAAAAAGCCAAACTCCATCATCATAGAGTCCACAGAATTTCAATTAGATGAATGAAAAAAATTGAATATTTTTTCAAAAATACGATTATTTATTTTATACAAAAAAGAATAGACTTTGAATTAAAACAATAAAAAGATTCCAATTCCCAATAAATACCAGACTAAGAAATTGGATTAAATTGAAAGAGAGAAAAAAAGTACCCAGAGGATGTTGAATCTTGAAGGAGGGCTTAGACATGATTAAATTGGAAGAACAATAAGTCTCTGCAAATTTGAAACACCAAAACATAAGAAATTTTTTCAATTTCTAAAGGAGGAAAAAGCTTGAAGAAAACAAAGCTAATTTCATAAACTCACCAAGAAATTATCGATGATTGAAGTTAGGGATTTGTTTTGCCAAACGAAGAAGGGTATGTATCTGTAATTGCGTTATTGTGAATAAAAGGAGTGTTTATATAATTAAAATTAGGGTTTGGTTTTTCTGTTCCTTTCTTCTTGGTGATTCTGTTTGAGTTTAACACGGAACATCTACTTATACTTTCTGTTTTGTTTCGCTTCGTCACCAAGTAAGCCGGTAGCGGAGGTTTATAAAAATAAGTTGATGATCGAACTTTAACCATTTATTATAGAGATATAATATTTTGGATAACGTTTTTAATAATTAACTTTTTTTTAATTAGAGTTTAATTGATACAATATATAAATGTAATAAGTTTTACCATGTGAATAATATCGTAAATATCTATAAGTGTGATTTTAAAATTAAGTATGATAAAAAATGTAAAACTATTTTATCAATATCAAAGTTATGATCAATTGAATACGTAAATATACTTACATAGTCAATGCATATTAGTTAAATTTAAATTTTTATACTATTAATAAAAAAAATTAATTATAAAGACAAAAACAATATATATAATTATTAAAATACATTTAAATACAACACATTGTTTAGTATATCAATATTTATATATTATTGATAAAAGATAGTGGTTTGATTTTAGTATTAGATACTTTATTTTAAAATTAAGTGAAACTATTTTTTAAATCAATAAATATCAGATTTATTGGTTTAGTTCAATTTGACTCAAATCCAGAAGAAGAAAAAAACATAAAACTAATTTAATTAGTTTTTGTTAAATTATTGCGGCCATATGATTGTTAAAATTCATATCTCAATAGTTTGGAATTTAGGTTAGAAAATTTATTTTATTTTGTAATTATAATAGATGTTTTTGTAATTTGTTTTACAATTTTTTTTTATAACAGACGTCTGAATTATAATTTGATCAACAAAAATTGAAGGTATTGTTTTAATATTAAAAATCGAGTCTAATAAATAGTGCAATTTTAATAATAAAAAAAATTATTGAAATAAATTTTAGTCTATATATACGTATCAAACAATCAACTTGATGCACCGTAGAATTTTTTTTTTCCATGAATGGATTAAAGGTTTTTGTTATAAATTCTAATTATTAACCATTTTTCATTATATTATGGGATAAGGATAAATGTATCGAAGAAATAGTATATTGATAAATTTTTTTTTTCTTCAAAATCAAAAGACTGGTCTAGAAAATAAATGATTTCTAAGTAGCTTGTTATCCTAAAACAATTAAACGGAACAAAAAGATTAGATAATCCATTTAATAAATTTTAGATATCCACATATCAATATCATTTACATGATAGATATCAATTTAATTAAAATAATTCATGTAACAAAAAAAAAAACACATCATTAGAGTAACCTTCATTGTCTGCTGTCTATCTCAAAACCACGACGTTACACCTATTTTAATCAATCAAATATATATTTTACTTTTTCATATTTGTTTATTTTAAGTTGTGGATAATCATATGTTGGCTGGGCTGTACTGGGCCTGGGAACTAGGTATGGGAGTAGGCCTATAAAAAACACTTTATTATAGAGATGAGTGACAATGAGTATGATTTAAATTATGATATTATTATAGTACTCATTCTTATATGTGAAAACTGTAAAAGAAATAAATAAATAAACTCATATTCACGTAGTTTTTTAATATCCGAACTTGACGAATGTCTAAATATTCGATATCCACACTTTAAATTAATAATGATATATCATCATTGTAACATAATTTTAAGTTAATTAACATATATTTGAAAATAAAATAGTAAAATATATTTTTATTAGATTGAACAATAAATTTAATTTAACGATATTTATATTTGAATTAAGATTTTAAAAATAAATAATAAAATATTTAATTAAGTAAAAACTTCTAAAATAAAACTGGATATTTGACATTTGTTTGTTTCTGTGAGATAAGGGTATGAGAAATTTAAATTAATGTCCACAAAATTCATTCTTTATACATTTTAGTTTCAAATACAACTTTCAATGAGATAATTAATTTCAATACAGCTTTCATTATGATGTTATGATGCCAGAGTAAAATACATAAAACACGCACTCCTTTTTCAACAACAAAAAAAATACACACTCCTTTTTTTTTTCAAAACTAATATTTAAGACTACTGCAAATTAGTAATAAAATAAAGGGTAATAGCCTATAAATATTGGACTCGTGTTAGCAAGTAGTACTGTTCCCAATTTTTGCAAATTCCTCTCCAAATGTGTGAAGCCTTAGGGTTAGATTGAATTATAGCGATTGCAAGATTACCATAACTGTAGTTAGCACTAACAACTCTAACCCATGATGAATCAGTTTTGGTGATCATTTCCCATCCTAACTTCTTCGTATAGTTGGAACTAAAAACTCCACTAGGTACACATAATTGATTTATTATCCTTTTGGATAACACATTAGTTGACTATCGAAATTTTTATTGATATACTTCTTTAGATTCACTTATATATATGCAATAAGATTTAATTTAAAAAAAGAAAAGTCCGTCGCCAATATTTGTAATTCTCTTAACAATTTAATTGAAATTATGTTCAACATATGATGGCTTTAATGGAATACAGATCTAAAATAGTTAAAATATCACTAGAAGGGAGGGGGTTGAATAGAGATATTCTATTTTTCTTTGTTTTATTTCTTTTTAAAAATAGTACCATTTGTGTAACGATAGTATATGACTGTTAGAGGATACGTGTTTAGAACTGAAATAAGAGTTAAACAAAAGGAAGAAAAGAAAATATAGAGAATGACACATACAAATTTATATTGGTTCATCCAAAATGAGTTACGTCTAGTCCTCCCTTACTTGTGAGTTTTCACTATGACTCAAAAGGTTTATCCTCTGAAGGAATTTTTTTCACTATGTATTTTCTTTACCTCACTAGGCTTACATAAACAATTTATCTTATTGTCTTACACATATTACACAACTATCCACAAGTTAAACTTAACTTGAGGATATACAATTTTTTTGGGAGATTTGATAAGAGAGGATACTTGCACTATGATATACTTTTTAAGAGGATGATCCAAATATATAATTAAGATTAGTAGAAAGTATGTTGATGATGAGATGTGATGCTTCTTGTGATTTTTGCAAATTTATAGAAACCATGATGCTTCAACTAGGAGGAGAAATACAATATATCCGTTGGGGACTTAGATAATTATTCATGGTCTTTGTTTATAATTGCAAATATGACATTTAGTTGTCCTTGTTATATGAATGTTGAGAGAATGATTGTTGTAGTCTATCCTCGAATATGAGTTGTAGGAAGATAAAGCTTTCATTAATTCCAATGTGACTTGTACTTTTTGGGTTTTCCTTTTCCCAACAATTGTAGTGGTTTGCTTACAAGTCAAGGACATCACTTTTTGTACTTTGATATTTTTACTCATTTCCCATGTATGAGGATGAATAGAGAACAAAAGTTCATCATCTCTTCTGTGATGTTTATTTTTTTGACATTTGTACACGTCTTTTTTATCAATATTTTTTCTCAACTAGCTGTCATTTTTGTTATTCAGATTATTTTGAATGTTTAGGCTAAAAGTAGCATTGTCCTATCTTAAGAGTATAAATCCATATGTGTTAAAACTTTATTTGATCAAGAATGTAAATGACTTATTTTCTAAAATTGATACACTCGAACACAAGTTAGATGACACAAATAATCAGAATCTTTAGAACAATTTTATTATCTTAAAACATTTTAGAGATATTTTGTCTCAATAGGATCAAAACCAAATCTAAAAGAGATGGAACATGTTAACAAAGAAAAGAGAAAGCAAGAGGAAGAAGAGAAACAACCACTCTAGGGTTTCATAACATAGAATGAACCAAAACCAAAGTTAATAGGGTTACAATGAGTATATATATAAAAAAATAGAATTGTCTAAAATAGTCTAAAATACCCTTACTACTAATATATAATAATATTATCTAACATCTCCCCTCAAACTCACGATGCATTAACATGGAGCATCGAGAGTTTGTCAACTAAAAAAAAAACGAAAACGTTTAATGGAATGCATCTTTGTGAACAAATCAGCAATCTGTAAAGAAGAAGAGACAAACGGTAGAGTAATGATTTTATGCTGAAGATGATGACGAGAGGGGTAACGAGGAGGATCAACAATCGCAGGAGTTGGTTGGACAGCCGGGGGGACAAGAGGGATGTCACCAAAGAAGAAGCAACAATCAAAGAGAAGAACCAAGCCAACACAAAATCAAACCGAAAAAGGAGCGACCAAAAAAAGGAGCAACAACCATATCAAAATCAACAGATAGGAACAACCAAAGAAGTAGCACCACGAAACAACCATATCAAAATCAACAGATAGGAACAACCAAAGAAGTAGCACCACGAAACCAAATCCAAACAAACCAATGAGCAACAACCATATCAAAATCAACAGATAGGAACCACCAAAGAAGTAGCACCACGAAACAACCATATCAAAATCAACAGATAGGAACAACCAAAGAAGTAGCACCACGAAACCAAATCCAAACAAACCAAGGAGCAACAACCATATCAAAATCAACAGATAGGAACCACCAAAGAAGTAGCACCACGAAACCAAATCCAAACAAACCAAACCAAATAGAACCAAACAAAACTAAATCATATCAAACCAAACTAAACAAAGAGAGAAGCAACAAAGCAAATCACTAGAGAGATTAGCAATCAAACAGAAGAAGCAACAGACAGAGCGACAACACAGAAGATCAAATTTTCAGCCTCATCCAAGTATCCAACCCTTCCTAGAAGGTCAATCATACAACCACAATGCTCAATCTGAGGCACAATTCCAAATCTCTCCATTTCTTTGAAGCATCTTCTTCCTTCCTCTACCAAACCACAATGGTTGCAAGCAGATAACACACTAGTCATTGTTATCTCATTCGGTTCAAATCCTTCCCGTAACATTGCTGCGAATACTTCTAACGCTTCCTTCGCACAACCATTGACACCATAACCATTTATCAAAGCATTCCACGACGATGTATCTTTTTCATTCATCTCCTCAAAAAGCAATTTAGCTTTTCCAATTTCCCCACATTTTGCATACATATCAACCAAAGCATACACATGAACATCTTCATCAAGTCGGTTCCTTTGCACAAACCCATGAATCCAAACACCCAAATCCAAAGAACTCAAATCAGCAACAGCAGGAAGAACACTCACAACCGTCACTTTATTCATTTCCACATCCAAACGTCCCCTCATTTCCCAAAACAACTTCAACGCATCGTGCGGTCGTCTATTCTCACAATATCCCCTAATCATCGCATTCCAACTAAGCACATTCTTGACAGGCATACAATCAAATATAAACCTACCCACCACAACATCATCATCCTCACAATAACCATGAACCATACTAGTCCAAGAAATAACATTCTTATCCTTCATCTTATCAAACAAATCCCTCGCCAAATCCATACACCCCATTTTCACATACCCATCAATCATAACATTAGAAGCAACAATATCTCTATCAGGCATAACATCAAAAAGCTTCCTGGCCTCACTCATATCCCCACACCTAGCAAACCCAACAATAACAGCAGTCCAAGAAACCAAACTTCTCACAAACATTTCAACCAAAGAAGTCCCAACATACAAATTAACACAAAACCCATTTTTCAAAACAACACAATGAACCTCCAAACCTTCTCTCAAAGCCATACAAATAATGAGACAAACACAATCACTGAGACAAAATAAATTAGGGATAACCTGATGCTGTGCGAGCACGATTTCTCCCCCTACAGACGTTGTTTTACCGATCCGACCGTTGAAGACGAAGACCTGAATGTTGTGAACCTTCTGTCCAAAAATCAGCTAAATCCAACGGTTAACGAATGCGCAATCGATGTTTTTGTGAGACTGATTTAACAAAATCGGGAACAGGTTTACTCTTCTCTTTTTTCTTTTGGTGGTTGCCTTTTCTATCAAAATAGTCTCTCTCTCTTCTCTACGGTAGATCCCAGGATGATAATTCTCAATCATCTCTTCATAACGATCAATCAAAATCCCCCAATAACCATGCAAATAATAATGATTCTCAAAGTAAACTTTACCACCCATTGTTCTTTTTAGCTCGGTTGGTTAGAGCGTCAAACCCTAATGGCTTGTGGAAAGGTTTATAGAACCCTAATAAATTCTTTTTTTTTTTTTACTGATCTACTGAAAATAAACGAAAAGCTACAAAGAAAGGGTAAAGCACGGTTTAACGAAAAAATCTCACTGAATATTGGAATGTTAGAAAAGAGAAACTATAATTATATTCCCTAATTGTTGGGAACTCGACAGCGGAATAGAGGCGGGATCGTTCAAGGAGGATCGAAATAGGCTCTAGATACCATGTTAACAAAGAAAAGAGAAAGCAAGAGGAAGAAGAGAAACAACCACTCTAGGGTTTCATAACATAGAATGAACCAAAACCAAAGTTAATAGGGTTACAATGAGTATATATATAAAAAAATAGAATTGTCTAAAATAGTCTAAAATACCCTTACTACTAATATATAATAATATTATCTAACAGAACAATCATAGAATTTATAAGTAGATGTACGTTTTGTAGCACTTTAGTGGTAGATCTAGTGTTTATTACCATGTTATTCATCAGTGTCGATAGTGCCTCATCATAGTTGTAGATGACAAGTGCAATAGAAAATGAATAACCCTTTGAAAATATAATTAGTGTGAGGAAAAGTTGGAATAATAAGGAATAAAAAAGAAATAACTTCTAAAAGAACCAAACCAGGAAAAACCTGAAAATCAAAGCCACTACAAAATCCTGAAGGAAGATGGGAGGGTAAAACATGGGCCACCAAAGTATACCTATTAAGAGTTGATATTTCTCCACAAATTTAAACTTTAGAATTGTTCTAGTGGTAAGATGTTTTTAGCATCTACAAAAGTGCTTATTAACCTTTTTAACATAACACCAACCTAAATAGAATCTCATTGTAGGGTAAATTTCTGTTCTACATAATGAGAATAATATCTATTAAAACATTTTTCTCCATTTTATGCACACATAAACTTTTTCACTACCTTTGGTAAAAAAAAAAGAACTTCTTCAATTACGATCCACCATATACATTGAGGGCCATAGTGTAAGTTTCGATCTTTTGTACATTGACAACAATGTCACTGGTCCATAGGCAATTTACTCCTTACATTGATGACCTTGTTCCTCTTCACACCTCACATCACAATCACACAATTCCTCATATCACACACACACACACACAACAAATAAATTAATTTAAGACACTCACCACAGAACATGGATCACTGTTTTTCTACTACCCCTAAATCCTAATTCAACTTCCACACAACTAATAACTCATTCAAGGACTAGAGGTCTAGGCTCTATATACTAAAGAGGTGCATTATTATGTTACTGTGTTGGCAAAAATACCACCAATATTGATTATTGTCAACACACATTGCTGTGATATAATATTCATGTGAATGTACATGCATTGCCCAATTAAAATTGTGGTGTAGAAGAAGGTGAAAGAACAGAAACGATTCCACATGAGGATAGTGACTTGTTGTGGGTCAAGATTCAAGAATGGGTTTGGTTTACTTTGAATTCAGTAAAGAATCTTTACCCTTTCTCTCATCCCTCCACCCCTTAATTCACATTATCAAGTTGAAGATCGAATATCGAATTTGTACCTTCATAAGCAAGCTTACACGACCGATTATATAAATGTCATTATTAGAGGTAATTAAAATTATTTATGGTTAAATAAAAGTTGTTAGGTTAGTTACATTAATAGTACTATATAAAAGTGCATCATACTCTAATTGTAAAAACAATTCTTCAAATAATTATTTCAAATTTTCTTTTTCTTTTTAATTATTCATCTGTTTCTTGGGCTCAACCATGATCCTTAATCGTTATTGAACTTGTTTTGATTCCCCTATTAGGCTTACCTTGATTTTTAGGATAACTAGAAGAAAAAAGATGACAAACGTACAAAATTGAAAATAGTTTATTCTTCTTTAAATAACTCCTTGATTTCAAGAATGATTGTTAAGTTTGGAACGTTGAACAAACTGTTTGTAGAAAGTAACTTTTATTTTAGTGTTAATTAGTGTTGTTTAATTTGTTGAGAAATTTTAATGATACAAACATGAGACATAAAACTTAGTTCAAAATTATGAACAATTGTTTACACATAAGTTGTACAAACATAATCTATATATATATATACACAAAAGTGAAGAAAAATTACTTGGGTTATAAAGGTACCATTGAAAATCTAATATAAAAGATAAAATAAAAATACAGAGGATGCTAGAGAAGTGCTCATTTTGCAATAAATTTTAAATGTAGTTAATGAAATTTTTATGAAGTTCACCGATTAGTTTTCTCTAAGCCTTTCTACATTATGCTCTACTATTTTACTTCAAGAGTATGTTTAGATTCGTGATATGATGAAACAAAGCGAAATCAAATAATTAAGCTAGTTTTTCTTTTACAGGAAATAATTAAGCTAGTATTTTAAAAACTAATGTTTCTTTTTTGACTAATAAAAACTGATGTTATATCATTTGATTTCACATTTTATTTTATACCACCGATCTAAATATAATACTTTAAGAGATTCCATTTAATATCACAATATAGGATGATTAAAAACACATTTATGAGATGTTGGTCTCAAGTCTTTGGAGATGGCAGGGTGACTCTACCGTCTGGCTAATAAAGTTAGGGATTTAAGTTTTTAATTATTTTGTAATATTAATGTTCAAAATTAGACATAATTTATTAGATATATATTAAATGTTTTGCAATTAATGTCAATTGATTGTCTTATAGTAGATCACCACTTGACACCAAAATCTCAAGTGATAGAACCTTAAGACTTAAGAGGCTTTGTTGTTTTAATTTAATAGTTATTTTAGACTTTTGGTATTTTTAATAGTCAATTTAGACTATCTAATTTTTTTTTGTTAATTATACTTTTGCATAATAATATGACTACTAGTTTCAGCAATAGATTGTAACACCGGTCGCATATCACATATATATGTCTGTCACACATATTTATTGTTTTTCAATTGCATTTTTTCATAATTACACGGATTCATTTTTCATAATTTATTTAAGTAGTATTTTCTATTTTCAGGTTATTATTGTTACTATGTGGGATTTAAAGAAGTTAAGTTTTATTTTTTATTTTTGTTGGACAGAATGTCAATGAGTAAAATTGAAACAAAATCGTGATAAAAAAAAAGTGAATTAAATTGAAATTATTATTATTAATTATCTTAGATATAATTGCATAAAGTTATGTGGCATAAATTGTAAATAACCCATTAATTTATCTTTGGTATCAGACTAGGATTTAATAATAGATATGATTACTAGATTTGAATTGTTTGCACTAATAACTGTGACTATCACACTCATTTTTAGACGCTCAAAATACATATAAATGTTATTATTGTTATGCAAAAGCCACTTATAAAATCATGATTCTATCGAGTTTGGTGAAAAAAATAGTAATAACTTTTTACCATATGAGAAAAAAAACTGATATTCATTTTTTTTATCTCAGAATGTATCACAGTTTATTTTTTATGTTTTGTTTCACATTTATATGTTTAGTTCTACCTCTAAAATACATGAAAAAATAATTTTATTTTTTTAACTATTTATAATAAATTTTAAAATTGATAGTTTTAGAAATTTTAAATTTTTGAAATAAGGATTACATCCCGAAAAATTCGAAAGTTTCTAAATATAGAAAATTTCTAAATTTGGAAAGTTTCGAATTTCTCTTATTTCGAAAGTTTTGAATTATTCAAAAGTTTCGAAAATTTTAGAATATTCTATTTCGAAAGTTTCAAAAATTCTGAAAATTGTTATTTCAAAATTTTGATTAAGGTAATTTTTCTAAAATTTCGAAAGAGGTGATGAAAAATAAAAAATTAAAAAAATTAAAAATTTTATAAATGATTAAAAGGGTAAAATTGTATTTTTATATTGATAGAAAGAGTAACAAGTTTAAGTGTGCGTAATCTTCTCAGTTCTGTTTGTTAATATTTTTTCTTTTTCTGGTTGGGCTTAAACCTATATGGAGAACAAAAGAAAAAAGTAAAAAGAAAAAACTATTTGGAGAAAGTAAAGAGGCATAATATTGTTGACAGAAACGTGTTCCTACCGTAAAACTTGGCTTCTAAAATATGTGATCACAAATCTCCCCCTCATTTATGGGCATTGCTCGCGGAGAGACTACAGAGGCCATGGAAACTAATTAATACCATGTCTGTTGTTGTTCTACCACAAAAAGGGGTTTATATGGAACAACTGGGACCACAATTATATCAAACCACTGTTTTTAAACTACTCGCCAACTAATTCTTTTTCCTTAATATTGTTAGTTGTATGTCGATTTTTATGTAGGGACTAATTTTAATTTATGTCAAAGTCTCAAGATTCCTATATGATTCAATACTTTCACTAATTTGATAATCATGTTTTGATCCAGTTAGTAAAAATTCCTTTTATATATTACAAAAATGTGAGGTTGAGTCTTGTTTATATAAGGGAATCTTTGGTGGATAATCACTTGCGGATCTCGGATGAAATCTGTCAATTATACTTATAGTGTATATAATCTAATTTATAATATTACTGATATATAATATAAATAACAATTTTCTTTTATGAGATATAAATAGTAACTTAATACGATACTAAGATCTAATTTTGACAATCAAAATTATAAATTTAAGTTTGAATGAATTGAAAAATGAAAAATTGTAAAATATAAAAAAAAAAATGAAATTAATTGGCATCAAATAAGAAATTAAAACATTGAAAATCACTAGCAACCATTCTTGCTAATATCATTTTATTTTTTTACTAATTAAAATAGCAGGCTCAAATTTAATAGTAACATCTAATTTTTCCTTTTTCTACACTTCAATTTCAATTTCAATTTCAAATTTATATCTACTTTTTACTCTTCACTCCTACCATAGATTTATCTTCCTTTTCCACAAACCCTTATTCACAAAAAATTCTCTCTTTTCTGTTTTTTCTTTTAAATTCATCTAAAAAAACCGACGCGTATGAAGAAGGAATACAATTCGTCAAAGAAACTCATTTTGATACTCTCAAATGCATTCATTTTTTTCTACAATTTGTGTTATCTTATTTTAAAAGTTGAATAAAAAATGGTAAAGAAGAGATTGGGAAAGAAGATGAACTCTAACAATTTATTTTGATATCTATACTTCTAATAAAAATTAATTATTAAAATATATAAAATTGGTGATTTGTATTTTTCAGTTAGGAGACATGTACTTTATGTTAGAGCCACTTAAGTATTTAATGGACTAAAACATAAATAATAACTTTGCAAACAAAATGTAACTTAAATGACCAAATTGAAAAAGTAAAAAAAAAAAATAACTTAAAAGATCTAAATAAAAACTAAATTAAACTTATACCGCCACTGTGTTTTGATTTTTTATTTAAAGGTGTGACGATTGTTATAAATGTAATAGTCTTTAAATGTAGTAAAATTATTTGTACTGAAATAAGTAGTAAAATTGCAAAAATAAATTTAAATATGTCTTTTATTAATTATTTTAGTCTTTAAATGTATCTTTAGTTCATTAATTTATTATTCAAATATATTTTTTGCTAATCACTTTTTAGTCTATAAAATTATTAGCAAAAGAGATATTTAAGGATTTGATTATAATTTTAATAAATGTAAATATTGTAACATTTAAAGATTAAAATAACTTTTTTTTTAGTACTATGCATGTGACAACACTTGAAAAAGATATATAAATGCCCTCGTTACTTAAAATTTCTACATCCATCCTAGTTCGCAATACAATCTTGCCACTGTACCACGAACCATATGTGAACAACATGGGGGAAACTATTTACTATATAAAGATAAATTAGTATCACTATAACATATGTATCTACTTAAAATATTAAAATTTGAGAGGTGTTGTTTGAGAAATTCTGCACAATAACCTAAAATTTTATATTGGAATACACACCACAAATAAAAAAAATTAGAAAATATAATAATTTATATGGTTCTTTATCTTTTGGCTACGTCTGTGAAAATATCTCAAAAATTATAGGCTTAATTGCAGTTTTAGTCCCCCTACTTTAGCTGAATCGCGAAAGTAGTCCCCCCATTTTGTTTCTCCCCAGTTCTGGTCCCCCAAATAGAATTTTGGTCAAAAACTTAATGAAATTTCATTTTTTAAAGTCGTATTACACCATTTATAATCATAGATTTCAGGTACAATTGTTGCAAATGAGATTTTGAGGCATGATGTAACTTAAATAAATGCAAAAAAAATGAAATTTCATCAAGTTTTGGACCAAAATTCGGTTTGAGGGACCAAAACTGGGGAGAAACAAAATGGGGGGACTACTTTTGCAAATCAGCTAAAATAGGGGGACCAAAACTGCAATTAAGCCAAAATTATATTTATTATCTCAAATAAAATTATAATGATTTATATCTCAACCTTAATTTATGTATCACTATATACATTTTTTTTATTCTAGAGTTGTAAGATGATAACACTCTCACTACAAGTGTTATTAACACTTGCTATTTGACGAGATTATAAAGACGTCGCAAGAATCTATATCTATATATTAGAAGAGTGTGACTTCTTTCAAAATGAGATTAAAAAAGAAGGTTAGTTAATCTTCACAATTCGAATAACCTCTATAAATATTCAATTTATTTTTCTAAATTGAATTTGAATGTTCCAATGATCAAATTCTAAAACTTTATAATATTCCTCTCGTGTAGATAATATTTATATGTAACAACTTTTGTAAGCATTTTTTGAACATTAATAGTGTATTTGAATAAGAGACTTTTACGAGGAAAAATAATTCTTTAGAATAATTTAATTTTTTTAATAAAAATTAATTTATTTGTATGATAAATTAAGAGAATTTTTAAAATGACTAAATTTCATAGACTATTAGTCTATTTTGTTAAAGCTAAATTTAATAAATTTCTAATATCACCTATAATCAAAGAATTCCCTCTTTAACTTATAAAATCTTAAATTTAAGATAGTCAATCTATTTGTTTTTCAAAAGTTGCAAAATTTGTCCCTATATGTTCCAAACTTTGTGCGTTAATAAATATAATTTTGCAAATTGGTCCTGCAATTTTCCCAATATATTTAGTTTTGGTCCAAATTTTAACCTTAAATTTTTTAAAATTTATAAAAATAACCCAGCTTTAATTAAGTCATTGCTCTATCCAAACACAAAATATAAATAAAATGAAGCAAATATAATTGAAGTATTTGAATTGCTAAAATAAATGAAATTCCTCTTACTTTTCAATCACTTCATCCAAAACACACTTGAAGACATTCTCATATGATTAATGACAAATCACAATAAGAATATCACAAATTTGAAAAATAGTAATGAATGTAACCACCCCTACTAAGGATTTAATATTTTCAAGTTGGAAAATTATTTTCAACAGTTTTTCTATTCAATTTTTAGAGGGAATTAGTGAGGGTCAAGAGAGTGAAGAAATTTTCTTCAAAAAATTGGATTAATTTTTTTATATATAATAAATACTACAATATTGTAAAATGTAAATTATTTATCCTCCATATTAAAAGTTTGACTATAATATTGATTTGGTTCCTCTATTATAATAAATTCTCAATTTTTAGTCTCTCATTTTTAAAATTGTAAAACATTTGATCCTTTTCTTAATTTGAGCTTTAATTTAATGATGTAACAATAATTTAAGAGATATATATGTAAGTAATGATGATAGTGAATGAAATTTAAATTTAATTTTCAATTACTTAATACCAATTCTAAACAAAACTTAACACTAAAAGCATTCAATATTCTCTCCCTCTTGAACTATATAGACCCTTAATTTTCTGTCTAATTTATTTCTTTCCTAGACAAAGAAAGTACAAATTAATGAAGAACATAAATGAACAAATTCTTGTTAAAAACTAGTAATAAACAAATATAAGGAAAGGAAAATATGTGTGAATAATGTATATACTTTGATTTCATGTGAGCTTCCTTTTATGGATTAACACCGAAAGGCTGATATCTTTTTTTTAACTAACTCCACTTACATGTATCTTTGCCATTGAATGTGGAAGAAAGTGGTCTTATGATCATATTCATGAACCCAGTTTTTGCACATAAAGGGTATGACAAACCCAAATATAAACTACTACTTGTAGTTCACTTCAATGTAAAATTCACAACCACAAGCCCAAACTCAATGAAAGCACTATATGCACATCACACCAACCACAAACTTAACTTTTCCAAAATTAATTCTGCAAAAAAGAAAAAAAAAACTTTCCAAAAATTACTATTTTGAATTTCAAATGTGGTTGGTAACAAAAGCCACACTTATCCTGTGAACTCATAAATATAGGAACTTTGTTGAAAGCTAAACTCAACATCTTGTCTCTCACTGACCCTTTTTCTGCTTATATGATATAATTAATATTTCAAAAATTATGCTTTTTTTCTCTTATTGTTTTAAATCTCAAAATTTAATGTGCCCATTTCCTTTTTGTTGTGTGGTTGTTGGCAAAATTAAATGTCACCATATTTAAGACTCTGTATTTTTGTCTCTGTAATTGGTCCCTCCCCTCTCTCACACATTAATTTTAAAGAATCTCACAGGACAACATAGTTACTCCAAAACAAAACATGCCACCTTCTTTCTTCTTCATCCTTGTTTTTTTTCTTCATAGGGTCAAGTTAAACCTTTCTTTGTTCTTCTTTTTGTGTATAAATTCTGGTGATGGATATTGAAGTTACTTATGGTAGTAACAAGCTAGTAATATTTTCTTGTCACATAGATATATTAATATTTTATTATATGTTGTTATTTTGTTTATTCATTAGTGCAGGAACAGGTGACATTCTAAGAAGTTTTCGTATTCCATTTCTTCATCTTAGATAAAAAAATGTAGTGCAAGAAATTTGATATCACCGTCTTAATTGGGTATGAGATATTGGTACAGTTCAATCAAAAGGACGTGTTTTATGAATCTAAAGCTTTCTTATTTGATTGAGCCGTGCCAATATCACATATAACTATCTATATTTCTAGAAATTGGCAGCGCATTAAGGAGACAAAGGTTATAAATTTTTCATTGCTTTTTCATTTTCTTATGTGATGGTTATTGTTTTGAGTACAAGTAATTGGGGATTTTTTATTTGCAGATGAATCAGGATCTTCATATGAGGTGTATTAAAGCATGTAACAATCGAACATGGAGTGATGATCAATTCCTTGAAGTGGGATTCAAATTGAATTTGGTAAGGTAGGTATGAAATTTGTTTAGCTTTTTTGTTTTCTTTTTTTAAGTGGTAGGGACTTAATTAAAGTGACAACACAAATCAATCTTTTATGTTTAATATGGTTCTATTTAAAGCTTCATCTCTTTTATAGTAGGTAACAAAATCCGGTTATTGCTTATATGAACAGAGAGGGAGCTTTCAAGGTACATACATGCATTAATATTTGTGGAAAATATTTTCATCTAAAATTACACTGATTTGGTGGTTTAAAACATTGAATTTAATTTATGTACACAATCACAATAAAGAATATTATTGTTGTCTATTAATCATAATTGTCATCTTACAGAAACAAATATTTGACTTCAATTATAATTTTTTTAAAGTTATATATAAATGATTGTGATGTATCGATAGTTTTTACATTAATAGGGTCTTTTTTAAGATTTTGGATGTCATGTGATTGATGAATTTAATGCCCTGTATTTTTAAAGTTTTATATACAATAAACATGTCAAATAAAAAGGCTTTTAGGACGAGGGTATGAGAGAAATGAACTTTAACTATAAATCAATTCATTAATGGTTAACATTAAAAAATAAAGTCAAGTGATTCTTTTAAGTAGTCATTTTACACTTTCAATCATAAACATTCATATATAATTATATGATCAAAATTTACTTATCTCATATTAAAACTTCTATCACTTGATACATCATCTATATATATATATATATATTTGTCTCTTGTCTATTAATGACGGTGAATAAATGCTTTTATTTTTCTGTATAGCTTGTTTTTTAGAATGTGTGAAATTTTGGTTAGAACTTTCCTGGTGGATAAAAAATGTTACATGTCTAATTTATGTTAGAGTAAGAAAGAATATTATACTATAACATAATAAATTATTTTAGTATATCATTTTTATAGAAGACAGTTGGCTCTACAAAAATCTGAATCCAATTGAGTAATTTTTTTATTTAAAATTATTTGAAAATGACAATATAATTTTGTAAAAAATACCTTAATCTAAAACATGAATTTGTCAAGTACATACATACTCAGCAAAAAAAATTTAGTTCCCCTAAAAATATTGGGCTCTATTTTGACGCACCTCTCAAACACTCTCAAAGCTGCTTTGTGAAAATAAATTCCTAAAAATATTTCATAACTTCAACTAATTAAAAGACAATTTAGTGTTTATTAATTAGTATTGTAGTATTTGACATGAATAAGAGATTTCTCCTCTCACCTTAAACATTTTCAAAGCCCCAAAAATTCATTTACTGTTATCGATTTTAACTTTCTTTTGGATTGACCAATCAAAATATATAAATATTAAATAACTTTTTTTTATTATAGTTTTTATTACACATCTGAAATGATTTGGAAGTTTAAATAATATTTTATTCCTTTTGACTAATTCACAAGTGTAAATTTTTTTGAAAAATTAGAAGTTAATTTATACTTTTAGATTTGATTGGTACAAATTCCGCTTCAATTGATTAATTCAAATTGTGTTAAAATAAAAAGAAAAGAAATTAATTTTGTGAGTTTTGAAGAATGTAAGGAGGGAAAAAGAAACTTCCCTGCCATTTTCCTCAAAAACTAGTACTATTATTCACTTGTTTGTTACCAAAGTGTTAGTTTCAATTTTTTTGCTAATCCATGCTCAAATGTTGTTTTTTATTTATGTCTTCCATTTAGGCACGGTTCTATAAGTGTTGATTTGTGATATTCAACCGATTATAACATGTTAGACATTAGTAAAAAAAATACATGTAAGGCACGGATCAATTTTGTAGAAAAAATAAAAATAAAGTGATTCATGCGATTTCATCAAAATAAAAAAAGTGATTCATTGTATTTTTTAAAAATTGGATGGACCAATAACCACCTTTACTATTAAAAGGATATGATAAATCTAATCTCATTATTTTCTCTATTCTTCTTAATTTTATCTCTTTTAGTTTTGAATACAAATATTAAAAAATAATAAATTTAGTTTTTTTTATCATTTATTCATTAAGTAAAAATAAAATTTATTTAATAAATATTTTTAAAATTTAAAGGATACAAAAGAAAAAACATAAATTACTAAAGATACTTTTGAGATTTAATACATTCTAAAATTGTATCTTAGTTTTTTTAGAAGCATCAAATCTTGAGACAAAAATAACATATTAAAATATCAAATATCAAAGACGGAGCAAGTTGTAATTTTATTGTGTGGTGGATGAATGAGATGCATTTATAATTGAATGAATTAGATGGAAGGTGAATAATTGGACTCAATTACCACCATATATAGTATTAGATGAATTAAACTTACATTTTAAATCATTTTGTTTACATTATTGAATAAACTATATGCTGAATTGAAAGTAAAAAACATTTATTTATTTGTCTTAAAATAATTAAATCATTTGATCATTTTACATTAAAAATTATGTAAGTAGTATTACTTAAACTAGAAAAAAAATATTAAAAATTGAAAGCGTCGATTATTGTTAGACAATTTTTTTGACAAATGGAACAATTATTTTAAATTAAAAAGTGTAAACAATATATAAAATGTTGACAATTTACATATTCTAGACTTTTATTGAATATAATTAGTGTAGGAACGCCTGTATTATACCAGCATGCTCAACTTCTAAATATTTAATTAATTATTAATCATTTACAGTTATATCATTTTTTTTATAAGAATTTAAATTTTGAGTTAGTTTTATAATAGAGGTTGATATCACCTTTTTGATGGGTTAAAAAAATTCTTGAACATAAATTTAGTCCTTTACCTTACTTTAGGTACATATTACCTTAGCTCGAAATGATCATCGACCACATTAAGGACTATAAAACTAGACTAGGACTTGCGTAAGATATTAAGTATTGGATCACCATCATAGCCAATGAATAACTTTGTAAACGTAAATCAACGTATTCTTTTCAAATATTATTTTTTATGGGAGGTAATTTTGTTCAATATATTATTCCGCATAAAATGTGAACATATTTTTTAGTTAGGATTCAAAGAGATGCTCCTCCAACTATACATAGGTTTGTTTTTTCTTCTTAATTTATCATAGATGGGTGGTTTATGACAAGTTTTTTTTTTTTTTTTCTTTTTGAAATCACTTTACTAAGTAGTTTTCTCTTTATTATATTTAAATAAGTAATTTTTATATATATGTAGTTTTTCTGATGTATTTTTCTATAATTTTATCGTTTAAGTGCGACGTTTTGTTTGTCGTATTAGTGTAGTGTTTTTGAATTTTTTTCATCTCTTTGCGGTGTTTATATGTTCAGAACGACATGGTTGTTTTGATCCTTCATATTTCAATCAATGATTTTGACATCATCAACATTATAAATTCAGAGGCATGTATATTTCAGAAATTTGAATTTTGTCATATTTATAAACATGTTGTGATTTTGTATAATATTTTCGTTTTAAGCTATTAACTTATATGTTTTGAGTTTGCTCGCATATTCATCTATTTTAATGATTTTAAATTTTTAATATTCGATATATTTTACAAATTTAAATAAATAAATGTCGACTTTTTAATAAATAAAAAAATCAAATCAAATTTTCATTAGTTACGTTGTGGTTTGGGGGGCTAATATTTTGTTTTAGCCCAATCTCGTTTGTGAATCAATTATTCTCATAAAAATGCTTCGAGACCAAATGAATTTATGGGTTTGAATCCCAAATTGTGTTTTTTCTTTTGCATATTTTAGAGTTTTGTACCAGGCACCCCCCTAATTTTACCTGCCACCCCATAGTATTTTTTAAAGACTATTATACCCCTCTATAAAAAAGTATAAAAGCATAAAAAAATTACCATTCTGATTTCACACCCCACCACTTTCGAAAATTTTGAAAAAAAAAAAATAGGATTCGAAAGTTTAAAAGTTTCGAAATGCATTTTAGTAAGTTACTCGAAACTTTTGTTATTTTAAAACCTTCGAAATGCAATTTCTTTCAAAAAATACAAATTTTCGAAAATTTGGATAAACACCAAAGTTTCGAAATGGACATTATTCAAAAATTTAGTTGCATTTGAAAGTTTCAAAATAAAATAATGCTTCGAATATTTGGCCTTTCACGAAACTTTCGAAATGTATATTCGAATTTTTAGAAATTTCGAAATGAAATTGTGCTTCGAAATTTTGGCTTTTCACAAAAGTTTCGAAATTATTATTCGAATTTTTAATATTTTCAAAAATCAGATTTTGAATATTTACAATAAGTCAAAGTTTCAAAAAAAAATTTTTTTTTTTTTTTATTCAATATTTATGTTAGAACATTCAGGTAAACTTTTGAATGTTTCTTGTTTCGAATCTTCCAAAACTTTCGAGGATTGCATTTCGAAACTTTCGAACAAATGCAAAGTTTCGAAAATTACTTACTTTTGAGATTCGAATCTTTCAAATTTTTGAGGGATGGGTTGGATCAAATTCGAATATTTGAAAATCTCGAATGAGTTGGGTGAAAAATGAAAGTAAATTTTTTTTTAGGTTTTTATAGATGAGATGGATGGTAAAATAGTCTTTTAGTCATGACTGGGGGGTGGCAGGTAAAATTGGGGGGTGCCTGGTACAAAACCCCATATTTTATTGCATTAGAACACTATTGGGCCATGCCCATTACCATGCAACCGCAACGCTTACGTTTTTTTTTGACATAATTCGTAAGTTTTTTCTTTGAAAATTATACCTTGTACTCTTATGGTTATACTCATACCTCATATTTTATACAAATTATCTATTTTATTTATTTATTTATTTATTTATTTTATTTTTTTACTTCCACTAAATTCAACTTGATTTAAAAAAACTTTTAAAAAGAAGGTTTTTTGAAACTCATGGTTTTAAAAAATTTGATTTTGTTTATCAAATTTTTTTTTTTTGAAGTTTTCCAGTATGCAAATGTGTTTTGGTAGGATTTATGGTTTAAACTCTAAACCTTAGTCTTTGTGTATCGAAAAAAAATTTTCAAATTTTTTAATACAAAGTTCAATTTAAAAAAAAATATCTTTTAGAAATTTTGTTTTTGAATTTTTCAGATATTTAGTGGAGTAAAAAAGAAAAAGATAAAATGGATAGTTTATATAAAATTTGGGATAGTTGTGTTACACTAAATAATTAAATTTCGTTGGGTATTTTTAATTAATGAGCCCCTTTCTCAGTATTTTTTTCTTTTTGCCCTTTCTCAACTTGTGTATCATTATTTTGAAGAAAAAAGATTTCGTTGAACCAAATAATCACTCAAGTCCACTAAAACAAAATTTGGTTTTACAATTGAGAAAGGGGCTCAGTAGTCCAGCCTTGATTGGGCTCATTGTTCTTTGTTTTTTTTTCTTCTTTTTCTATCTCATGTATTTCTTTTATAAATTTATTTGAATCAAGGTCTCATCAGTCCTTTTTTGTTCAAAATGAGGTTGATGGATTGTCAAATGGAAATATGTAATTTTTTCTAAACTCTTATAGAGTTTTATTATTTTTAATATAGATCTTGAATTTTTCCAAATGCTAAATGTCACAGTCAAAAGTAAGTAAAACTTAAAGTGAATGACATGATGAATTTTCTCAGAACTCGTTGCTGAGCTAAGCTTCCAAATTTTGTTGATCCAACCTAAGTTACTAACAATGTAATATATGATATTCGATTTAGAAGCATTTTTAGTCTAAAAACTTCTCAAACCAACTATAGATCCAATTTTTAGTTGAGTCGGTCTGATCAATTAATTTTTCTTTATAATGGTAGACTTAATCACATTTTACAAATAACAAAAGTAGTTAGTTAACTTGCAATAACTTCGATCAGATTAACATTATTAACACTTGTCTTTTTTGAAAAACTTTGAAATAAAAAATATAATTGTAATTTCAACAAATAAACAGAAATGTTGCAAATAATAATACGATAAACATCCAATATCAAACATAAAGATTGGGTTATACTATTGAGTTGTATGTTAATAGAACAAAAAGGTACTAGTTTGGTTGGATTGCAAATCACAAAACATGGTAACAAAATTATCTTAAATGTTGATAGTAATAAAAATAGCTTGGTATGAATTTCACAGGTTTCCTCCCTTGAATTATTAAAATGACTATAGGTGTTGAAGTTTTCTAGTGAATTGTTACCAATTTCTCACTAATGTTATTCTCCTAATTCCTAGTAATTGAACTTTTAATCCAAAAATAATTCCTAGATTCTTAGTGAATTTTAAAATTAGAATTAAGCATAAATATACAAGAATTCTCTTTTTGATATATTCTCTATATAGATATCTTAATTGATTTCATACGTATGTATCTATTTTTAAAATACAAGGTCATAATTTTGATCTCCTTCTTAATTTGAGCTGCTTCAATTTAGTCATAGAGATGTATATATGATCATTTAAAATTTAAATTACTTAATACCACTTTAATAATTTTTTTAAGTAAATACATTTTTTTTTTGAAATTTTATTTTCTTTGTTAGAAAAATTTCTGAAAAAAAATATTTTTAATTACCTATTTTTACTTGAAAAATTTCTGAAAAAAATACTTTTTTTTAAAAAGTTGAAATAATATCACTATTAACACGAGCATGTTTTTTAAAATTGTTAAAATTTTCTTATTGAACTGTCAATTGATAGGGGAGCAAGAATGTCTATCCAAACAAAGAAGGACTGCATGGCATTATTCTCTTTTTAACTTTTATGTTTTATACCATATTGAGTGGTGGCCCCTGATTCTAATGAAAAAGGATGTCAGATTCTTCCTTTTGGAAAAGAAAAACAACTCTTGTTTTTTCTAGAGCTAAAATTTTAAGGAACTTCTTTTATATTTTAAGGGGAACAGCTCATCAAATTTATGATACCCCACAATTTTTACTTTAAAAGAATAGAAGATTAGATCACTAAAAGCTTCTTAGCTTAAAATATTATATTTATCAATTCAATATTTTATATTTTCTTAATTTATACATGCATGGAACTCAAATTTATAAATCTTAAAATCACACGTGGCATATGTAAATAATATTTTAATATTAAGATATGATTATGAAATTTTATTAGAGATACTTGACAATCTAAGTCTAACAAGAGAGTTAAATTGTTTTAAAATTGTTCAATTAAAATAAAATAGTTCAAATTTCAAGTGTAGATTTTAAATTAAAAAATAATTAAAATGTATATTAAAATTTGGTCTAAACAAATATACCGAACAATTCCAGATTCCATGATGAGAAGAAGAGGTTATATTTGAAGAATTTTAATAACAATTATTAACAAGTAAATTAGATCATGCATGAATCATAACTAGCTTGCTTTGTAAAACATTAAACTTTTTTTTTTTTGACAAAATATTAAACTAAAACTTGTAAACTGTGAATTGGTTTTCCCTTTAATCTCACTTTTCCAGAAATTTCAAAACAAGAAACAAAGTAGCTAGCTTTGGTTTCATCATTCAGTAGTGTCTTCCATTATAAGTTGATGTAGCACCAAACACCATAAATCATACTAAAAATACTATGTATATATCATTGATAAT
This sequence comes from Cicer arietinum, assembly GCF_000331145.2. Classification (NCBI taxonomy): domain Eukaryota; kingdom Viridiplantae; phylum Streptophyta; class Magnoliopsida; order Fabales; family Fabaceae; genus Cicer; species Cicer arietinum. The sequence continues at coordinate 5,533,205 of NC_021160.2, read as the reverse complement.
AATATTATTAATAATAAAAAAACAAAACAAAACAAATGCATGGGATCCAAAGGCATACAAATGATAGAAGAAATGACTAGTAATGGTGCCAAAATTTGAAACTCAAGTACTTAACTAGTTTACGAACCACTAAACTTGACAACTCATGAACTCAATGATTTAATCAAACACACATGAACTAAACTACACTACTCAATGAAGCCAGTTTTGGTTAAAATAGCATTCCTGACTTTGCTAAGATCTCTCCCTTTGAGTGTTCTTCCCATCCCTTCAAACACAGAGAAAGATGAAATCTGGTTCCTTGCAAGCTTCCTAGCAATCCATTCATGTGGAGGAACCATATCACCATCTTCATCATCATGCCAATCATCTCCATTACCATAATCACCACCAACATTCTTACCATAAACTTTTGACCAATCAGGAATGTTCATAGGTGCTGAAGACCCTTTAACAAAAGGGTCATCAATATCAGAAACAGAATTAACCCTTTTTGGAGCAGTAGGTAAAGGCCATGCAGAGGAAGATCCAGAGGAATCCTTAGATACCCTTTTGATTTTGTAACCAAAATCTTCCCTTTCATTGGCTACACTCCACACATCTTCTTCATTAAAATCATTGTCTTTCATTGTTGATTCAAAACAAGTGCTTTTGTTCTTCAAAACACCCCAATCTGCCATTGCTAATGAATGAAGTGAAAGGAGTAGTTATGAAAAGACAGAGGAGTGTAAGTAAATAAAGAGATAGAGATTGATGAGATGAGCTATGAGTAGTGATGAAAAATGTTTACTACCATTTTGAGGATATATAGACATAGAGAACTGAAACTATTTTTCCAACTAATGACAGTGTGGTTATTTGTAATGAGATAAAATGGACATCTTTTCCATTGTCCTTGGGAATCAAAAAGCAGAAAGGTTCAAGAGAATAATATCAGGAATCTCCCTAGCTGTTGCTTCAATACCCTATAAAAGGAAAATTAGTATTTTTCCATAAACAAAATTCTTTATTGGATTACCAACAATTACTACAACATTGGTAATCCGAGACAACACTAATATTCACAAAAAGACAAATCACAAATCTTTGTGTGTTGCTCTTTCAGTTTAAATGTGATTAGTTATTATATATAAATAAAAATGAATTAAATGTTACCTAACATAAAATAGGTAACTTATATATCAAATATTTTAAGATTTTTGGTTGAAGCTCTGTTGTCAAATTTTTTTATAATCTTAAAATATTTAATTTATTAGTGTTTTCATAATCATAAACTCTCTAATGGTATTAGTCCAACGATAAGAGCAGGAGAAAATTTTGATGTATGAAATATTTATCTTCATTTAATAATGAAATTATTAAATTTTGTAATTCCAAACTTCCCACATTGGAGAGGATAAAAGTTAGTCATATTATCTTATCTGAGCATCAAAATATATATAGACACGATTATTATATTATATATATATATATATATATATTATATTTATCTTTAACTATGTTTTATTATTTTTTACTTTTTATAATTTACACACATCAAACAAAAATACGAAATTTAGAAGACTGTGTAATTAAAATCAAAATTTGAATCTTCAAAATTAATGCTGTAATTTCTCTTGGAAAAAGCCAAGAGAAGCATCTAATGTAAAGTAAGTAATTATGTAGATGAGATAAGCGTGGATTATTGTTTGGACCAGAAAAGTACATGGTTGTATAGTAAAAGAAAAAAAGAAAATGATGGGTCTCAACTTGAATCTCACAGTTCATATATTTAACGAATAAACTATTTTAGTCCTTAAAGGATCTTTAAATGTACGAAAAAAAAGTACAAAACAAATAAATATATTTCATTAATTATTTTAGTCTTAAATATATTTTTTGATAATTAATCTAGTTTATAAATTTATTAATGAAAGAAATATTAATAATATATTTAAAATTATAATGACAATGTGACAGTAAAGAGAAAAAAAAAAAAAAGAGTGTTTACTGAATTTAACAATAAGATGATTAGATGGAAAAAATAAAAAAGAGTTGTTAATTGCAAGAGTACAAAAATGGAGAGAGAAGTGGGCGCAAAGGAAGGCATTGAGAAATCCAAAGAGAAAGTCCCATCATAGCATAGGATAGCAATACAGCATTAGCATGATAGCATAGAGTTTCCAATTAAGATGAGGAAACAGAAACACAAAAGTTTCTCTTCTTTTTTTGTTTTTCACTCTTCAATATCTTTTGGGAAAGTTGCATGTTGATTTGGAGATGTGGTATGTGACTATTGGTTTCTCCGTACCTCACAAAATCCAAAACCTTATCTTCAACTCTGTACCAGAAGCTCATTTTCAGCTACGTTTTTGTACCATCCTTCTATCACATAACTGCTTACCGAGTCAAACTCATTCTCATTGGCTCTTGCCATTGTCTTTCTATTACTACCATAAATGGCATTCAGATTTTTCTCATACGTCACACTTACATTTTCAACTTTCAACTCTCATGCTCATCCACCCCAATTATCTTATAGGTGACTCATTTTTAGAAATAGTAGTATATTTTCAATTTTTATTTTTTGTTTTTGTGTCAAATTAATGCTTACAATTTCACCAATTTAACAATGAGAACAAGAGAACCGTGAATTTATTATTCTGAAAAGCAACATTAGTTGAAATATAGGACAATTTTGTATAGTTAATTGACTTAGACCATCTATTAGAGTAGTTTATTGTAAAACTTAGCGCTGTAATAGGTTCCGTTATTTTTAAAATATAATTACAACAGCGCTTGTGTTTAGCAAGCGCTGTAAAATGGGCGTTGTTAAATGTCATTTTTGGCGTAGTGATTGCACGGTAAATAAAATGTTAATGGATACATGTATAATAGTATCCTTTAAATTTGTTGATTTTGTGGACATTGTGGAAGACACTTAGTATGAGAAAGTATAAAGCTTAAGGTGGCATTTAGTATGTGGTTATTTACTATCATAATAATTTGTGCATGGTTCCTATTTTAGAAAATAAAATTGTGCAGTTATATATTACTCACGCACACATAAAGTGAGCAATATTTATCAGGAAGGAGGGATCCAAAGCGTGGATGTCATCGAGTGTTTGTTATTTTCTGACCTTGGTCCAAACTGTGACATCCATATTCTGATTCAATATATATTTCCCCTACCGTCGCTTAATTTATTTTATTTTAATGGCAAAACTTCTTATTCAATTACAGTCGCATCAATAACTTAAAAAGAAAAATAGAGTACTAACAAATTATTATGAACCAAGATGGCCTAATCATTAGCACTTCAGAAAACAATCCATAAGAATCCATCCCACAACTCAAGCCCAATAGAAACAAGATGAGTTTCCATTGTCCAAAGGAAAATACCACCGATTATATGAGAATCTAAAAGATATTTTCAATTATGATGGATCACACTTTATGTCAACCATAATAATAAAGTACTAATTTTAATTAGCTTTTTATTGACAAATATTTGCCTATATATAATTTTTATAGTAAATTATAAATAATATATTCTAATTATTCTAATTTTTCATTTAAAAAATATAAAAAAAATATTAATTTTAACTAATTGATTAATAATATATTTATATTGTATATGAATTTTACATTTCACAGTTTCTTTAGTGACTTTTTACAAAAAAAGAAATTAAAGTATGAAATTTTTTTAATTAGTGTATTATAATTTTATAATTATTTTCATTTTTATGTGGATGATATTAAAAAAATATTAATTTTAATTAATTTTTTATTAACAGACATTTATCCTGTACTAATTTTCGTAATAAATTATGAATTTTATAATTATTTATTTTATTTTAAAACATAATTAAAATACTAAATTTAACTCTCTGTTTAAACACAAATTTATCCGAATGTGAACTGTATGCTCACGGGCTGGGCTTGGGCTGTGTTTGTGTGTATATTATAAATAGCCTTCTATCTTAGCTTATAATATCACATATACTCATTTATTCAATCAATAAAAAAGTATTTTCAGTTTTATTCTATCTTTTTCTCTCTTTATAATACTTCCAGTTAAGCAAAATAGAAAGCAACAGTGGCAAAACAGAAAAGTGTGGCTAATAATAATTGAAAATATCTTTTTGATTCTCCTATAATCGGTGGTATTTTCCTTTGTCATAAACATATTAGTTAAAATTAATATTTTTGTTATATCTTCTAAATAAATATTAGAATATTTATATTATATTAATTATAATTTATTATAAAAAATTATATAAGATAAATGTTTGTCACTAAATAATTAATTAAAATTAATATTTTTTAAATCATTATCATAAAAATAAGAACAATTACAATTCATTAATTATAAATTTGTTCATGTTGCTTTTTTTAAAATGAATCATTAAAGAAATTGTCGAAGTATACAATTTATATACATGTTTGTCTCTAATTAAATAGTTAAATTTAATATATTTTTTTACATCTTCTAAGTAAAATAAATAATTATACTATAATTATTACAATTTATTAAAAAAAAGCATGCATGGGACAAACTCTTGTCAATAAATGATTAATTATATTGATGTTTTTTTTAATATATTCAACGTAAAAATAAGAACACTTATAATGCATTAACTATACAACACTTATAATACACTAACTATACAAGTAGATACGCAAGAGAAATATTTGTTGTTAATTAATTAGATCAATTTAATATATTTTTTATATCTTATAAATAAAAATGAAAGTAATTATAATTTTTTTTAAACATTTAAAAATATATTAATCGAATTCAAAATTCAAGTCATACTAAGAAATAGAAATACAACAATAAAAATAACAAATAATCATCACTAAATAATTAATTAAAATTAATATTTTTTAAATAACATCGACTTAAAATGAGAACAATTATTCTAAAACACTAAAAATATAAATTTAATCTTAAAAGTTGTAAATTAAACATTTTAAATATTTAAATTTTGATCTTGTTCATACAATATTTGTCACTTATTTCCTCGGGGGATCGGGACAGTTGTTAGCATAACATTTTTTGAAATGAATATCATGCCTTCTTTTAACACATGGTTTTTTTCACATTTTTTTAAATGAAATATTAAAGAAGGTGTTGGATCGTATAATAATTCATACACGAAACAAATATTTATTTATAATTAATTATTTAAATTTTATATTTTTTTATATCTTTTAAATAAAATTCAAATTAATTATAATATATAATTTATTATAAAAGTTGTGCATGGGATAAAAATTTGTCTATAAAAAATTAGTTAAAATTAATAATTTTTTAATATTATCAACATAAAAATGAAAACAATTATAATACACATACAAACTGTCATTTATGATATTGAACAATCATATATAAGACAAATTTTTATTAATAAAATTTTCAAAATTATTATTATACACATAACAAATTATCACTTATAAAATTGAATATTTAATAAATTGTCTCTACAATTATGATTATGCTTTATATATACTTCATTTTAGTTTAGATATGTAATACATTAATATTTTATAAGTCTTTCTCTCCCATTACTTCTAATTTTCAAAGAATATTCACAATTTATGTAAGGTTATATATAAATCAAATAGAGAAATAATATCCTATATATTTTATACTAGTACATAAAGGAGCCAGAATATAAAGGGGAGATAATAATCATGAAGAAATGCATCCTACCGATCCATGTTTGAAAATATGTGACTCGTGAACGGTTAAAGAAGCTGAATAAATCTTTAAGACAATTATCAACTTCAATGAACTTTTTAATTAGAGAGGTTATTGCAAAAATGGAAGTATGCTCGTTAGAGCATCTACAACGGGAGTGAAAATGAGCTCGTCTACCAGCATGTAATTACTTAACTTCCAGTTTTTTGTGGGTTTACCGTTGGAGTTGTGCCAATGTGTCATCACGGTACTGTCAGGAACGGTGCTTCATAGCAGTTACCTTTTTTTTGTTTTTTTTTTATCTACTTTCACAATTTAATAATAATATAATTATAACCGCTACCTTTTATTAATTTATTAATAATAATAAATTTATTATTTTTTATTAATTTATAGCTGTTAACTTCTTTTTAATTTATTAAATAATAATAATTTTGTAACTATTAGCTTTTTTTTAGTTAATATACCACCGTTAGTCTTTTTTTTCTCCTTTAATTAAGATTGTTAGCTCAGAAACAATTTGTTACTCATACTTTTTCTTCACAATTTTTGTTACAGAAGTTTATTAAAGTTTTTATTAACGTACTTATTTATTTATTTTTTTATTTAAATTAATATTTTAAGTTATAATAAAATTAAATATTAATGTATAAATTAAAGTAATGGAATATAATATAATTTTTTAAAAGTTAAACCGTAAAAAATGAATGAGTTGATTTATAGTGATCTGACGTAGTAGAACTTGAATCATGTTGAGTTCACCGTTGAAGTAAAAAATGAGTGAATTGCTTTAAAATGATGTGACACAATAGATCCTATCTAAAGAATCCATATTGAGTTCACCTCTGTAGATGCTCTTATTCACTCCGTATAATGTGGCATGCATGTCACATATTTGTCCACTTCACTCCGTATAATATGGCATACTGATTATTTCTTACTGATGTGTTTCGTCATAATTTTTACTTGTAGTTCTTATAAAAAAAATCTTAACTTTTTTAGTCACCCAAAAATTTTCATTTTAGTTTTTTATCCATGCTTTTATGTAAAACTCATCTGTACCTTTTAAAATTTTAAATTATATTTGAAGGCTTACTTGAAACAATATAAGAATCTTTCCAGAAAATTTTACAATTTTTTAATAAAAGATGAATTAATTTTTTTAGCACCAAAAGGCTAATTCTTTTGATAATTCATAATTAACAAGTGGGTTAGATAAGTTTGTATTCCCTATAAAATTTCAAAATTTATTTTTAGTCTTTATTTAAAAATTTTGAATGAATTTTTGCAAGTATGCACGTTTAAAATGTTATACAAATTTATCTGCAAAAATTTAATTTTAAAACTTATAAATAATTAAATATGATTTTTCAGCTGTTCAAAAGTTAAAATAAAAACAAAAAACAAAAATAGATTAGAAAATTTAATTTTAGACTAATTTTTGTTTATAAACTTTTTAAAATTTTGAAAAGAAAGGGTAAAAAATATATGTTGACTTAACAACATAACGAATATTAAAATTATTTGCATAATCATTTCGTAAGCACTAAAAAGTTGAATTTTTTGTACATGAATTAAATTTTTTTATTTAAATTTTATAGAATTAAAATTTATTTAACCCTTAATTATATGTGATGGGTCATTAAAAAACTATCAGACAAAGTGCTAGATGAATTAATTAATATATAAGAAAAAAGGAAAAGGATGTGGCAAAAGCTAATGGTTAAGAAATAAGTCACAATGTTTGGGGAGAGAATAATCGTTGATGAAATAAATCCGAGTTTGAAACCATGTTGCTTGTAAGCAGTTAACTAAACCTAAGAAATATTAAAGATAATTATTAACTTCAAATAACTTTTTAATAAGAGAGATTCTTGTAAAAGAAATATATGCTCGTTATTCACTTCGTAATGTATTCAAATTATGTATTAATTTCATATATTCATGCTATTTATTATAATGTATTCATCTATTAATGAAATGGACAAAAATATTATATATTTATGCTATTTTTCCGGTATGAGAAATAAGTTCTTGTAAAATACAATATTTTTGTCCGTTTCATTCCATATAATTTGGCATATCGTTTATTTCTTTTGTTTGTTATCAATATATTTCATGGTATTTTTTTATAAATATGAATGATAACAATAATAATACATATATTTTATAGAAATTGTAAATAATCAAATTATGTAATAATCTCATTTTTTTGTTGATAACATTTATCTTATTAAAAAAAAATAAAAAGTACAACCTTGAAAAAAATGGATAACAATACTTAGAAATGCATGGTAAGGAATTACAAAAATACAATAGTCTAAGTCGAATTTTTGACTCATTTTTTGTGAATAAATTTTTCATAGTGTTGTAACACATATGGGAAATAAATCCTTTAAAAATATATGTTGATTTATTAATAAAGATTAAAATTGATTGCATAAAAATTTGATAGGGACTAAAAAATTATAATTTCATTTTAAAGAACTAAAAATCAAAATTTAAATCCTTCAAAAATATATATTGACTTATCAATAGAGATTAAAATTATTTGAATGATAATTTAGTAGAAAATAAAAAGTTATAAATTTTTTAAAATAACTAAAAATAAAAATTTAAAATTTTATATGAATTAAAAATTTACTTTTAACTTTAAAGATATATGCTGATCGTTAAAAAAAAAAAACTATCTAAGAGAAGGTGGATGAATTAAATGAGGAAAAAAGGGAAAAGAAAGTGGCAAAAGCTAATGCATAAGAAAGTGAATAATCCTGATGAAATACATCCTAATTGATGAATGCAAGTTTAAAACCACCTGACTCTTAGCGGTTAAAGAAACCGAAGAAATTTTAAAGACAATTATTAACTTTGAATAACTTTTTACTAAGAGAAGTTGTTGTAAAAATGGAAATATGCTCTCTATTCGCTTCACTTCATATTATCCGGCGTATTGCTTATACTTTTTGCTTGTTTTGTTACCCCGTGTATTTTGTGAATTTTTAATTTTATTTTTATAAATGTGTATAATAATAATAATAATAATAATAATAAATATATTTTATAGAAGTATAAATATTCAAATTATGTATTACTTTCATGTATTTTGTTTAATAATAATACAAAATTATTAAAAAAAATAAGAAGCGTCTAACTTTGAGAAAAATGGATACTAACACTTATAAAACTTATAAATGCAACAGTAAGGAATTACAAAAAATAAAAGTTGGACCATGGCAACCCCTCCCCCATTAGGCAATAACTTGCCTATGATTATTTTTGTTGGTTTTATTAGATATAAATATAAGTTATACATATATATCGTAATTAAGTAATTTATATGCTATATATTTCCATTTAACGCATAGAAATAATAATATTGATATAAAATTTTACTCATATAAAACTTTAACAACTTATTTTTAAAATTTTTAGTCACCTTAAATTTTCTATTTTTTATCTCTGATTTTAAGTCAAACTCATCATGTGTACTCTTCAAAATTTTGAATTACATTTGCAGGTTTATTAAGAATATTATAAAAATCTTTTAAACAAAATTATAATTTTTTAAGAAAATATGAATTATATATAAATTTTAAGTGCCAAAATCTTAAAAGTTTATATTGAATTCACTCCTTGTTAAAAAAATTTAAATTTTAGTAATATCTTATGACTACAAAAAATCATTCAAATATTCAAAAAAATACATATTAATTAACTTAAAAGCAAAGACAAAAAATGAAAACATTTTTTTTAAGAACTAAAAAGTTAATTAATTTTTTATAGTAACTAAAAGAAAAGTATTAAAATTTTATAGAGAATAAAAAACTTGTTTAACTCTTGATTATAACAATAAATTTGATATTTACAAATATTTGATTCATTTAAAATCACATCAAAAGGCTAGTTCTTTTGATAATTCTTAATTAATTATACGTTAAATAAAATTTCAATCTCTATAATTTCAAGATTTTATTTTTAGTCTCAGTAAAACATACAAATTTTGTGTTCTTACAAAATTATTTTGTAAGCAATTTTACTCCTTGTAGTAACAAAGCATATTTTAATTTCCTTTCCACTTTCAAATTTGTTTATGAATTTTTGTAAGTACGTTTAAAACATTATAAAAAAAAATTCTCTACAAAATTTAAGAGTTTTTGTTAATTTATAATGAATTAAATATAAAAATTTTAAATGAAAAATAAGTCAAGATAAAAACAAAAAACATAGATTTAAAAATTGAATTTTAAACTTATTCTTTTTTATGCAGAAACTTATTACAATGCTGTAAATATATATGAAATAAATATATCAAAAATATATGTTGACTTATCAACAGAGATTAAAACTGTTTGCATAATAATTTTGTAGAAATTAAAAAATCATAATTTTTCTATACAATAAAAATAAAATTTAAATTTTTTTAAAAACTAAAAACTTATTAAACTTTAAAAGATATAAGTTAGATCATTAAAAAAAACTATCTAAGAGAGGTAGGTATAATGCGACATGTCATTCATTTTTTTCTACTTTCACTATGTATAATCCAGCCTATTGTTTATCTATTTTGTCTATTATACCGATGTATTTTGTGATTTTTTTTTATAAATGTGAATAATAATAAATTATTTTATAGAAAGTATAAATATTCAAATTATTAATTTCATGTATTTTTTTGTAATAACCTTTATTTTATTAAAAATAATATTCATTTTATTTAAAATATATAGATGAAACACAAAACTATAGAAAAAATTGAATTATTGCAATGAAATATTAAAGAGTAAATATTTATATTAAATTCGTCTGTCATTTCATAAACACATGATCTTTCACATTAGAAATATGAAGAATAAAAAGAAAGGCACCTACAATTTTCTTTTTAAGTTTCCATTTTCCATTTGGATTATTGGATACGGAAACATTTCCAACTCAGCATCTTATTTTTTGCCACCTTGGTTATAAAACAATATAAATAATTTAGCGTGACTCGTGAGTACACATTTTTCTATAAAAGCGAACAAGATACATAAAAGTGAAAGACGTCTCAATTAAGTTAGCAATTTCAATCCCTTAATAATTATTTGTATCACTTCAAAAAATATTAATAAAAGAAAAAGAAAAAAAAATTGAGTGACGAAATCAAAACCAAAAAATACAATGGTTTAAAACGATATTCCTGTAAAAAAAACTCCCTCATACTAGTAGTATAAATATATCATCTCATGACATCTAAAGGAACCAAAGGTACAAACTTTTTTCTTATGAATCCATCACTACCTTTCTCTTTTTCTTCACATCAATTTCTCTTTCTTCAGTTTTGAACTGAAGTCTCAATCTCTCCATTGTGATGCTAAGGTATATATCGTCTTACTTTCTTTATATGCGTGTTATTTATTTATTTATTTGTGTGTTATTTTTCTTGTCTATAGCTTATATGTGCATAAATTAATTTCATACTATATATATAAAAGTTACCATCTATTCCTATTTATAAATAAAAATATTGATGTATTTTGTTTAAATTTTAAATTAAATATATTGGATGGAGGAGATTTCTTGCGAATTTTTTTCTTATATGACAAGCATTAAAGATCTTGCATGTTGTTTCATTGAATATCAAACATTGAGTTAACTCAGACTGTTTGGTGCTTAAGGTTCTGAACATTGCATAAAAAAACAGCTCACATTCTCAATATATAGTATTATGATGTTAACTCAGACAGTTTGGTGCCACCGTTATGATGCTAATTAATACATTAATTCGGATATTCTTTTTAAAAATTTATTACTCGTGGATAAAAATTTGATTTAAACAATATAGGTCTAGCTCAATTGTACGCTGATAGATTGGATAGATGTTCCCGATTAACTTGAATTTAAAATCGTTGTGTGTGAGTTTTTTTATTATTTTATTTTATTTTATCTTAACCATTTTATTCTACAGATAAAAAATATTTGATTTTTAAGATCATTCTTTGAAAAAAAGATCCTTTGATTATAAACAAAATGATTTTAATCCTAAATTTTGATTGAGATTTTTTATGTAACCTTCTCTATTATTTCTTTCAACATATCTTATTTATTTCTCCTCAAAAAAAATTCTCATACTAATGGTGTTTACACAATGAATGGATTAATTTTTTTTTCTTCCATACATATAAAAAATTCATCTTTAGATCAATTCAATTTTTCTTTATTATAGTCAATAGGAATGTTAACATTTAAGTTGATGATTCAAATAAAAACCATAAATTGATTAAAAATTCCAAAAATTACACAACTAATTTTTATCAAATGTTTTTAAAAATATGTCGAGTTTTAAATTGTTTTTTCTCTCTCCTTGAGAGTAATATATGTCCACACTCTCAATAACGTAATGTGTTAAGATATGATATCGAAAATTGTGTATCTTTAATTATTATCGTAAGTGTTAAGACACAACGTCGGAAATTGTGTATCTTTAATTATTATCGTAAGTGTTAAGATATGATGTCGGAAATTGTGTAGGTTTAATTATTGATTATCATATATCCTTTAACTTTTTCCGCAACTAAAATGGTAAAAGAAAAAAAATCATTGTAGTCCATAAGTACACTATGAATCAAAAGAGGCAAGAAGAAGAAGAAGAAGGAAATGAAGAAACTCAAAGTGAAAGTGAATCAAAGCAAATAGTGGCAATATCTCGGCCTCTAATACAAACTCCAGGTGCTTCTGCTTTTTCATGTTACCTAAACAGAGACAAACTTCCAAAATATTTTCGCCACAGCATTCTCCAACAACAAAAACAACAAGAACTGAAGAAAAAACTTGAAAACTTTTGGATAAACCAAAACCATGAAATTGAAGAGAGCAACAATTTGGGAAATCACTGTTTGCCTTTAGCAAGGATTAAGAAAGTGATGAAATCTGACGAACAAGTGAGTATGATATCAGCAGAGGTGCCTGTCCTGTTTGCTAAGGCATGTGAAATGTTTATTATGGAAATGACAATGAGATCTTGGGCTCATGCTGAGATGAACCAAAAGAAAACAATTCAAAAGAGTGACATTGCATCTGCAATCTCAAGTACTGATGTTTTTGATTTCTTGGTTGATATTGTTCCAAGGGAAGAAGACACAATGGATCATGAAATTTTTAGAAGAAGAGAAAGTGTTCCTTATTATTATGTCCCTTTGCCACCTCATCATGCTGCTCCTCCAGGAATGTTTATGGGAACTCCTGAACTGCTTCCAAACCCAAATCAAGAAAATGGTGATTCTTCTGATTGAGTTCCTCATGTTTATTGTGGTGCTTCTATGCTTGTCTTTAAATAAAACTACCCATATTTGGTTCTGTTTCTTCTATGTTAAGTGCATGTAATGGTTTTTATGGGAATTTAATAATAAAGTTGTGGAATTGTTTTTAACATCAACTTGGTGGACAACTTTATTGTAGATTTATAAATGTTTTTATTTTTATTTTTGGGTTGTGAATATGAGTACAATATATAACCTTGAGAATAATAGATAACAAGACTTATAAATACTTAGCAAGGAATTATGAAAATAAAATAAGTCTCGCTAAAAATGTTTGAAGTTTTAAATAGTTAAATGCACAAGTTTCAAGAAAAAAAATTAAATTTGATTCATTAATATGTTTTTTTGAGGTGTACGTTAGCATTTGTCAAATATCATTATAGGATAATGGCAACTTATATCCTCAATTATTACTTACCTGTGAAAAAAAAAACCTTTTTTTATAAGATAAATATGGTAATTAAGTGAATTACGTGCTATTTTTGATTCACATTAAATACAGGTTCGAGTCGATTTAATTTATTCATTACCAATTTGACTCAATATGAATTTTTTATCTAAATTTATTGACGACCAAACCTAATTGAATCTAAGTGTGTTTGGTTTGGGCGACAATTTTAGAAATTTAAATTCGTCAACTCAATTCAACGACATATTATTTATTTTTATTATCTTTTACATAGATATTTAAAAAAAATTATAATATACTCACTATAAATGATACTTAAGATAAATATTTTTCATCAATAAATTAGTTAAAAAATTATCCATCCTATGTGAAAAAACAAAACAAATATATATATATGTATATATAAATATATATATATATATATATATATATATATATATATATATATATATTTGATTATCATTTTATGTTTTAAATATCTTCAAAATAAAAAACATTGAAAAATTTAATATATAATAATATATTGTATAACCCTCTGTTGTAAAAAAAAAAGTGTTGTATAAATATAAATATAATTGATAAAATAGTAAAAAAATTAAAAATATATTTGACATTTCTAAAAATTTGTGAAAGTATAAATACAAATTTGAGGGTATAGGATAAAATTTTTGTTGGTTTCATTTGGTGTTTTTACAAAGTATGGGTTGATACCTAACCCAAACCAAAGGAATTTTATTCGGTTAGATATTAGGTTTAGTGAAACCCAACCTGATATGACCCTTATACACCCTTACTTCTTCACTTGCCACCTCTCTCTGTCTCGCTCTTTTGCCTACCGCGCTGATAGAATCTTTAGGCAAACTTTACTTAGATGCCGACATGTCCCCAACATTCCCTTTATCTCCAAATTTACTCAATCTATTAATTATTATTACTTCTCATATTAATCAACACATTTAAATTATTTGTTTGTCACATTATTTGATATCTTAAATTATCAATAAAACATTAATTATTATTTTCTGCTAATAGGCTATATTTATCTTATCACAACTCACCTAACTACTTTACTATATTAATAAGAGTCCTTTATTAAATAAATTCAATTTATCATTAAATTAGTACAATTATTATTTTAAGAAGTGCACATATTTTTAGAAAACACTTACGAGATAATCTTTTTTAATGATGTATTATTTTGTTTAAAGTTCTTTTATTATTTGTTTGCTTCAGAACCAGATTGTATGCAGTTCAATTCTGCAGTCAAAGCATTTATAATAATAATAATAATAATAATAATAATAATAATAATAATAATAATAATAATAATAATAATAATAATTATTATTATTATTATTATTATTATTATTATTATTATTATTATTATTAAATTTAAAAATACGAGTTTAAAATCTAGAACCTCCGATTGGCTTCAAATGCCCCAAACGCAGGACTACATGTCATCTGGTCCATTAGCTTCTCTTGTTCAGCTACTTTATTTGCATTTTCATCTCAAGCAAAATAGGTAATACTCCCCTTTACATGCTCTTCTTGTTCTCAAGATCAAGCTAACTATCAAAAGGAGCGCAGAATCTGTTTCTTGAAAAATATCAAGTTGGATCATAACTTTCATATTACACTGAACATTTAGTTCGGTATATGATAAATTGTCCCCCCTTGATTTTCAGTTCTGTTATGAACAAAAAAGAACTTGCACTGGATTATTATTCACAAGTTCATGTTCATTTATTTAAGAGGACAATCTCTCAGCATCTATACTAAAACTATGTAATATTTACCTACATTATTGTGTGCCAACAAAAAAATGAACAAGAAGCTGGTGTCTACAAATGATGTCACTTTGCTATTATCTTTTCACTAGGATTAACTATGTGCACTAATTTTGCTTTAGACTAAAGCTGTACAACGGCGATGAACCTTAATTTGCATGGCTTCCCGCTCACTAAACTCTCATTCCAACTTGCATGCTGCATGGTAAAGCTCCAAATAGTCGAGAGCAGGGCGGTTCCAAGACCAATCTTGCTCCATTACTGTCTTGCATAATGTGTTAAACCACTCACGGCCATCATACCAAGCAGATATTGCCCTGAAAAAGTCCATAGTATTAATCTTGCATTCTTAAACTTTAAAAATTCAGAAACACAAGTACCCGCGTGTGCTTGTTAGCCGTGTGTGCCAACAATGTGAGCTACCAAGAAGACTAAACAGTTCAAAATCAAAAGGTGCAAGTATAACGTTTCGCGTTTCCTCTACCCATGCCATAGCCAGGTTCCAACCCTTTCCGCATGAAAATTCCAGTGCAAGAGATTCGGCATATAGCGACTGTTTCAAAGGATCATGTATTCTAAATATACAATTATGGGATTCTCCTAAGCACTTCATACAATGTTATGGAAAAATTTGGCCTTTAAAAAAGCAACAAGAAAATAAACTTAATGTTGCATAAATGAGAATGTTATGTTGGATGATGTGTTCACAGAAGACAAGAATAAAATACAATCACTAGACAGAAAACTAGGGTAATCCCAATTGTACAAAAAATAGTATAGACTTGTCTTAGCTTACATGAGCATGTATGGGGACGAATTGTAGAAGCACCAATAAGGTGGTAGACCAAGAAAAACTATACACCAGACCACATTAAAAAGGATTTAGAGGCAAATGGTTAATTTTTGTACCTAACTAATACATGACAAGACTTTATTGCGTCAATTGATCCATATAGTTGACCTCACCTTGTGAAGAAAAGCTTAATGATTCTTGGTCATAACAATAATATTAGGGAAGAGAAAATTCTATCTTCTACAAAATATCAACAACAGACTAAGGAGAATCCATTAACACTTAAGAATTATTTCTGCTTGTATATTGATATAAAAATAGTTTTGGAAGGATTTTTAGCCAACTAGTCAAGTTTCTGGCCTTAAATATTCACTTAGATCACTAAAATATGGTTTAACTTCTGAATATGTATGCTTTTTTACCCTAGTATCTTTTCATCGAACAGTTGAAAGATTAATCATGGGGGTATGGTCTAAAATCACAGGTAGACACTCCTTCTAACATTATTCTTTATATTTACACGACTTTCCAAAACAAATACAAATCCGCATTCTTAACGACTCAAACTGTTCAGACCAACATAAGTTGGTACTATTGCATTTTCTTTATTTTTGGATGTTATTGGCACATTGGGTTTTTTTTGGGTATAATGCTGGCTCATTGTGTGGCACTTACTAACCTATTAAGAGCATAATCAACACCTCCCGCATCAGCCCCATCAAAACTGAATCCATTTGGCTCAAGACCTTGCACTTGTGCTCTATCCTTATCATTATCAACGTCAAACACCGTATCATAAAGTCCTGCAAATTTATATAAAGATGAAAGTCAACTGGACAAAACTAAATGGACGAGCAAAAGAAATTGAAAAGGAAAACATAAAAAGTACATGGTTAGTGATCAGCTCAGTGTACTATTCAAGGTCAGAAAATCAACAAGACCATTTAAATGAAATATATTAGTGGCTAAAAATAAAGTTATGTACAAACCCCCAGTTTTTCGAACAATTGGTATTGAACCGTATCTCATTGCTGTGAGTTGAGTGAGTCCACATGGCTCAAAGATTGAAGGAACAAGAATGAAATCAGCACCAGCATATATCTAGCACAAAAAAAATTAAACAAGTCAGAAGCAGCGCCCCATTGAGTAGTACTTGCAGATGTAGTAGATAAAATGTTTGATATCAAAAACTTTTTAGTTCCATAAGTTACCAAGTGGGAAAGAGGTTCATCATATGCAAGGCAAAGTCTTGCCCGATCATTATGACTGGAATGCAATTGATTGGCCAAATTCACAAAATCATTTTGTATACGGTGATCAGGAGCCGAACCAAGTAATACGACCTGCATTCAAATTTTTTTTGCAGTCAAGACACCTGCTACGATGCAACATATGTAAACAGTTTCTAAATCGAACAAGAGAATCTAATAACAAATTTAAAAGCCTTACTTTGATTTTACCCTTGGCTTATTATAATAAATATCAATAGCAACTACATGAATTATCGAATTTTCCTTGAAAAGTATGTAGGGAGGAGGTGGGTTCCAAGTCTCGGATATCATAAATCCGGCACAATTATTTATCTCCAATACAAAGGTGATGGGATTAAGTTCAACACAACTTAGTAAAATATTTAATACGGAATCAGTTGTCAAAGAACCATTTAGCCTAAAAGCTTAGACTATGAAGTATCAAATATAGCAACAAGAATGATTTTTATGATTATACTAAATAAAAAATAGTTGAAACGTTTCCAATTTGTTCTACTAGTGTCCATATACTACGGAACAATCTGCCATTATGCAGGCAACTATGGGTTTGTAGGAGAATAATAGGCATGTAAAATAGAAATAGGAAGACCTGTCCACCGCGTTCTAGGGTACGCCATATGGCATGTTTGATGAGATGGATCCCTTTTTGATGAGTCAATCGAGTAATAACTCCCACCAAAGGAAGATCAGCTTTTTTCAAACCAAGCTTTTGTTGTAAGGCTTCCTTGGACGCTCTTTTTCCTTCAACAACATTTTCTGCTGTGTATGGTACCTGAATAATGTGACATTGAAGCTAGTCATAACAAAATCAATAGGAAAATACAAATAGTTTGTATATATTAAACTACAGGTCAGTTGCAGGGGGTAGAGTAGTGGTAGTACTGACTCATTGCAGTCACTACGGAACTCAACTGCATATACGAGTCCATTCCATCTGCGCAAAAGAGGTCTAGTTTAAGTTTTTCTAGGTTAAACACTTAAACTCAGAATCTCAGATGGGAAAATTGAGTACAGTTGTGCACTTTGAGACTGCAACAGTTGAGCAAGAAGCATTATTACAGTGAACTAGATGCTAACCCGGTAAAATTTAATATATTAGTATAAAATAACAATAATATGTCATTTAAAAGTAATTATATTTTTGTTTTAGAATAGAATATATTCAGACATTTATGTGTCTAAAGGTAAATATATTTTTGAATAATTATATATAAACTAGGTTTGCTTTAGTAGACTAATATAATCCATGCAAAGTATATTGAATTATGAGATATTCATAAGATTTTGCAACTTTAAAGATGCAACTCTTGTCTTTAATATTGTTTAAATGTGGAATTGATTTATTCAAATTTCTTGGTTTCATTGAAGTGTTACTTCTAATAATATATTTTTTAAATAATTATACGTTTCTTTATTATTAAAGTTGTACATTTAACTATATATATTATTCATTTTATATGACTTATATTAGTTTTGAAACATTAGATTTTATAAATTTATGTACTTTTTGACATTTTCAATTTTATATGCTCATCGTAATTCTGTCAATCTCACCGTCAATCTAAGCATGCGCATTGTGTGCCTTGCAGTTTATTATAACATTCATTCATAAGTGGTAGTTTGTTA
This sequence comes from Cicer arietinum, assembly GCF_000331145.2. Classification (NCBI taxonomy): domain Eukaryota; kingdom Viridiplantae; phylum Streptophyta; class Magnoliopsida; order Fabales; family Fabaceae; genus Cicer; species Cicer arietinum. The sequence goes on along the minus strand of NC_021160.2, from coordinate 5,514,335 downwards.
AAAACAATGTTCATAATAACGTTCAAAATATTGAAATAATTCTTCACATATGAAAATATAGGTGATATATATGGAAGGAATACTACAAAACAAAATAGAAATTTCTCAAGGTTCAAAAACATTAAATAATAATAATATTTTTTATACAATAAAAATGTTAGTTACACAAAATTGTCAAGCTAAATAAAAATTCAATACATAATGTAACCAAATTATCCAGTTATGATATTTTAGATGGAGAACAGTTTCAATTACTTTAACTATTGTTTCGTCAAAACAATTAGAACATGAAATAGAATTTTCAAATAATTATTTGACACGATCAAGAAACTTCAAGAGTGAGTTGCAAAATATTATTGGAAAAAAAAAGTTTGTGGATGCTTAATACATAAAAAGTTTCGAGTGAATAGTGAAACGGTTAAAAGTTAGTGAAATAGTTAGAAATTATTTATTTCCAAATTTTTAATATTATTTATCTTTTTGTTGTTTCGATTATAATTTATGTTTTTTTAATTATAAAAAGAAAAAAAAAATTATGAGAGACGCATGTTGGAAAAAAAACTCACCTCCTAAGCAATAATAGCTATATATGATGTTCAACAATAAATGACAACAGAGAAACATTATTATTGAAGTATATGTGAATTGAGAATGTGTCACACAAATGAGTGTAGCTTGGTTGCATTTCATAATGTCTTTATCATTACTTGAACCAAATGCTAGAGAGTGGTTGAAAAACAGAAGATGGATATTTATGTGCGTAAGTAGTCAAACTTGCATTGTGATACTTTGAAGATATTGGATGATTTATTCTTTTTTGTATGAGTTATTGAAATGAAACGTTTGATGAGTAATTAGAGCGTTTAAGTGTATTGGATAAGTCATTGAGTGATAAATTAAAGCTGAAATTGTATAACGTATGGAAGAATTGTACTTGGATGGACAAGTGAAAAGGTTTGCGTTACATATTTGGTGAAACAAAATAGAATGAAAGTAGAAGATGAAAAAAGTAGTGTGCTTTGGAAGATGCCACATCACTAGAGTTCGTGACATAGATGAAGATGAGTTGTCACAAATATAATTTGGGGTTGTGTTTTAATAGATTATAATAGATACTAGATAGATATGTTCTTATTGATGGTCCATTACAAACATTCAGAAAGTTACAGAATAAAGATGATGCAGATGATGCAAGTATCTTTAACCTAATTAGTTGCTTTTTTTTACGAGCATAAATAAGAACTGATAGGATGAGGCCGATCATTATCTATTATTACCGTGTCTTTCTTGTCTGACATAAGTAAAAAGATAAAGAAGGATCTGGGCATAAGTCAACTTACAGGAATGGAGTTATCATTAAATGGGTCCCATATATCTGGGTCGATTCCATTTATTATACCATGAAACTTGTGAAGATGAGTAGCAACTGCATGATTCCCAGCAATCTCCCTTGAATAAGTGGGGGAGACCTGCAAGCATATATGGCCAAGATGCTTATTCAATAATAGAAAATCAGAATTTGATAAAGATGCGAAAATCACAATCACTTTGCTTCTTTTCAAATTATAATTAACATTCAAAACACTATTTGATGTCACAATTCTATAACATTATATTCTGAAGGGGAGATATTTGTTTGAAATAGATTTTAAGCATGCAGATGACTAAGGAGATCCAGTCAAATTCTTGACAATAACTGCTATAATATTTAAGTGTGCAAGAACTGCATTCAGGGTAGGTTGTTTATGGCATATCGAAATTTAACACAAAGTGGCTATGAGATGAGGCCGGCCAGAAATGGAATATAAACAATCTTCCATTTGCTCAAATCAAACAACTCAAGCTTTTGGGATAATAAAATACGGTTTGAAAATTTATAAGGAAATTAACAAATTTATGGTATATCCAGCACTTACAGTTGTAGCCTTGTCAGCGTATGCCATAGCTTTTCCAATGAGATTGGCACCAAATTCAAGGTTATGAATTGTGAAGACAACTCGAGCCTTACTAAGACCATAATGTGTATACTGTTCTTTAAATAGCCATGCAACTGGAGCACTCGACCAGTCATGGCAGTGGATGATATCCTGCCCATTGGTAAGAGCTAATTACAATACATCCTTGGAGACAATTAATTTAATTAAAAAAAAAGTCTTCAGAAAATGAGCGATCACTTGGAAAGGTGGTTCTGATACTTTCATATTTAGAATGGTATTCTGAAAGACAGTTTTTTCTTGTGCGATGTTATTGGTCCATGTTATGAATAGGATATAGTCGCAATTACACATTCAAATGGTATTCTGAAAGACAGTTTTTTCTTGTGTGAATATTGTCCATGTTATGAATAGGATATTAATTACACATTCATGCAGATATGCATAGATCAACAATTGAAAAATGAGTAACATATAAAATCAATCTAGTTAATGTGTAAAAAATAACAACATAGTACAACCAAAATAAATAGGGACAAAAGTTTAGTGTCAGCATTCCTTCTTTGGACTACTCTCTCAAAATATTTGCACGCATATCAAATTTTTGGGTCTAGTATATGAAAGAGAATATTTAGTTATCATCCTAAGAATTTTCACTTTAAGTTTCACCCATGTCAAGAAAGGAAATGCATTGTGAAATTTAATGAATAAACACTTTTGTCAAAAATTAAAAATAAAATAAAGAGCTGAATAACTAATCAAACTGTATGCCTTACAGGATGACTTCCCTTTTGGAGTAGGAAGCAACACTTTGGTCAAAAATTAAAAATTAAATAAAGAGCTGAATAACTAATCAAACTATATGCCTTACAGGATGACTTCCATTTTGGAGTAGAAATTCAAGAGCGGCATGGCAAAAAAAACCAAATCTCTCTGCATCATTTGCACGACCATATACACAGCCCACCCAAAATAATCTGCACGAAAGAATATTGATTTGTAAAGCATAGCATAGTTCAATTTATAAAGCATTTTAAGTTTTCATGTTAGCTTAATGGCAATATTCAAAAAGAGAAAAACTGCAGTTACCCAAAAAACAAATAGAAAGAAAGAAAGTAGTGACAAATGATTGAACAAGTTACACTTCTGGATATGGAATACAACAGCGGAAAATAATCATAATGCAGATATAGTTTTAACTTTTAAGACCGAATGCCAAACACAAGTTAATAATAAGCGATTCAAACTGTTGATTCTGCTATACAATTAATAAGCAAAATTTATACAACAAGAAAGATCAACTGATTGGTTTCAGACACAATTTGATTATTTTTTGTTTCTTCCGATCTTATTTCACATATAATATATGTGTACTATGGTTGAACATACAGAAAATATAATTTTTCACAATTTGTGTACTAGAACTTGATAGCGACACACTAACTGTAAAATCTTGCATGTTATCTCAACATGGTATTGCTCTAACCTAGAAAGTTGATGTGAAAGAGGCATTTTTTCAAAAGAAAATATGATGCCCCAACATAAAAGAAGCACTTTTTTTTTGTAAGAAAAGAGTTGAGAACCATAGTCTTTACCCATTCTGAGGCTCCAAAAAGTAGACCGAGAGGCCCTCGACCTTTCCGTGCCATACTTTTATTTCAGTCCCACTCCAGAAATAGCTTTTGTGAAATTGCAAGTCCTTTACCTGCATCACAAGCCATTTGTTCAACAGATAAGAATAATATTAACAAAAACAAGAAATCTGCATTTTCCCGCAAAATGTTAAGTGCTCAATAATAGCCATTTATATCTTTTATGAGCCACTGATGCAGGAGCTCAATAGCCAAATATTAAGAAATGTTCTTAACAAGCCATGTATTTCCTGCAGATGCATGTCAAACAATACTTGAATGCTAACAACAAACTATATCATTTTTTATAATCACAACATCATGCTGTATTCAATCGAGTTAGGGAGAGACCAGAAAACTCATGAACTAAGGAACATACATTAAATATCTATGGCGGAGTAGAAGATGTAATACAAGTGTGAAAGAAAGAAAAAAGCTTACATTGCTAAGGTTCAAGCAGTCATATTTTGGAAGAATGATATCCACATTATGATTTAAATCTTGAACAGCTCGGGAAAGACTAGTAACAACATCACCAAGGCCTCCAACCTTCCAAAAATGACCATCAGAAACAGAAAAAATAGGTTAAAAAAACTCACAAATGTTCTCTGCTTTAATAACAAGTATAAACCAGTTTTTGAACAAAAAAACCGCCATAACAACTGATGAAAGGAGAGAATTATCTTTTAGAAGCAGCCAAGCTATGTCAGGATGCAATTTAATTGTCTTCATTTAAACAAATTTATATAGTAGAATTCTCTTCAGATTGCTTACATTTGAGCAATCAAAGATATGCTTAAGGCAGTAATGACTAATGTGAGAAGACAAGGTGTATCAAAGATTTCCATATTGATTTCCTATAAGGATTAACTCTGACCCATTATCTTTTTATCTTAGTTTAGACATGAATACTAAACATATCCAAGAGACAGTGTCATGGTTCGTGCTTTTAGCAGATGAAATAGTCTTAATTGAAGAGTCGAGAAAGGAAATAACTGGAAAGCTAGACACGTGGATACAAGCCTTGAGTATATGGGCTTGACTTACATGTCTTTCTTATGTACAACTTTCTTAACCTATTAATATAAACGCGTCACTGCGATTTATAGTGTATCCATGACATTATTATCATGCCTCCTCTTTTCTCTTTCTACATGTATTTGCTATTACCTTTCTCTTTTGTTTTTCTTTCCTAAGTTGTAGCATAATGGTTGGTATTTTACTTACCAACTCTGCCTTTATATACTCAATGATCAATCACTGTATCTTCTCACAAAAATAAGATAAACAACTATCGTCTCTTCAAAGATTACATTCTTTTAATTTTGACCTCTCTTTATCTTCCTACTATCATTGAAAATAATTGGAGCGATTACAATAACAATGGAACGACCTTCTTAAAACAGAAATGTTAGCATACAAAACAAGTGGAACAAGAAATCATAGTGAAAGAAAAAATGGGAAGTAGAAATCTTAAAATTTATGATTTCCTAGAATAACCAATTCAATGGTTCATGCAATAGGTTAGCTTACCTTTGCAATTGGGGCCATCTCAACAGCAATATGAACAATATGCATAGGAGGTTCCTTCACAATACCTCCAAAAACAGGTATGTGGTAATCCATTCCAAATTTGTTATCAAAAACTCCACCATTTTCACTCTCAGAGAATACAAAGTCCATCATGTATGCATCCAATGGAACTTTAACTGCACAAACATAAAATCATTAAGCTTCTTCAAGATTTTGTAGTTAGAACAAAGTAATTACACTTTATGTCTTATTGAATAATGCCAAATTTGCAGAAGTAAAAGTATCCATCATGAAAAGCTATTTATAATCTATTATACACAATCCGTTAACATGAAATCTAAATTCAACCATAGTTGATATAGATAATAAACTTCGTGCAGCTTTCTTCCAAACCAGTGAGACAATGAACTCTCAGCACTCAAATCCAAGGCCAGGATACAGATTAGGATACACAAAAGCTAATTGTACACAAACTGTTGAGAGTGTGAGATTTTAGAGAAAAGGAGGAGAGAAAATAATAAGGGTTTGAATATTATTGATAATAGCTTAATGCTAACTTGATTACAATAGACTCAATACTAATCTCTATTTATAGAGAAACATAGACTAAATCCTAAATTAGGAATAAATCATAATAATAATAAGAGATATTCTAAGATATCTCTATAATTATAAATTGATCCTAAGAAATAATTTAAGATACTCTAATATAATATAAAAGATATTATAAGATATTTTTTAATATTCTAACACTCCCCCTCAAGCTAAAGCTTACTAAGCTTTAGCTTGCTACAAGAAAATATTTTGCTCCACAAAATAATAAAAAATATGGAGAGGCAACTCAGGGATGCATGCGAAGTCGGAGAGAATTGCTATAAATATAGCCTAGCCAGATAGTCTGATTAATCATCAGCCTGAGAGAAATTCATGGAAGGCAATTGAAAAAAGCAAGCTCCGTTCTTCTAAAAAACTGCATTTGGAAGCTTCAAACCAATAATAATGGAGAGGCAACTCAGGGATGCATGCGAAGTCGGAGAGAATTGCTATAAATATAGCCTAGCCAGATAGTCTGATTAATCATCAGCCTGAGAGAAATTCATGGAAGGCAATTGAAAAAAGCAAGCTCCGTTCTTCTAAAAAACTGCATTTGGAAGCTTCAAACCAATAATAATGGAGAGGCAACTCAGGGATGCATGTGAAGTCGGAAAGAATAGCTATAAATATAGCCTAGCCAGATAGTCTGATTAATCATCAGCCTGAGAGAAATTCATGGAAGGCAATTGAAAAAAGCAAGCTCCGTTACAAACACCGAAGAAGAAGCAGCGCGACTCTAACGAAACAAAACGGTTGTTTGAACAATGACACATATTTTCGCTGATCAAAATTGGAGAGTAAGGGCAGATCTGGAACCATCGAAGAGAGAATAATCGTGCACCAAGAAGAATCCCATCAATTGAATTGCAAATCTTATATATGAATCTTTATCAATAGAGCCAAGAAGAAATATGTTAATAGCAATAGACAAAGAAGGTAGCCAAGGAACCAAAGGAACTCCCCAAATTGTAGGCTTCTTTGCCATTGGTACAAAAAGCCAAATACCACCCGTCCCTAAAATCCACAGTGGAACAAAAACTAAATAACCAATCCAGCCATCAGTACTATTATTCCAATAAGCTGAAATTCCAATTGAAGAGCCAATAATCAACACAAGACCCACAATGAAATTGCGTTGATCTCCTTTTGTAGTTACTCCACTTGAATAATAACGCCTTACTAAAAGTGCTAAGGCCACAAGGGAAAATATAAATAAGGTGGAATCATGTGAGTACGTGCAATGTGAGTTAAATAACGAGTTTGACCAACAGCACCAACCAACAATACAGTTGTCATTCCTTTCAAGGCACCTAATGAAACAATGTACTTAGCCCAATCCATTCCAACAGCACTAAATGCAACAGAAAAAGGTGCATTAACATCTATATCTTTATAATTCTGCATGAGACAAAGTGTTGTAACTAGTAAGCAATATAATATGGTGGTAATCAACATAGATCCAACAAGACCAATAGGAATGTCTCTGCCAGGATTCTTGGTTTCCTCAGCCATAGTTGAAACAGCATCAAAGCCAACATAAGCAAAGAAAAGAACAGCAGAAGCATCAATCATACCGTGAACACCAAAAGGAGTAAATGGAGAGTAGTTTTCGGGTTTGGCTTTGATGAGACCAACAATAATAATGAAGACAATGACAAACATGTGAAAGACAGTAGCAACGTAGTTGAAAATAGAAGAGCCTTTGGTGTTGTAGACAGCAAGGGCAGTGATGGCAATGGGGCACCAACAGCAATGGGGTCAAGATGGCCATAGTCAGGGTTCATGCTATGGACAATTATACGAAAGTCTTCTGGAGCTCTGTATATTTCCAGCTGCTATAAATGCCACAAAGTCCCCCAATTCTACCCTTAAGTATGCAAATGATAATGATTCTCAAAGTAAACTTTACCACCCCGTTGTTACCCCTACCTATAAGAGCTACCTTCATGGGGTATTATGTGCTATTAGCTCTTTAGCTCAGTTGGTTGCAACGCCAAACCCTAATGGGTTGTAGAAAGGTTTATAGAACCCTAATAATAATAATAATTTTTTTTTTTTTGCAGTGAACAGTACCGATTCCCTAATTGTTGGGAACTCGACAGCGGAATAGAGGCGGAATCGTTCAAGGAGGATCGAAATAGGCTCTAGATACCATGTTGAAAGTGTGAGATTTTAGAGAAAAGGAGGAGAGAAAATAATAAGGGTTTGAATATTATTGATAATAGCTTAATGCTGACTTGATTACAATAGACTCAATACTAATCTCTATTTATAGAGAAACATAGACTAAATCCTAAATTAGGAATAAATCATAATAATAATAAGAGATATTCTAAGATATCTCTATAATTATAAATTGATCCTAAGAAATAATTTAAGATACTCTAATATAATATAAAAGATATTATAAGATATTTTTTAATATTCTAACACAAACATAAAAACATTTGCACAAATTCAGCATTGTTATATTTGTCTCTCAACCTATGCAGCCTCATATCAAAGTTTTTATGCACAAATTCATATGCAATCTGAAGGCTCTGGAGTCTGGACAGCTGCTGACAGTTTTTGTCGCCTTTAACATCAGTTATCTGCTAACCAGATTAGCATATCATATATGGTGAAAATATCCTAAGTCATAATGCAGTATATTTGGAAGACAGATCATATTTTAGAAATAATACCCTCCAAGTAACATTTGAAAATAGAAAAAAAAATTAAATTAAACAACCAAAGGGACATTAAATCCTTGATATTGATAATTGCCAGATGACTATGGTGTAGTCATCTTTCAAGTGTAAACAAAGGAAGATACTCACCAGAGGCTTTGACATGTGTGCCACTCTCAGCAGGCAACATTCTCTGAGGTGGCAATGGACCATTACGATGAGACCAACGATTAAATGAGCCTCTAAACCAAACCTCAGGTCTTCCATTCAGATTTGTGTTTGAGGGGTTATAAAACACCGTCACTGTACTCCCTGCTTGAATATCAAGCGGCTCAGTGTAGACGATATGCTTTTGAGATAGTAAAAACTTTTTCAAAGTTTTTTCCTTTGTTTCGGCTTTCATTTGTGCTGTTTTTTCAGCCTGCAACATGAACAGAACCAAATAAACAAGAGAGTATTTAATAGCTTGAATATATGTTAATCTTTTTTCTTCCTAAGAGAAAGGGTTGAGTGGGAAAAATAGAATTTAGTCAAACAGTTAAAGGGATCCATCTAAAACACACTCTCATCAAAAGAATTTCAACTATCAACCTAACCAAAGTAAAAAAGTTGAATTAATATGCGAGTGATTATACATCATAAGACAAAACCCTCAAGTTGGTCCTCCGATCTAAAGCCACTATATAATATCCTAAAACTCATTCAGCGGAGTTTTATGTTGTTTGTCGACATGTGTCGTCATATTAGTCCTCCAATGATTTCCATCACCGAATTAATCTCTCAAAAGATCTAAAACTTACAACATCAGTCTTACAAACTAAAATATCACCAAATTAGTCATTCAAAGATTTAATTCATCATTTTGTATAGCCAAGTTAGTTATTTTGTGTCACCACTTTATCCTCCATAAGGACAAATATGGCAATGTTTTAGATCTTTGACAGGCTAATTTGATCACAATTTTTTTAGAAGACTAATGCAGTGAAGTTTCAAAGTCTTCAGAAACTAATTTGGCAACTAATGTTTTTTGGACGACTAATTAGTGACATTAAATTTGGACCGAAGACCAACTAGAATAGGGTTTTCTCTAAAAGCATACGCTATTACTATCTTTCTGGTACATTGAGGGGCACAAGAAAGAACATAAATCACCGAAAAGATTATATTTATGATTGGCAAGCATCATAGGCAGTGCCCCAATGCTACAACTTGGAAGTCATCACAGGCAAGAACAAACCTTCGCCCGTATAACTTCCTCTTTCAACTTCCTCTCCTCCTGAAGTTTTCTGTATATTAGCTGCTCTTCCTCAACCCAATACTGTGCGTCGGGTGTAGCCATAGGGACAATAGCATGGAAATCTTGCATACGGTTGTTATCATACACAACTGCATTTTGAGGTGGACCATCAGCAAAGACCCAATCCAGGACAAGAGCTTGGTCAGGTACAACAACTGCATAAAATATAAACTTGATAAGAAAAAAATGTTTAATACTTCAAATTAGTCCAAAAGAAACGAACAAAATTTTAACCGCCTTCTGGACTAGTATTCTTATGCTGACAATCAATCTAGAAACTGCTGGAAAAGTTGATATGAGTTACTTTAACCCTAGTCTATAAGTTACCACCTAATGTTTTGTTTAGGAAATAGGAAATTTATCTTTTTCTCAATGAAACGTCAGCCAAACAAATGCACACAAAGGTAAAAATCCAAAGTAATGAGTAGCATGGAGTGAGAATTTAGAAATAGTTGTGTAACTTTTAAAGTTCAAAATTCTCACAAAATTATTTTAAATGAAATGATGAATCCAAAACGAGAAACAACAATTAAGTTCTAGCTCAACTGATAAATGTCGATATAGTTACGTTGGACATATTGTCCCAGGTTTTAACCCGGAACCTCGCAGTTGTGTGTGTGAGTTTATGGTGGTATTTACCACCTCTTCTATAGACAAAAAAAAAAAAAAAAGAGATACACCGATCCCTAAAATCTGCAACCTTCTAATGTTTAAGTTAAATGATGGGCATGGCAAATCCATAGAATCAATTGACTTCAATCCTGGTTTTCTGATGTATAATGTGAGTTATGTCCAAGTTATATCATGGTACATACTTTTCTATTCATACACTTATCAAGTCCAGTAAAAGATTAATTTTGATGAAATGAATTAAAAATCAAAGATAAGGAAGGAGTAGCTGTGTAAAAGAGCATACCATCAGCATACCACCAAGCACCACCTTTCAAACCTGATTTGACAAGCCTTTCAACAATTGTTAATCCATCCTTCCAATTGTTGTGACCGCCATGAACCCATACTTCCTTAGCATGTTGAAGAGGACCCGAGTTTCCATTATAATATAATCTGACTGAGTCATTGCTGTTAAACTCACTAGGCTCAATATACCAAACATTATCAATAGAGGTTACAGCATTTTTCATCAACTGCAGCAACGTATCTTGCATTTTTTCAACCTCCATCCTTGCCTGCAACCTGTCCTCTTCCTTTACAGCTTTGTCTGCATCTATTCGCCTTTGCTCTTCAGCCTGTCTTTCCCTTTCAGCCTGCTCCTTAGCAAGTTTTTCTAATTCTTTACGCTTCTCCTCGAGCAAAAAATCTTCGAACACCAATGCATCCATTCCACCAACAACTGGTATACAAAAGTCTTTTTGGTCATTATTGTCATAAACACTTTGTCCATTAAAGAACACAAAGTCTATTTTATAGGCTTCTCTTGGCACATACAATTGGCAACTCCACCAATCATCTTTAAGATGTGTTTTATTCAATCTAATGGTAAAAGATTTCCACTTCCAATCATTAAACGCCCCCAAAATCAAAATATCAGGTTCATCACTTAGTGTCGAAAGGTTCTTGTTAAGAAACACCTCTATATCTTCATCAGGTTTAACCACAGGAGGATATACAAACAACTTTGCCCCTCGTAAAAAATTTTCCTCCGCAATCCTCTCTATTTCCTGTTTTCGCAAATTTTCTTCCAACTTCAACTTCAACATCCGAGAAGCTTCCTCGTTAATTTTAACATCATCGATAGCAGCACTTGTTTCCTCAACGATATTCCCAGCTATTTCCCCATTAGTATCAGTATATGTACCTCTAAGATTTCCATCAATTTCAGCATAGTATAATCTCCTTCCCTCTGAATCTTTAACATTCCCATCATCTCCAACGTAAGAATTTCCCTCCTCATATAATTGAACATCATCAATTATAGGAATGTTTTCAACATCGAATGTCTCATCTATCAAGGACGATTCCCCGAACTCTCGAGCAATTTTATTAATTTTATCATCCACAACCACAAATTTTTCCTCCACCGAAAATTCATCTTCATCATCATCAATAATAACATCAAGTGTTTGTTTATTATCATCCTCCAAAACCTCACTAACAACTGGAGCTAAAGAATCTCCCTTCTTACTGACTCTAGGATTTTTCTTACTGCTTGATCCAATAGATGATTTTGGAACAAAACCCTTTGGATTAGAACCCTTTGGCTTCGCAATTGAACTCTTCTTCTGTTGTCTCTTCCTAGAAAAATCTACAAAAATATAAAAACCTAGTTATACAAAAATCAAATATAATATCGTAAGATACAAATAAAAGTGTAACTAACAAATAAACCTGCACTAGCATTAACGCAAGAAACTCGAATACTTGCTTTGTGCCATGAAGACTGGAAAATTAAACAAACAAACAAACAAAAAAACGAATTCAATTATAGCAAAATTATTATTATATTAAAAAAAAAAATCACAGGAATATGAATTAGTTGAAAGGCACTTACAGGTGTTAAAACAGAAAATGGAGTGAGCTTGAAACAAAACGGCGTTTTGTAGTTTAGCTGCAACGACATCTCCATCGTAGTTAGTTACTAACTTTGCTTTAAACGACGGTTCGTTTTGTTATCTGAGCATTTGATTGATGATGAATATGAAGGTTTCAAGTTTCAACTGAATAAAACAAAAACGACGTTGTAGTGCGTGTGGCGGTGGTGTTCAATTTAATTCAATTCAATCAGAGTAGTGTGAAGTGTGAAGTGTTGTGTTTGATTCAAATCAAAAAATATATACTCTTATTTGATATGCTATTTTTATTTTTATTTTATTTTATTTGTCAAGTTGTATTTGTTGAGGGTGGTTTTGTGCATCGTGATGGATATTCATTGGTTGGGGGAAAAATAGGTAAACGACATTTTACACGATAATAAAATCTGACGCTTTAAAATGAGTTCTAATTTGAGTGGCTATTGCAAGATGGAATGTGGTGTTCTGTTTTCATGTTTTGTCGTCTATACTGCCAACTTCAATATTATTATTTCTTAATAGAGACACAAAGTTTTTCCAACTCGATCATATCTCTCTTCTATATTAAAAAATAATAATGTTTTGACACAAAATTATGTATTTGTTTATGGTTTTTGGATTATATATTATATTACATTTTCTCGTTCATTGAGTGTTTTTCATTTTAATTCAGATAGTATACTGTGTCGAAATACAGTATTGATTTTAGTGGGTATAATGATTAAAAAAGATGGAATGGAATTTAACTCTAGAATAAACCCTTAGTTTGTTTTTAAAGGATAGGATGAGTTTCTCATCGATTCCCTTCCTAAACTTATGAAAATACTAAATAGTCCCCCAAGTATTTCTTCATCAATAGTTTTGTTTTTTTTAGTCACATTAGTTTTGTTTGTTAAGTGTCAAGTTGACACATTATTTTGGTCCCCTACGTGTAAAAATTTGTCAGTTTTTTATTATTTAGTCCATAAAATATTATAAATACATCTATTTTGTCTCTAAAGTATTTTTTATACAAATTATTTAGTCCTAAAATATGATAAATACATATATCCTCGTTACCCAGAAAAATATATACAAATGGACAATATCATAAATACAAGGATTCTATATTAATTGCCTCAGAGTCTGTTATAAAGTATAACTACCATTTTAATGAAATTACCTGATTAAAAATATAATAAAAAAGTTTATGCTAAAAAAGTAAAACATTAAGAGTGTTGGACAATAATAAATACATAATCATGAAAATTAAAATATTGTACATTACAACTTTCATGTCTGTTTTGTCAAAGGAAAAATGCTTATAAGTCTGTTAAAGAATTAAAGTATATAAACTTCGGAGAAATTTATAAATAAAAAGTTCGTGATATAATTAAAGACTGAACACGACTTTTTTTTATAGTTCTTGTGAAAAAGCTTTGTTTTAGTTTATGATACATATGCATGCATGTGTGTGTGAGTGAGTGAAATTATATAGTAGCTCACCAATATATGATTGAATTGTACAGTTGTTCGACTTTTAATCGGATGAAAGGGTAAGAAGCAATAAATAAATAATTGACGAGGGAGAGAGGGAGGAAATCTTCAATTAAATGAAACCAGTAATTTATGGATGTCTTTGTCACAATCATGTGCATATTTTGAATTTCAATTATATTTTACTTTAATAATATTTGAAGCATTGTAAACTATAGAAGATGTATTGTCTTGAGGTTGTCAATTTAGTTAGAATGTCTTATATATTCTATATGATAATAAAAACAAGACTCTGAAATTGGTTTCCGTGTAGCTTTGCGCGTCTATAAGAACCGAGAAAATCAAGGAATTTGAATATTGAAATATTCAATTAATTTTTTTTAAGAGGTCCATTTAAAAACTATTGAAAGTTGCATTTTATTTAATAAACTCTTATTTTTATTTTCTAAAAAATGCTTTTAGAACCTTGTTAGTAAGATTAAAAAAATTTAAAGGCATAAATATGTTTTTATTACATGTAAATTAAGACTTTCTAAAATTAGATCTTGTTAAATTTTTATTGATTTTTTAGTTTTCAATCTTTGCGCTATTTGCAATATTTGGTTTCTCCTATAAATTTTTCCTTAATGTGAAAATAGAATGTTGATTAGTACAATCACATAGACAATTTAAATGATGTGGTTGGTGACATATAAATTTTATTATTTTTATATTATTAAGCATATTTTACTCATTGAATTAAAATAAAATTCCTATTAAACTAATTTAATAAAATTTGAGTTGTTTATCTAAACCAATTAACCAAAAAGATAATAAAACATTAATATTGGTTTGATATAAAAAACTAAATAGTAATTATTTTCATAACTAAAAATATATAGACTCAATTCTAAATAAATACTTAACGAGAATAAATCATAATACTTAGTAAAAAATATTTTATAATTATAAACTGATCATAGAAAATAACTTAAAATACTTTCATATACTATCAAATATATTATAAAATATTTTTCAAATAATTTAATACTCTGCCTCATCCTATAACTTAATAGATTCTAAGTTTGTCTACGTTTGAAATAGAAAATATAACACATGACATAATCATACTAAAAATATGTCAAGGATAATCCACCGAAGATACTAAAAGTGAACCAAACTGAAGTTATATAGTCCATGAAACATGTTGTCACAGTGAAGAAAGACTCCATAGAAAACACAAACACAAATCTAATACATACACTTATCATTAAAGGCTTAGCGCTTGAAGACTAAGAATGTATCCATTGCAAGTAAAGGCACATTAGCTAAATCGGTTATCCAAGCTCTTCCGACTTATGTGATGCAAATCCTCAAATTACCTAAAGCTATTTGTGAACATACATGGCTTAATTATTGCGATTTTTTTTGAAAGAAACAATAATGTGTTCACTATCGATTATTTCACGTTTTGGCTATTAATATTAATATTAATATTAATATTTATATTAATGAAATTGACATGAACGAGAAACTATTGCATATTTTGGCTACTAATATTATTACGAGAGTGTTAACAACACATTTTTTAACACATTCTATTTGATCAGTTAAAATTACATAGATCCCACCAAAATATATGAGTACCACATAAATTTAGTGAAACACATATATTTTAATCAATAAAAAAAATGTATAAGAAATTATAATAGAAAATATGTGTTAAATAGTGTGTTGTTATAATTATTCGTATTAGTACTATCATTATAAGAAGAAGAAAACGAAGCCTTAGATACATGCCTTAGTTGCCTATCCCTTGGCCCAGGCTGCATCCTGGCATTTTGAAAAATACCACCCCTAGCCATCATAGGAGAAACATGTGCAGCTTCATGGTGTTTTTTTTAATAATGCAGCTTTTAGCTTATTATTTGCACTCAAAGTAATTTGTAAAACTACACAACATAATGATAAAGACTTGTTTATTTCATAAGCTGTAAGCTTATTTATACATGAATCAATCTTAACCAACTAACACATATACTAATTGAATTATAATCAACTAACTAACTGATTGGTTACAACACCTATTTATTACATTAGTTGAATTATAAGTCACCTAATTACATTCACTAACCACACATTTAAATGTGATTAACCACGATAGTGCTCAAGTCTACATGTAGTAGAAACACCTGTAATTGTGATTAATAACTTTTAAATTCATTGTTTTCTTAAATAATAAGTTCAAATTCAAAGTTAATAAAGTTTAGTAGCTCGCTAATAATTTATGCGATTTTGATACACTCATTAACACGTGAGTGAAGTACATTAACCATATAAAAATGTTGCCTAATTTAGGTATCCCAACTTTTTCAGCTGCATTTTTCATTTCAAGGAATCATGTGAACACAATGCCCTCAATTACTTACTACCTATGTGTTACTACACAAGACATGAAATATTCATTATTATATTTAATAGAATTAATATGAGAGGTTACTTCCTCACTCTAATTGTTTAGACATATAAATACCTATAAGTAAGAGTCATTATAGAGACAAAAAAAAAATTTGTCCAAGTATCAAAACACAATCATCACATAGCAGTAGAACAAATTGTGACTCATAAAAAGTAGTAATTGAAATTTCACTTTAGAATATCAGATTACAGCCATGCTTATGGTATAATAATCAACACAGAGAACTCTCTGAATATTATTTATACAGATCTGTTATTACATACATATATTATATAACTTAGAAGTGAACAAAAAACTGAACAAAAAATGAGTCTGCTTCATCAGAATAAATTGCAGTTTTCCTAGGACAAAAAGTTTGCACATTAGGAAAAGACAATAAATTTGTAAAATTTGCATGCATAGCATAACAGTCTTATACAAGCATATTTATATAGAGAGAATGAAAAGGGCAATGTTCATTATAAAAATTACCTACAAAGAAATCCAACTTCCAAGTTCCAACCATGGATGAGAGAAATAGAACAGCCCTTATATAATATAATACACAATCTATTGTAAGGCATCAGCTCCAGCAACAATTTCAAGAATTTCACCAGTGATCTTTGCCTGACGTTCCCGATTATACACCCTCGACAAGTTCTTCTTCAACTCAACAGCATTATCAGTAGCATTACTCATAGCACTCATCCTAGCAGCTAATTCACTAGCAAGTGATTCCTGCAACGCCCTCAAGATTTGACTGTTCAAATAAAGTGGCAAAAGTGCATCAAGAATTTGAACAGGATCCTGCTCAAACTGCAAAATAGGCGAAAAATCAATCGTCTTAGTCCTAACAGTATCTCTTTCAACAGTTAACTTTCCTTCTTTTGTTGTTAACCTGAAAAGTTCATCTTCAGCAGCATCAACACAGATTCCATTTATATCACAGATTTCACCTTTAGGTGATAAAGGAAGCAAAGTATGAATAATAGGATCTGATTTCACCAATGAAACAAACTTAGTATACAAAAGTTCAACTTTATCAACTTCTTCACTAACAAAAAGTGAAAAAACATCATCTGCTATAGCTTGTGCTTCTTTAGCAGTAGGAAGTGTTCCACCTTCGAGAAACCTATCAACAGGTATATAAGGTCTACGAATGAAATAAGAGTTACCCTTTTTACCAACACTGATAACAGTGTAATCAAGACCAAGAGTTTTCAACTCAGCAATTCTTCTTTCAGCTTTCTTCAATATATTATTGTTGAAACCACCACAGAGACCTCTGTCACCTGTGCAAACAACAAGTGCAACTTTTTTCACAGGCCTAAGCTTAGTTAGAGGAGAATCAACATCTTCAGTTTGAAGCTGTTCATTGATGCTGTAGAGAACTTCAACAAGTGTCTCTGAGAACGGTCTTCCATTAACAACAGCTTCTTGAGCTCTTCTGACTTTTGCGGCCGCGACAAGTTTCATTGCTTCTGTGATTTTCTGAGTGTTTTTGACAGAGTCAATGCGGTTTCTGAGTTCTCTTAGACCACACTGAATTGAGGGGGTGTGAGAGGTTTTTGAAGGGGTGCAAGTAGATGAGTTTTGTGAAGGAAGCTGAAAAGGGTTGAAAGCTGAACGGAAGGAGAGGTTAGAGGCATCTGATAAAGAAGGTTTGGAGGAGACCAACATGGTGACATTGGAGCAAGACATTGTTGAGTCTCTGCAGAGAGATTATAGCAGAGAAAGAGAGGGTGTCAGTGTGTGGTTTTTTAGTTTTTGTGATGTCTTATCTTGTAGTAATGTTAATGTGTTTTGTGTTCTGTGATCTGTATTGGAATATGGAAGTAATGAGAAGTGGGAATGAGTGGAGGGAATGAGAAGAAGTGGATGAGGTTTTGAGATAACGATTTTGAGTGTTGGTGGAGAGAGTAAGATATCAGTAGATTTCCATTTGTGGGTCCAATCTGATGTGGCTGAATTTTTGAGGGTATATGCGGCTTTTCGAGTGGTGATTCTGATTCCTTCTGCATATATTTAAATCTATTCAGTAAACCCTATTTTCTTTTAAAGCTAAAAAATAATAGTCTATGAAGCACATGTACTTTTTGCAGCAAGGCGTGATTGAGTATTTGACATATGTTAATATCTGAACACTCGTAAGAGTAATTAGATTAACTCATACTATAAGCAGTCATTCAACTTGTTCGGTTACACTAGATGTAAAGGATATGAATTGAATATATCTAATGTTTATGAGAGATGAACTTGGAATGAAGAAAATCAAATGATTATAGTAAGAAAATCTGTTTGGATTGTTTAAGACATGATTAAATTCCCCACTTTTAGAAATCCTTCTCACGATGTTATGTGAAAAATAAAATATAAAAAAGATTCAAAGCACTACCGCAGATCCCAGTGGATAAGTAACTTTTTGGCACTTTTTGGACGTTACATGTTGGGAGATCAAAATTAGCGAACAAATTCTATACAACTCAATAGTTCCGCCATGAACATGAACTAGTGAAGATCAATTTTGGCCATGACCTCTATCGACATATTTACAAGGACAAAAAACATTACTTGTACCCTTGCCAGTAACTATACAAATCTAAAGTCCCAATTCTTCACAGACTACCTAAACAATATGAAGGAGCCACCCATCGAAGGACAAAGGGAAGGGGAAAAAGTGATTGTCATTTCTTTATCCTGTAGCACCTAACCTCCGATTAACTGACATCCAACAATTGCAATAATATTAGATGGTGATGAACAACAGCAACAACAACAAAATCCCAGTTAGATCAGAATTTAGATGGTGGCATGGTGGATCAATCAAAAGTCTTTATCATTACCATCATGTCCTGAACTCATTAACATTGAATCTGATTTACACTTGACTTGCCAGAAAATTTCAATGAACCATCTTCACCATTACCATCACGGTTTGATTTTTCAACAGTCAATCCTGTATTTGCATTCGATTTTCTACGACGCTTCCTGGGATTTCGTGTTGTATGAGGATCTAGGCTTGGCTGTTGTACAATGTCAAAGGTAAGTCCCTCCCCTGCAACTGCTTTACCAATTGTAGAGTTTCTGGATGCAGAACCTTCACCAGTTGTTACCTGCTGAAGCATACCCTTTGATATTATAGGATTTTCTGATCTACTTGAGTCTAAACTTAGCCATGATGAACAACTTTTGTCATCCATTCCCTTACAAGTCAAAGCCATATTTGGTGTACCATTATTTGTAGGGAGACTAGAATCAACTTGAATATCAGAATTGGCTCTTGGTTCATACGGTTTGTTCATACAAGCAGCATACTTTACAACATCTTCTAAAGAAATTGGGACCTCCTAACAAAACAAAGTTAAAAGGAAGGTTGTAAGGGAAGAAAATAATATATTTTAATAGAGTGACTAAGAATATAAGCATAGTAAAATGACCAACCACCACCTAGCATAAAGGTTTAGTCAACAAAGTAAGATTGGCATCAGGTGGTAACCAACCAAGAAGCAACAAAAACAAATAGTTAATAGACTGATGAAAAACATATCAACTAAAGCATGAGATAAACCAAGATACTCTAACACAATATCAAGATATTATAAGATATTTTCACATGTATTCAAACATGATGCAATGATTTTTCAAAAAAAAAAAAAAAATCATAACATAACACAACTCAATGCAAAAAAGTGAATTTTAATAGTAAGTAGTAAGAACCACAACTCATTGTAAATATCTGATGAAAACACAATTGGTGGTTCAACACATATTTTTGGTTAACAAAAATATTCAGTTTTGCATTTGGAAGATAGAAGCTGAAGAAAACATTAAAAAATAAAAATCTATATCCGTATAAGAGAAGATTTATGCAATCTCTCACCACTATTGAAATTTGTAAAATGTATCTTCCCTCAATATTGAATTTGTAATAAACACATAATTAAAAACAAAACTTACTGAAAAAAATATAGCAAACTACCTTATTTTGAACCTGTGGAGCTTGTTCACAGCCTGAACCATCTTCTTCCTCAGAATCAGACACCTCCTCGCACTCAAACTAAAACAAGATTAAAAGCAAGGTTATACGGGAAGAAAAAGTATATTTTAAAAAACTATCTAATTATCTAAAAATATAAACCTAGCACCAAAGTAGAAGAATGTATTTCTCCTCAATTTTGAAATTTGTAACTTATAGTACAAGTACAATCACAAAATTTACAATTAAAATCTAAAACTAACTGCAAAAAATAAAGCAGCTACCTTATTTTGAACCTCGGGAGTTTGTTCACATCCTGAACCATCCTCTCCCTCAGAATCAGCCATCTCCTCACACTCAAACTCTACATGTTCTTCAATTTCTTCTTCGGAATCGCTTAACTCTTCTTGCTCCATCACTATCCCAGGATGTGACTGATCACCAACATCATCTACATCGTATCTGGTAATGTTATCTTCAGGAGCGACTAAAGGGTCATTTGAAGCAAGTTCGCATCTGCTAGGTGAAGGATTTCTACCACCGTGCTGACAATATGGAGCATTTATTGCTGTTTCACAACTTGCTATAGGATCATGTTCCTTTAGCTGTCTACTTTTCATAGATTTGTCACCTTCCGATACAGAACAAAGATGAATATCCAAGTCAAGTTCATTGGATTTGTCATTAAGGCCAGAAGATCTATCAGTTGTATCAGGCACACCACTATTATTAACCAATGACTCGGCCTGAATATCATCAGAACCAGATTGTGCTTGTGTATCATTAGATTTCTGCAAAAGTGGATGAAAATCAATGCCTCCTAACCTTAATGAGGAATTCTTTGACTTCAAGGACTTGTTAGCACGATCAATGTGCCCTTGTTGCAGTGAACTACTGAACAGACTCAGATTTAATTGTGGCTGTCTTCCTGAGAAGAAGCTGAAGGAACTAGAAGGACCAGAACTAAATTTAAATGGATAATAAGGTGTCTGACCCTCTTCAGTGACTTGGAACAAGAGAGGATGCATTTGGAGATCAGCATGAGCGGCTTTCTCTGCCACAACAGATCTGCCTTCAGCAGTTTCAGACCTTTCTACTTGAGAACCTACGACACTGTCTTTTGGCATAGATCTTGCACCAGCACGATGATCGATTCCAATTTTCTCACCATGAGGAATTTGAGACGCAGAATTATCTTTTCTAACATCAGTGACACCACCTCCAGGAGGAAAATTCTTAGATGTTCCACACGGGAAACCTTTAAAAGCAGTCTCAGAAACTACACGAACAGATGGAGGAAGATTTACAGGGGGCAAGTCCGGTGCTAATTTCACCAAGCGGGCAGTATTTGCCCTACGAGCCCGATAGGGTCGACAGTAGTATTTGGAGCTAGAGGTCGCACCAAAAACTGGGTTTTTAGGAATAGTTGCACTAGGAGTACCTTTCATGCCACTCCTAAAACCTGATGTAGAGTGAAAAAGCAGGGGAAGCTTATATGCAGATGGAAATGCAGGCTGATTACCATTCTGATGTTGAACATTTCCACTTAAGCCATAATTGTTAATTCCTCTATAAAGCTGAATATCTTGTGAAATTGCATCATGACCAAGATTTACTTCTAAAGATGTCGAGGAAATGCGTTCTGAATAATTAAGAGTAGATGTGTCTGGTCTCCAATCTGCCAGAAATGCCTGGTGGACATAAGGAACATCTGAATAATCCATGCCATCTGCAATTTCAGCCTCACAATCCTGCAATAAGTTCCAAAGAAAACACACAAAAGTAAATCCAAAATCTGATATATAAAAGCCTAGATAATCTAAGCGCTCATACTAAACCAGGGGCGCTCATACTTAGCCAGGGGCCCATCGTCCACTGCATTGATTGATGAACTAACTAGTGCAGATGTAAGCACATGTCATGCATGGAAACATATATTGGTACATTTACAAGCACACTAACATCAAATTCTGATGATTTTAAAAATTCTTATATACTTTTGGTGCAGATACATATGAGCAAGATTGCACAAAGGTAAACTAAAAACTTTATATTGTGCATTTGTATGTTACTCGTCCTAAGCCATGCAGGCAGTTACCGAAACTACATTTAAGACAGCTAATAGCATCTCATATGCAGGAAGGACCTGAGAGATATATTCAAACACAGGTTTCGTAGCTTCAGACAGTAACAAACCTCTTTATCAGGAATAGGTTGCCAACATTCTATTGCAGTTGCAGTAGCTTTCAACTTTCTCTTTTGTGACTCATACAATCTTCGTTTCTCCTTTTTTCCTTCATCTAACTTGTAAGACTTTTGAGTCCCAAGAGCTACTCGCCACTGGCGTGGAAGCAAGAATGGATCTCTGTGTGGAACAATATATTGCCATACTGACATCCAATCAGATTTATAATGCTTGAGTCCCTGTTTATTTTTTGTCATACATAAGTATGTTATAAGCAATCTAGCAGAAAATTTTCAAAATCCAAATTGCTGTAGAATGAATTACCTCATGAATGCATGCTATCTCCTCTGCAGTCAATGGGGAGGTTTTCATTCTTCGAACTGCCTGTATAGAGAAAAAATCAGGTAAATAGTATAAGGAATTAATTAATTAATCATATATTCAGTTCTGTAGTTCATTCATTTTATCTAATTTTTTTAAAATAAAAACCCTAGTAGGACAAGCCTATATGACTTGATCTCAAATTAATTAAGCCAAATTTAGGGTACATGATGCTTTATTTGGCTTAAATTGTTGATATTTGTCACTTTGAAAGATCAATCATGTAATACTATGAAAAATGTGCAAATATTAAATTTGCTATTCAGCCAATTGGACCTCCAATTCATGACTTTCAAACCAAGAATCTATTAACTAGGATTCACATGCATGATAACTACCTTTTTACATTTTAAAACACGTCATTTGAGTGGTTTAAATTTAAAGTATTTAACCATAAATTTCTCTTCTTTTCTGTTAGGCAAGTTTGTTTTGGATCTTCGTCTAGGTGTTATCACATTCGACTTTGCCTCGTGCAGTTTTTTCCGCTGAAAGTTCAAGTTTGAGGAGAGGCTATCCCCATTCCAAGAATAGGCGCAGACATGGAATTTTGCCTTATTTGAAATCTGAACAAGTTTTAGTTAGTCTTTGTTATTGTTGCAGAATTGTATCCTTTATGTTCTGTTTTCAGTTAACTAAAAAATCTTATGGGAGTTCAGATTTTTAAGGAACTTTGTGTTGATTGTAGCTATACATGGCCATTGTGTTTCAGTTTTAAGGATGTTCTGTTTTCAGTTCAAATATATTGCACTTTTCCTTCTTCAAATCTAATGTCTCAAATTCTCTGCAAGTTCTATAATCTTTTCTATTTTCAAATATATTATGAACAGTGGTACTAGACTTGGAGGTGAATTAAAGTGACCAGTTCCTTGTATCAAAAGTTTCCCTGGCAATGCGGAAGTATGGTGGCACGTCCCATCGATGTATGTGCAACAACGAAAATGCCAGTGTATGTTGATGAAAATTCGTTTGCATACCGGGGGGCATACAAGATGCATGGATGGACTCATGCTTGAGAGGGAGATTGTTGGAGGATCAAATGTGAGTAAGAATTCCCACATTATATTGAAATGAGTATGTTGAACAGAATATAAGTTAGGGGATCCATACACTCAATGCCTTAAATTTTGGAGAGAAAAATGTATCCAAACCACTTGTATGGTTACTCTTAGCCAAATGAGGAGATCTCCATCTCCCAAATGTTTTCGGCTCCCCTTGTAACCAAAAGTGGTGCCAAAGAGCCAAACTCCTATGGCTATGAATGAAGCGATGTTCAATACACAAGAGAAGTCATTTTGAAAACCCAGTCTTTCAATAACAATAAAAGGAATGCTGCAGGTTCTTCAAGAAAGGGTAATTTTTGCATTGTTCTCGTCACAAAAGAACCAATAATGCTGAGAAAGATTGTTGGTACAAAGATAAACCTTTTCTTTCCTATAATTTTTGCAATAAACTCAGCCACACGAGAAGTGTTGCAGAGCCAAGAAAAAACAGTCTCAGCAGCAATAAAAGCAACATGTAAATGTGATTGAAGAAAACAACAATGATGAGTATTTGTTTATGGCATCACAAGCACTCAATTCATATGAATTGAATGCTTGGCTCATTGATAGTGGCTGCACTGGCCACGAGACGGAAATATCTGTAATTTTTACATCCACCGACAGATCATTTCAACCAAAAGTTAAGCTTGGAAATGGTGAAGTTGAAAGCAAAAGAAAAGGGGACAATTTCTGTAAAACCAGGAGTTATGAAAATTGCCACTGATGTTCTTTACATTCCAAACTATATCTAAATCATCTTAGTGTTGCACAATTGCTAAAAAAATGTATGCAGTTTCTTTCAAAGGAAAATATTGATTTATCATTGATGGTGAAACAGAGATAGCAAAGCTTGAACTAATTAGAAAAACCTTGTATTTGATTATATATGGATTAAGCATATATGTTTACTTACCTTTATTGGATTATCTGATGACTTTGAAGAGCAACGATTTTTCTGCCTGACAAAAATCTGTAACCAGACCATTCAGTGTCATATTAGATATGCAACAAATTTGATCACCATAATGAAATTGCTGAACTAATTATTCAACTAAAATGAGAATGCTCACAAGTTAGAAATATCTCAAGAAAGCATACAACAGAAACTAATATGCATTTATTATTTATATGCAAGAAAAGAGTCCACCCACTGTCTCACATTCAAAAGAAGTTGTTAAAAAATTTAGCCAACAGTAATAGTCACCTGATGCTTAGACTTGCTGGGAAGAAATCTTTGTTGAATTGCTTTCCAATCTGTATTGTATTCCATTATCCCTAAGGCAAGTAATCTGCAATAAAATATATAGGTATGAAATGCAAAAACCACAAGCTTATCTTGAGCAATGAGAATACAATTGTATTAAGTGCTGAAAATGCAGAGACACGGCGCTATTATGCGGCCACGGGGCTGCAATGGAAGAACAAAGCGGATTTTGCATCACAGAAAATGTTGGTCTGCAGGGCATTTTTGTCATTCGAAAAATGACAGTACCTCAGTGCATGCTTTTGCGGATGGCATAGTTCGTTGGAGAGTCAAGAGTAGAAATAAATGGAAAGTTAACTTAGAAGTATGGAGATAAATCTTGGGAACACACTATGATGTCAGCCGAAGTATAAGTAAAACAGAGTATATGAATGCAAGTCCAGCAATAAACCCAGATCCTAATAGGTGAAAATTGGAAAACATACTAATTAGAAAGTTTATTAACCAATGGAAGGAATGGTTGAGAAGGGGAACTTATTAGAGAAGTAAAATCAATCTTGCATCTATTTCACCTAAAGCATGATAGGTGAAAGTGAAAATTTTAAGAAGCATTGCATGAGTCGCCAAAAATTTTAAACCTAGCGGAGCTAGGGACGGCCCCACGTTAGCCATTGTGCAGGCAATGGCCTCCACTTTGATTTGGGGATTTTTTTTCTTCATACTATTATTATATTGCACACAATAAAAAAAAAAATACCACACATAGAGAGGACTAAGATTCTGGCCCACACAAAAATTACCCCACACATATATATTACACATTAAAAAAAGGTAAACACCAACGGAATTGAGTCTAGCAGAAGGGATTAGACTCTCACAACACAGCGAATCTGGGTTCGAATCTCTGCTGGAAGATGTATCTACATTTAGTGACCGACGCGTCTTGAATAAGATTACTCTCGGTGGAGGGAACCTATGGGATATGGTATTCAACCAATCATATAAAACTACGTCATTATTTTATATTTAACAAATAATTTAAATTTTGAGTTGACTTTGCCTTAGGATACTGGGAACCAACCAAACTCATGAGTACCTAAACATTTACCTAAGAAAAATACCATACATATGGAAATACGTAGTGAATGATAATGTTAATACCATGTAAACAGAATTAAGTGTCTAGCTTTTTCACAGTAAATCATTTAACATAGTTGTCTAGCACAAAGAGGAGAAATGCAACTTACTCATCCTCTGAATCAGTGAAAAGGATCCTATTTACAACTGCTGCTGGGGGTGGCTTATGAGGGAATAATGCTGGATTAAAAAAGGCCAAAAATCTTTGAGTTAAGTTTGCAACTTTCTTTGGTACCAAAGCAACTGACTGCTTCTTGGTACTATCAACGAGCATAGCAGCCAATGTTTTCCTGGGTTTTTTTTTACCAGGTGAAGATGAGACTGTACTATTTACTCCAGAGATGGTTCCACTTGAAACTTCATTGTTGGCTCCAGCAACAGATGAAGAAAAAGGAAATAGAGGTTCCTTTTCAATAGCTAAATCATAACCAGATTCAATGAATCGCTTTCGAAACTCTTGTGCGGCTGTAAAAGGAATTTCAAACCAATGCTTGAATAAGTAAACCGTAAAAGTTGATCTTACGAGCCAGTATAGAATGGAAAGGCATGGAGAATACTTAGAATATTTAATATGACCTACCAGAATTAATGTCATCTACATATCTTCTTAGTAAATTAAGAGGAGCAACGTCTAAAATAGATAGAACAGGGCCTCTTACAAAAGGAAACCAGAAAGAACCCTCAGTATCTTGAAAACAACTTATTTGCCCATTCAAACCTTCAGAAGCAGATTCTATGTTGCACTGGCCTGGGACGAATTTGGACTTCCCATTGGATACAGATGCACAGGAAAAATATGGAGTAAAGCAAACAGCGGGATATGGTGTTCTCTTTGAAGCTAATACTTCATCCCGTTTGTGAAGCATCTCAAAAAGCAAACTCTGAACTTGAGAAGCTACCTGTTTGTGGGTAGGTTCAAGAACCGACAGAGAAAATATCTGAACAAGAAGTTGCACATGCTCGTGTATCAAACAGTGCAACTGAGCAATCTGCTGGGGAGTAAAGCCATTAACAAGACCATTTCCTGAAGCAGAAGATTGAAAGCTGGGAGTAGCTTCAGTTATCAAACCATTCCCTGAAGCTAGGTGTCCATTAATCCAACTAGGCAAAATGGGGCGCAATGGCCTCCTAACCTCTCCTAATGTATTTCCATCACTTTGGGCAGAGGTCTTTCGACGCTTATTTTGCCTAGTCTCTGGTCGTCGTCC
The DNA here is from genome assembly GCF_000331145.2 of Cicer arietinum. Lineage (NCBI taxonomy): Eukaryota > Viridiplantae > Streptophyta > Magnoliopsida > Fabales > Fabaceae > Cicer > Cicer arietinum. Next base: position 5,487,105 of record NC_021160.2, on the reverse strand, counting down.
AGCTCCATCATACTCGTTCCGAACTGTTACCACTGCATTCTCATCACCATCACTCTCCAGCAACTCTTCAAGCTCTAACTCAAAGTCCGCATCATTATCCTCATCATCATCATCTGGGTTTTCATTTTCATGAGATGAAAGACCATCACCTTCTCCACCCTTTAACACAGCTGCTAGAAACTTTTTATACTCTTCTTCATCATCGGCATTTTGAAGATCATCTTCATCATCGTTCTCTTGAAGAAAGGTCTCAAGCTCATCAAGACTAAAACCTTCAAGTGAATAACGAGCTCTGGTTCGCATACAGATAGCATCCTCATTATCTACATCTATTATAGTGCTTCGAGATTTTACTGTGTTGCCTATTTCTCCTGTCCTAAAACCATTACTAGTATCCCTAGTCAAGTCATTGTTCTTCTCTTTATCAGTCTCCGATTGAGAGATCATACCCGACGGTTGTAAAATAATTTCCTCCTCACCATGTTCAGAATCTACTGCGCTACAAATTTGCTCCTTAGTTGTAACCTCTGCCAACTCTATACCCACAGATGGCCTACTATCGACAACATTACCATCCAAACCATCACCTTCAGAACTCAAACTTGATGAAGCTTCTGAAAGTGTTTCCTTTAAAAAAAGAGGATTAAAGTCTATATCTTCCTCCTCCTCCTCCTCCTCCTCCTCCTCTTCCTCCTCCTCCTCTTTATCCTCAGGTTTCAAAGCCCTTTCACGGATGTCACTAGTCGAAAGTGCATTCTGATTCGCAGCAAACTCAACTTTCACCGACCCAGTATTAGAGCCTAAAGGCATTGTAAATAAACAATAGATATCAATTTTCTATGCTTGAGAACCTTAAGACCAAAGTCAATTTCACTGAAGAACCTGAAGAAAGCATAGAACAGATGTAAATAAGAAACTCAATTAGGTATCCACTATCAAATGCATACATGTGATTTACGTTTACACGCATCTTCTAGTCCAATTGCTTCAAAAATGAATGCAATAAAACTTGATTTCAATTTTCAAATCAAATGCTATTTTATTGAAAAACAAATTAAACCATATAACTAAAACATTACCTAAATTGCAGAAAACAATTTATCTAGGTATTATAAGCATAACAATAATCAGTAACAAAGTTTGTCTATTCATTATATATACTCACCAATCCTAACTTCCATTACCGTCGTTTTCAGCACGTGGCAACTTCCATAAACGACAAGTCGTTACCGTCGTGTCAAAAAGTTTTCTGTTTAATACAACCTTGACGGAATTTCAGAATTTACGAACCCTAAATCCAAAACCAAACCATTGAATTATAAATCACAATCGATAAATGTGACACAAATGCGTGAGGGAGATTGAAATTTACCAAGATTGCCCCTCTGAGAATCGAGGTTGATCAAAGACGGAAAAAGTTGTATGAGGTGAGAATCAAAAGTGGTTAAGCAAGTAGTGAAAGTTTTAAGATTTTTTTTTTCTGAATTCAAATTCAGTTGGAAAATCAAATGCTCTTTCTCAAGCAAACAGCTTTTTTTTTTCTAGGGAAGAGAATTAATTCCGAATAAGTTTATATTTTGTTTTTATAAAAAGAAATAGGAAAGAAAAATTTTGAGGCAAAAAATAAGAATTTTAAATTTATCTGTTAATAATAATGTGTTGAAAAATTACGACAATTTTAAAAAAATCTTAAATCTACGACCAAAGTCATGATTTGTAGTGTTTTTTAAAAATAAAAAGCTAAATATATAAAATTATTAAAAAAAACTAGATTAACAATAAGTCAAAAGAAACTTATAAACACAACGCGCGCGATGCATAGTATAAACTAGTTTTATTTTGGTAATTATGGTAAACATATGGGTTGAAGGTAGTTTAAAATTTACAATAAAATAATTCAAATCATAAAATTTATATAACATTGACATATATAATATATAAAATATATTAATTTTTGATTTATATGAAAAATAAAATTTATATAACATTGACAACTATCATTAATTTCATATAAATATTAATTATTTGTATTATCGTATAAAATATTTTATAAAATTGAGAGATTTAATTTTTACAATAAAATAATTAAAACAAAAATTTATATAACATTGACATATATAATATATAAAATATAGTATGGTTAAATTAAAACATTATAAAGCAAACAAATAATTATGCTTGAAAGATATAAAATTATGAAAAGTTGAATAATAACAATAATAATAATAATAATAATAATAATATTTTAAAATAAAAAGTTTAATTTAGGTATTATCTTTTATCGTAAATTATTTAAAAAAATATATTAATATATTATCTTATATTAATGATAAAATAACCATTTAAATTTATTTGGTAAGAATAATATGCAACTACATTTTTTAAAGAAACCACTTTCTCAATCAAAATTTCGTCCTAAATTTTAAAGATATTAATGATAGTTGTCCAACTATATTTTTAATTTCATTATTAGTTATTGAATGATTTTGTTTTTCTAGACTAAAAATTAAGTAGTATATACATTAAAGATTATTAAATAATTTTGTTTATAAAGAATTAAATGTACAACAACATGAAAAATAAATTATTGAATGTTTTGTTCATCATCAAACAAAAAAAAAATTATAGTATTAAAAATAAAATAAAAAATACAAAGATCTGTAAAGATCAATTATATATAATTTACATTTAATAGACATTTTGTATTCTTTGAGTAAATAATAGTATAATTTTGTAATAGCTAAATTTTACTTAAAACATATGTCATTATTTTTTCATTTATATATATATATATATATATAAATATAAACAATAGTATATGATTTTACTCAACTAATTAAAATTTGTGGATCCATCTTGCACCACCGAAACTTTATATTTGACTATTGTCAAATTATTTAAAACAACATAAAAGAAAACTATTTGCAGTCCCATTATAGTCCAAAATGCCTTTTTAAGTTTTTATACTTGTTTAAATTTGGGTAATTTCGTTACAACAAATATCTAATTCAATCATATTTTTGAATTCATTATTTTGAAATATTATTATAATATTTACTAAACATTTGAAAATAATATTGTGGTATATTTTTAATCAGTGTTTTTTTGTAACTTATTGATTTTTCATATTTAATTAAGAAACGTGTTATAGGGATACTCTAGTATCAAGTGGGTAAAAGAACACATACATGGTGTTTGATTGGACCGTGAAGGATACTTTAAATAAAATGTATTTAATTTAATTTTTAAAAATGAAGGAAATCAAATTAACATAAAAAATATAAAAAGAAAATCTTAAAATTTAGTTAATATTTATAAATAATTTATATTTATTTCTTTTAATTTATATTAACAGGAATTAAATTTATTATCGGCTCCAATATTTATCGTATTATCAGTGCTTTAAATGATTGAATTTATCATAATAGACTATCTAGAAACTTATCATTATCATTTTAATTATAATTGTTTAAAATTACATGTTGCATAAATTATATTTTAAAATTACAATCCGATTTGCTGCCACTCCTCTTATAATTAAGGCTCCAATAAGAGAAACATGTTTAACTACATTTCCTTCACTTCTAAAATCTTAATTCAAATATAGGAAACATTATTTAATCTCTTGATTTTTATTTTAGTTTTATGATAAGGGAGATTTTACGGTATATTTACAAATTAAAGAATTTTTGTATATTATTTTCTAAACCTATAAATTAATGATTATTTTTATGAATTAAAAAGTTATTTGTCAATTTTTATATTTTAGTAAAAATCGCTTCATATAAAAAAATCTCATTTCATTGTTTATAAACAATATACTGATTTTTTATATTTTATTGTAAAAAATATTCAATATTTAGTATTATGAATAATAAAAATTCAAAAAAAAAAAATTTATTTCACCAACTCTTTAGGTAAATGTTATTTAATTATTATAATTTTTTAAATAACAGGAGTTAGTTTTTTGTTTAAAACAAAATTTAACTATTGATTTAAAGATCATATACATCGATACCCATAGAACTGTTGAATGTATTGTAGAATTTATGGTATGATAATAATCTCTTGATATTTTGTTAAGGGAAGATTAGTATTAAAAGAAACTAATGCACTTAAGTTGTTTATTGATTATATTTATATGTGTTTGTGTTGGGATGAGATTCTCTTAAGTCAACATTTAAAGAGACTTTTTTATATGTCAACATTTAAAGATACTTTTTTATATGTATTTACATCGTTTAGGAATAAAAAAAGTAATTTTTTTACAAGCAAAAGTTTATTAATGGAATACAAAGGAACTCTGACTCATATACAATTATAAATTTAACAATTTAATACAAAGCAACTTATTAGTTAAACTAAACAGTCCATAATAAAATTCAAGTAAAAATAATATATTCACAAGTCTCTTACTAATATGTGTTTCGATCCGGATTTGTATTGTATGTATTTAAAACAACATGTAGTCTTTTAAATTTAAATTTGATTGACTATTTTAATAATCTGAAATTTAAATGAATTGGATGGCTAAAAACTCTTGACTGCATAATATGTAGTTTTGACTTTATGCATTCCTGATCGATAAGTAAGTTATTCAAATAGAATTATAAATATTCTAAAAGAAATTGATTTAGAGGATATAAGACTCTCCACTTGTTTCTTATTGTTTCATGTATAATAATCCTAAGCAATCAAACTTGGTAAATCAATGATTTTTCCTCTTCATCTTTAATAGTATTAATCATAAGAGCCACTTGGTTCATACTTGGCCTAGCCTCTAAGGAATCATTAACACATCTTATAGCCACTTGAAGCATATTAACCATCCTCTCTTCACTTGCATACTCTGAAAGTAATGATCTATCAAATACTTCCCCTGTCCATTCTTCCCTTACAACTGATTGAACCCAATCAGTCAAGTCAATTCCATTATTCTTCACCAATTTTCCAGTAAGAAGTTCAAGAAGAATAACACCAAAGCCATAAACATCTCCTTTGAATGTATCAATAGGAGTTGAACTTTGTTGTTGATCATTTTTACCAAGAGCACCATACTCACTTATAAATGGTTCCATATTATTGTTTAGCAAAATGTTTGATGATTTTATGTTGCCGTGAATGATACCATGTTGGCCTAGCTCTTGGTGCATGAAAGCTAATGCTTCAGCTATTGTAGATGCAATTCCAAGTCTGCTGGTCCAATCAAAGGTTTTTGAAGTACCTGAAAGCATACGTAGCACTTTAGCTAGCTCATGTTGCTTCATATACAAATTTATTAAACTTTTCAAGCAAAATATTAATAATCTTTTTTGTGGTTTAAAAAAACGTTTTCTGATTTCACTTTAATTGCAAAATGGGCACATGATTTTACCTTGTTTCCCATTTTCAAAGTTGTGTACACAAATAGTAAAGAGTTTAATTAAGTGCTTTATAGGATAAGCATTTATCATGTAAGTGCTTAGGTATAATTTATTTCTATAACAAAAGATAAAATAGTCAAACAATTTTCATATAAGTTATAAATGATTTTCATAAGCTATATTGGAGAACTTATGAAAAAAAAGCTTAAAACAATTTATAGAGATAATATAAGTTGTTTCTATAAGCTCTCCAAAAAAGTTCAACAAATGTCTATATTAGTAGATAAGCCAAAAAAATCAATCCAAACAAAAACACCTTATATATAATAAAATAGAGACGAGTTCCTTGTTAAAACAAATAATGTGTAGTATAAATGAAAACAAAATGAAAATTTGGTATTTAAAAATTTACCATGTAGAAGCTTGAATAAACTTCCATTCTTCTGATATTCATAGACCAAAAGCTTCTCTTGTTTAGAACAATAGAAAGCAAGAGGTGAAAGAACATGAGGGTGCTTTGCTTGATTCAAAAGTTGCATTCTTTGCTTGAAATCAACACTAGAAATACTCCAACCTTTAATCCTTTTTACAACAACTATTATACCATTGGTTAGCATCACCTTATAAAGACTTCCATTATTTCCTCTTCCAATCAATTCTGCAGGTGCTCTCAACAACTCTTCCAATTTCAATTCATTCACCACTGGCTTTGAAAGAACTATAAGTGATTGTTGTGAGACCGTTCCACTTTCAGATGCAACTGAAAATCCAGATTTGTTTAACTCTTCTGCTTTGGATTCACTTGAAACATAGCTGGATTTTTCAATATCACCATTCAGTGCTGCTTCAACTTTCTTTCCTGTCTTTTTTATTGTACACAGCTTCAAGATTACAAAAAGGATTACGATAACTCCTAATGCAGCATAGCCTGAATACATAAGAATCTGTTCTTTAGAAGGACCCTTTGATTTTTCTTCTGATGTTTGACTAACAGTACTACTCAGAGGCTTCTCAGAACAATTTTTTTGTAGTGGATATCCACATAGTCCTTGATTACCGAGGAAGCTGTCGGCAACGAAATGACCATTCACATCTGGAATTTGGCCACTGAAATTGTTGAAGGAAACGTTGAAATGGTCGAAATTGGAGAAATCAAATGCAGGTATAGTTCCACTGAGGTCGTTGTTTTGTGCTAAGAACATGTTGAGGCCGGAGATTCTTGCCACGTTCGGCAACAGTCCCGAAAACCTGTTGTCTGAAATGTCTAGTCTTTTCAAGTTGTTCAACATGGCAAGTGAAGTAGGAAGGTTTCCAGTAAGTTGGTTTCCTCTTACGTGGAGGCGGGTGAGTTGTTTGCAGTTTCCAATCTCGGACGTTATTCGACCGCTGATGTTGTTGTCATCAAGACTAAGAAAGGTGAGAGATGCAGCTAGAGGCTGCAAGTTGCATAGCAAGGCCACATCAAGAGTCCCTGACAAATTGAGCCTGTAAAGATTCAACCTCTTTATAGACATTTGAGCATCACAGTATACACCATACCAGCGGTCCTTGCAGGGATCGGATTCTAGTTTCCAAACCAAAGTGGAATTGTTATTCTGCTGGCCTGAGAGTTGTGTCATGAACTGTATCAGTGTCTTTTTCACCTCGTCATCCTCACAACTAATCATGTTTAGGAGGAAAAAGGGTGTCACCAAGAAGACCAACAAGATATTCAAAATTATTTCCATTTGAACTGAATATGCAATGGTGTTTGATGCATAAGTTTATGTGGACTAATAAGCTCTCTGCTTTTGTTTTGCAGGAAATGGAACTGGTCCAATTGGCTGATATTACAATGAAAATTTGATTTATAATCCTAAAGCCGTCCATGCTAAAACTAATACTTGACAAATATAGGCCGGCAGGTGGAATTAGTAATGTCACCGCCTTCTCAATTTCATTCATTTGGCAAGGATGTTGACATCACGATTTACTAGTGCTATGCCAAGATATTAAAATTAAAATCTCCACTGACTTAGACAACAGTTGGAGGACTTCAAACAGCAGCATTTTATATTGAAAAATAATGTGATTTTATTTCGTTTGATAACAATACCTGAAGGGTTGGACGAGTCTATTCTCTATTCAAATAAGGGCTACAAATAGAACCTCTCGAAATTCCCACCCACATCAACCATAAAGTTCTGATTCATTTAGTCTAACAAAGAAATTGTTGTGCAAATAAAGCCTACCACTGAACACGTTGGTTCCAACTTCCACAATAATAATACATCATCCGGTGTAATATATTAAAATAAAAATATAATAACAAGTAGGTCTGTAAAAAGCTAAACAACACATCTATGAACATTGCACCAAAACTACAATTATGTCAAACTACGTCCTTTCATGAGGGTACCCTTTCATTAGATCTTCATCATTTGAATTCAACTAACCCTACATTTCAAATTAGTTTCTTTGCCTACCAAGCCCACCATCCTCTGTGCAACAAGTTCTCAGTTTCTCTGAGGGCAAGTTTTTGTTTTTAATACATAAAAGGTGCTCCCACAGCTGAAAGGATGTATCAACCTTCAAAAATGAAAACCAATCAGCTTTGCAAATTCACATAGTTGATTGACACTTGCAAAATCAAGTAAGGGATCTCCCAGCCCATTCTCGTTCTCGTCTCTTTTGTTTGGCTTGCATCTTATTGAATTTCTCTTTGCCCTTCTCCAAAAGAGGGTCATGCACAACATAATCATTTGGATCCTCGGTGCGAGACATATGATCCTGCATATTTACAGGAAAAGTTTAAGACAGTAGAAAAGGAGTAACTGTGTGTTTGATCAATAAGACAACTCCGTCTAAAAGAGACCTGTGTTGCTATTTTAAAAAAGAACTAACTTGGTGGTAGAATTCAGAAAGGGTTATTTCAAATTATAAAATTAACGTGTCTTAACACATGAGTGTGCAGATTTCAACAATATTATGCATTTAAAACTCAAAAGATAAGTAAGACACGCCGATGTAGATGGAAAATGCAATGATTTCATATCATGGAATGGCAAGAGAAAACTGACCTTGCCAGCTGCAGGGGAAAATTTTAAGCTAACACTTTTCCAGTCAGATAATTCCTCATCATTAACATGTTTAGATTCAGCAGTTGTAGGTGTCTCCTTTGATGATAAAGAGGTTTTAAATTTTTCAAGTTTTGCCAGAAGCTGAAGATAGAGATACAGAGAGAAGAATGTTACACATGAATAGTGATTGAAAGTACCCATATATTATATACAAAAAAGCCCACAAATGATTATAAATTAAAAACTTAACAAAACATAAATGACATAATATGAACGTTTTCAGCTATATACTCATTGCTACTACTATCTCCACTCTAGTGATCTCCTTTGACAAGATAATTTTACATAACACCACTTCCAAATAGTTAGTTGATTGTAATAACAATTAGAAATTATTCATTCTTCTTATCTTTTGATAGGCTTTCATAGTTGCTATAGATATTCTAGGCTGCTTGGTTAGAACCCAAATTTATGGGATTTCGACACTCTAGTCTTGTATATGTGTTTGTACAATTCTTTGTAAATAATACATGAAATATTCAAATTCCATTCAAGTTGATATTTCTTCAGAGTACCGACATCACGAAGATCCAAATATTGCTCCCACTATTGATTCTTGTGTTTCAGCTCCCACTTTAATTCCTTCTTCCACTACAGTCCAGCTGAAACTTCTACTCACCTACCTATTTTACTCTACAAAGGTGAACATGGTAATCCTAATGCTCATGTCATTTACAGCATTCTAGAGTGATTATCTCCTTCCCATTGTGATTTGTGTCTATGATTTATCATATGCTACCATTTCTATAATGTTTAGAAAGCAGTACCCATCCAGGGTGATGAAGATGACTGATGAGATGATCACCTTGGAATCCAATAATACACGGACCATTCTTCCAACTCCTCTTGGGAATGAAGCAGCTCAATCAAAGACAGGTATAACTACTTTTCGGGAAGAAAAAAAAAGACCTTGATATTTTGGAAGAGACGCTGATCATGTTGATATTCCTATGAATACAAGTGTAGAGCTTCTACCTTATCATATGCAGCTCTATCCTAATCCAAGCTGATATAGCAAATTGGTTTGGACGTTAAATTATCTTAATATAACTAGAGATATAGACCCAAATGTACCACCTTATCATAGGGAACCCTATCCTAAATTCCTAATCAAAGCCGATATAGAAGATTAGTTAGAAAGTAAAATTATCTTCTCAATATAACTAGATTAGTTGGGTAGCTGATTATAAGATTAGCCTAAGATTAGTATTAAATATTAACTCTTTCTTCCTGTCATTTTTTCCTCTTATTTCTTGTATTAACTTTCATATTTACCATAAATAGCCTAGGCTGATTGATTTGATCCCAAAACTCAGGAATGTGGACATCGTTTCTCTTGTATATATATCTGTAACATTCTTTGTAAACGATACAAGAAATGTTCAGATAAATGCTGTCAATCGGTGATTGCAGAAAATAGCAGTTTGTTCAAATTCCACTACGCTGCAACGATATAGTTCCACAGTAGCTGCTATTTGACAACATAGAATCAAATTCAATTCAAGACAGTAAAAACACAACTACTATGTCAATCTAAAAATGGGAAGTTTCATGGAGCATTGATTTGGCATATCAAAATAAGTTCAACTAGCTCAGGCATTTTTCTTCTTAATATACAATTTTACAGCATATTACTCTTACATATCATTTCAGATTATCAGTCTAGTTACCATCCCCTGTTGATCATGTCTCTTGATAGTCTAGAGCATTCTAGCACATTAGACGGTAGAAAGAACGCGAGGGAATAAGAATTCAGAGGGAAGAAAGTATAAATAAAAAAATAACAACATACTTCATCTTCACGCCCTTGAAGTCTGCGTTTCTTCTGCTTCTGTAATTGTCTTCCTCTCTCAGCTTCATTCAGTAGCTGCAAATCTGTATCTGCATTAGCCATTCGTTCAGCTCTTGCTTCGGATCCTATTCCCTTTTTCTTCATGGACAATTTTTCTACTCTCGGTTGATCCTCATCAGCACTTACAGAACCGGACCTGGCAAGAGGTTATTCAACCATTTACGAAACCAATCACAAACCATTTAAGATAATAGTAAGACCCCAAAACAAGCTCACATATGTAGGACATCCAATCGATATCATAAACTCCATATTTGGAAAATTAGTATATAACTGTTAAATCTATATTCTATGAGCAAACTTCACAGCTGGTAAGCCAAACTAGAAGCCATTTTAAAAATGTTCTGTTGGCGGATAATGCTTCTCTAAATAAATAGTGCTAGACATTGGCAACTTTTAAGGGCCAGACGAAAATCGAGACACAGGGACCAAACTGAAGCGGATTTCTTAGGTAACGCACCAAGAATTAGGAATCTCCAACATTTTTTAAGGAGATATGTCAACGATCACTGATTTTATATGCAAAAAAAAAAAAATAACTGACTTTTGGATAACATACTACAAGAACCATTTTAATGTTTAGGAATTACTAACCATGTATGAGATTAAGCACAGGTACAGTTCCTTGTTTGAACTTAATGTGACATGCATCCATGTACAACCATCTAAAAAAACGCCTCAACCTTGTGTTAGGATTCCATATGTGAATGTGGGCCTAAATAGGCATAACCAGTTGCCCAAGCCTATTATGTGGGGAGTAATGTTATTGAAATATAGGAATGAAGGGAAGGATTGTGACGTGGCAGAGGCTAAGGGGTGCATATAGAGTGTGACCAATTCGGTTATTAACGGGTGTGAAGAGGTGCACATAGTGTGTGACCAATTTATCACCATTTTCAATTTAGAACCGTCAAAGGTTGGGCAAAGGGAGATTTTATCTCTTTTTGAGGAGCAATAACTCTGGGATTACAGGGGTTTATCTCTGTCATACATCTCTTTTTCTATCAGTAATACAATGTTTTCTTCTCTTAAATTTCAGGTTCCTATCACCTTGTGTCCTCCATGGCCACAAGTTCAAATAGTTTTGTTCCCCACCATGCCCATAGGGAAACAAGGAGCAAATACTAGCCACAGGCTACACATAAATGAGACTAATCATACTGTTAGAATATTAGAAAATATCTTATAATATCTTTTATATTATATTAGAGTATCTTGAGTTATTTTCTATGATCAATTTATAATTATAGAGAATCTTAGAATATCTCTTATTATTATTATGATTTATTCTTAATTTAGGATTTAGTCTATGTTTCTCTATAAATAGAGATTAATATTGAACCTATTGTAATCAAGTAAGCATTAAACTATTATCAATAATATTCAAACCCTTATTATTTTCTCTCCTCCTTTTCTCTAAAATCCCACAATTTCAACATGGTATCTAGAGCCTATTTCGATCCTCCTTGAACAATCTTGTCGTTGTTCCGCTGCTAAGTTCCCAACAGTTTGGGAATATAATCCTAGTTTCTCTTTTCTAGCATGATCATTCCTTTTTCTGACTACTATCACTTCCGTCCACAATCATCGCTGCTGCCCCGTCTGCTACTGCCGCTGCCGCCGTTTGCTGCTGCTGCCTGCCGTCGCTGCTAGAAAAGTTTTCCGAAACAACCACTGTCTCTCCTGTTTTGGATGCATTTTCTCACTTCGGTTGTCGATTATGGCTTCGTTTCATTAGAGTCGCGCTGCTTCCTCTTTGGTGTTTGTCATGCAATTTAGTTCTTACTAATAGATTACAACAGTGGCTTCTATTCCCACCGATGATCATTCCGGTGGTGTCCCTTTTCCCACTGATGAATCATATTAGTGATGACTTATTTTCCCATTGATGATTATTCTGACGATGTCTTTTATTTTTATGACTCACACTTTAGCATGACAATTTGTCCCAGACGCACTGGCCCCATCTTTGTCCCAGATTTACTGGCCTTGCCTTTCTCTCCTTGAAGCACGTCTCTCCAATATTATTGGTTTAAAGCTTCCAAATGCAGTTTTTAGAAGAACGGACCTCGCTTTGTTCAATTGCTTGCCATGAATTTCTCTCAGGCTGATGATCATATCGGCTATCTGGCTAGGCTATATTTATAGCAATTCTCTCCGACTTCACCTGCATCCCTGAGTTGCTTTTCCATCCTTTTTATTATTTTGCAGAGCAAAACATTATTTTCTTGTAACAAGCTAAAACTTAGTAAGATTTAGTTTGAGGGGGAGTGTTAGAATATTAGAAAATATCTTATAATATCTTTTATATTATATTAGAGTATCTTGAGTTATTTTCTATGATCAATTTATAATTATAGAGAATCTTAGAATATCTCTTATTATTATTATGATTTATTCCTAATTTAGGATTTAGTCTATGTTTCTCTATAAATAGAGATTAATATTGAACCTATTGTAATCAAGTAAGCATTAAACTATTATCAATAATATTCAAACCCTTATTATTTTCTCTCCTCCTTTTCTCTAAAATCCCACAATTTCAACTCATACAATTTAAAAGCCCTAAGTTTGTTTTATACCATTAGTTAAACCATCACCATTTAAATGTTGGTGCATTGATACCTTTGTGGCAACTGCTAAACGGATATTCAAGTTCTAAAGTTGTAACTATTACCTGGCTCTTGACACAGTATTTTTGTCTGGACTGGACCTAGACCTGGACCTTCCTGCATATGAAATGATAAATGTCAAGCATTGACAATACAACAATAATTTTGAATAAGAAAAATATTAAAAAAATAAATAAATAAAATAATGAGATATTATTATTTGTTCAAAGGAATGAGTAGTTAAAGCGTTGGGAAGTTTAAAGGTTACAGCATTAAAAGTATAGACATCCCATTCCGTGTCGACAAGAGATATGGCCAAAATAGTCCTTACAAGGTTTAGAGTTTAGACAATCCTCATCACTTGAGCTAGCTTTTGGGTTTGAACAAGACCTAGTACAAATTTACTTTCAAATAACCACTCAGTCCCTCAGTTTCTAGTACAGAATTTACATTTACATGTAAATAACAATGTTTCCACACATAGTTCCACTTTATTGTCTATGTGGCACAGTAGACTTGACAACCCCAACTCTAATGTACTTTTTGATGTACTGAAGTGAAGCATTGCAATATCTCGATTCCAATAAAAAGGAAGTGGATTTTTGTAAAAATGTTGTATGGGAAAGTCCCATTAACTCCCTCTTCTACGGTTTCCAATAATGGAGAGGTGTGGTTAAATAGGAGGTTAGGCAAGAATTGTGGAGTTGTGGGAAGGAACTGGGGTTAATAGAGAGCTATTCTCTCTTTAGATAGAATCGGTCATTATATTTTGATCATCTTGCAAGGAGTTCATCTCGATTCCAGAGTCCATGAGTCATTTTCTTTTGTTAGGTCATACTTTTCCATATTATAAGAAAGGGATACATCCCCTGTTTTCAGTTAATTGCAATACAGCTACTTTATATTCTTTTTGTGTGCTTGGTTCTATCAGATTTATAAATTAAAATGCTTACCTAATCCCACTAACAGTAAGCATTAATTCATTACCACTATGATAATGATATTTAAAGCAACTTGGTTTGTTTGGCACTTCCATTTGCTTTTGCAACTTCTAGACGAATTAAACATTCTCCTAGACTAGACTGTTGATAAAGCAAAAAGGAATTTTATAGTTCATAGCAAACATAAAAATCCAATATGCCATAAACAATGGTAGGTATTTCAATTAATTATTCACATAGTAAACTTAACATCTTCTAACTATTTTATCATCTGTAAAGACTACCATTTTATGTCATTCAAATATAATATTCCCTTTGACAGGTGCCAAATGCCCACTTTTATGACTTGATTTTACTTGACCTTGTGCTTTCACAATTTCCTAATTCTATTTTCAGATGTTTACCATTACTATATGCTACAAATGCTAGTGAGACAACATTGTCAAAAGAGGGAGAAGTTCGATTCCATTAAGTTGGTACTTTACAAGTGATGGGTTAAAGAACAGAGAAAATTCTCGGTGATCCCTCTCCTATAACAGAATTCGTCATACCTCTCTCACTCCTCCCCTTATTCCTTATATAACTAACTATCCGACTACTGTCATTTCCCTCCTTTTCCTGCCAGCTCAGCCTCCTAATCTTAAGATGCTTCCTATAGTAAACATGGCATATCTTACGCCAGGCCACATGATTGGGTGGCAGCTGGCCCAACTCCTCTTCTCAGTTCCTATCAGAAAGCACCTTAATTTATTCAAATTTTACAGCTATTAGGTAGGAAGTGACCCAAACAATTGGCAATAAATTAATCTTCTATTTGGATGTCAAGAAAATAAACATGGTAGTCGGAAAGTTACTATAGCAACACAGTGTCAAAGTTAAAAGCTCGTGAAAAATCTACGGTAGAACCAAACACTTCCTAAATCAGAGGTTAAGATTCTATAAGTTAGAATGTAAAAGATGGAACGTAAATAAGATACCATTTTGCGACTTTGGTTTGTGAGGGAGATCATCCAGTTCCTTCCGCTTTTTGAGTATTTGCATGCGCATTCTTGCATCAAAATCTGCTTCATCGTCATCGCTGGAATTAAGATGGGCCAACTTATCAGCTTCTGAATCTTTGTGAGGTTCTTCTTTCTTTGAGTTAAGTGCATCCCTTACAGATAACTGCAGATTCCTTTTTGCTTTACTGTCAGAAGAACTCTGCAAAATAAATTAAAGCCCGCTTATGTGTGGCCATTTGATGTAAAATTTATTTTGATACACTTTTAATAAAATATGAACTTTCAGGGTGAAATTAATAAAATAAGTAAATAACTACATAATACTGACACCGGGAGCTGTAAGCCAAAAACAGCTTCCTTAAATTATAGAAAGATATAATAATAAAAATTTGTAATTATTATCCACAGGATGTCGGGAAAGATTTCTATATGGGAATCAGAAGGAAAAACTAAATGAAAGGCCTCACTTATTACCAATTCATTATTAAGATTTTCATCTCTTAGAAGACGGGGATCGTTCAAGACATCATGACTGCTCACAATCTTTTTCTTCACCAATGCCAATTCTTTTTCCTCTTCTTCAGTTTCCTCCCCAAATGAAAGCAAGTTCAAATTTCTGCAATTTAAATTTGCAACAAAAAAAAAAAAAACAATAAGCAACCTATTGCATTGCATTGAGTTCTAAAAAGACAGTTATCATAGGTGATAAGGAGGTCTCACTTTACACCTTTCTTCTTTGCATCTTTACCATCCGTATCACGTGTAGCTTTAGTCTGAGATTTCTGAAGTGTTCTTGGAACAATGTCTTCAAATGGGTTCCACAACACCTAGAACCAAGTAGTTTAAGAAGATACAAAGAAAGTTAGAATCTCCCGTCAAAAGGGTTCAAGTTCATCAACACCTAGAACAACCTCTTCAATTATTTTCTGTGATATTAATCAAAATCACAAGTCCACAACCCACCTCAACTGATAATATCCTCGGGGCTGGATCTAAAGGCCGGTCGCTCTTATCAGTCTCAGCTTCACCAAGTCGCAATAAATTATACATTGTATCTCCTGTCACCTAAAAACAAATAACAACAAGAACAATCAATCGATTGGGTGCATCCCTACAAATCATAAACACAACTATCAGGGTTCTACGACTGCGATCTAGACTGCAACATTATAGTTTTATATGTTGCCGAAACCAAGATGCAACTGCAATTGAGGCTGCATCAGCCATATTTGACTGTGATTCTTCACAATATTAAGGATTGCAACGCAACCATTACCACGACCACTATTTAAAACCCTGCATACTAATACTACAAGTACCACTACTACCTCCCCTACTCCTCCTTATAACAATAATAATTATGAGAATGATTTTGCTACAAAATCATTGCAATTGCATGATTTACCTTTCCAAAAATGGTATGCTTCCGATCAAGCCAGTCACACCGGTCAAGAGTAATGAAAAACTGACTTCCATTAGAATTAGGGTTTCCAGCATTAGCCATTGCAACCAAACCTCTATGCTTGAATTTGATACGCGAATGAAACTCGTCAGCAAAAACATCTCCATAAATACTTTCACCTCCTACACAATAATTAAACAATTCATTTCATTTTACTTCATTTAAAAATAAACACCAAAACAATCAATCACAAGAAAAATTCAGAAAGAAAACGATAACTAATGAGTTTCAATTTAGAGGCAAAAATGAAAAAAGGAAAGAGGAAGAGAGAATTGTGTACCGGTGCCCGTGCCGGTGGGGTCGCCACACTGAACGAGGAAATCTTTGATGATACGGTGGAAGATGGTGTTGTCGTAGTAACCTTCGAGGCAGAGTTGAACGAAGTTCCTAACGGCTTTGGGAGCTTCTTTAGGCCATAGCTCAATGTCAATAGGGCCGCGGGTGGTGTTCACGACCACCTTTCCCTTCGTCGGCGGTTCTAAAACGTACACCGTTGACATCTTCTTCTTCTGCTGCTATTGCAATTGCTGAACGGAATCTAAAGCAGCAACTGATTTTGATTCTGTAAGGTGACCGGTGAGTTGCACAAAGGAATTGGAGGTTTGGTTCTCTCTTTTCGATTTCAGAACGGTGATTCGCGCACTACTTTTCCCTATTTCACAAATCAAATTAATCGATGATTTTTCCCTCGACCAAAAAAAATAAACAAATTTGCTACCTATGCCCCTCACTTTCCTTCTATTTTTTGAAAAAAAAATAAAATACTCAAATTGTCTTTACATATTTATAATATTTTTTAATTTTATTTATTCTTTCATCACCATTTTTAACCACTCAAAACTCACATATCACAAAATCATCATAACTCACACATTATATTTATTGTTTTGTTTTTTAGTTCGTAAATTTTTTCAAAATCTGAGAACATTACATGAACTGAATTCACGTACGTTGTAAAATTGTAAAAATATCATATAATAGGTGATTTAAGTTCACGTAAACGTACGTGATTTAAGATTGCGTAATTAATGGAGTTTGAAACTCATTGGTGGTACGTGAATTCAGTTCACGTACATTAGAAAATGGTAAAAATCTCATATAGTACGTAAACTACTACATTGTAAAATTGTAAAAATCTCAGGTTGTACGTGAACTGAGTTCACGTAAACATATTTGAACTGAGTTCACATACATTGTAAAATTGTAAAAATCTAAAGTTGTACTTGAATTGAGTTTACGTAAACGTACTTAAACTGAGTTCACGTACATTGTAAAATTGTAAAAATGTCAGCTTGTATGTGAACTGAGTTCACGTAAACGTACTTGAACTGAATAAACGTACTTTTAAAATGAGCAAAATGAATGTTAGGGTTTTGAGGATATGGATGAAGATGTTGATGAAGAAGAAAATTAGAATTTTGAAGATGAAGATGAAGATTATGGTTTTGAAGATGAAGATGAAGATGTAGACAATAGGTAAAGGTATTTTGGGTAATCTATTTTTTTTTTTTTGAAAAAGATGGGTTTGAGTAGTAAAGTGAGGGGTGTAGGTAGCATTTTTGAAAAATAAATGCAAAAAATATAATTTTTAATTGATTTTTTATCCTTAACGATTAAACTTTAAAATATAATAAAATGTTAAAAGTTGTAATAGAAAAATCACATAAAGTTGTAATAGTAAAATCACAGCAAGTTGTAATTTGTTTTCTCTTATTAAAGATTTAATTTAATTTTTAATTTTTTTAAATTATTGATGTTAAAACTTAATCAAAAAATTGTAATTATTTGATTTTTAAATTTATAGAATATTTGAATGACTGTAAAGAAAATCATAAAAAGTAGTTGGTGAAGCTTTTATAAAGATTTGTATTAGAAATATAATGTTGCATAGAATTTTTAATATCAAATATTTGAATATATATAAAAATATGTATAATTTAAATGATTAAATAAATAAATAAAATTATAGAAATAAGCGGAATTTGATTAAATTTAAAATAGTATATAGATATATTTTCGTATTGGGCTCTAATCAGTTATACTTGGGATCTTTTTGACCGTTAGCTTTTGTACTCCCATTTAAGCTTGTACCTCTAATTTGTTAAAAACTCAGTTTTATCTTTAATAAATTCATTCACGTGAGCGGTAAAAAAAAATTACTTCAAAATTTGAACCCTTGTTGAAATTTCTGGTAAGTAATTTTTTGCAACTAAATTTCCGGTAGTTATATTTATTACCGGAAATTTGGTCAATGAAATTTCCGGTAGTTGTATTTTCAATACCGGAAATTTCAAAAATTTTGAAAAATCCGGTAGTTAGTTTTTGTTCACCGGAAATTTCGTTTTTTGAAATTTCCAGTAGTTAATCCAAAAATTTCAAAAATCCGGTAGTTATTTTTTAATTTTATTTTTTTGAATATTTTTTTAATTTGTTTGTTATTTTATTTTAATTTTTTTTTTTGTGGAAAACACACAACCAGTAATTATAGATTTAACTGAAGCATTTACAACTGATCAAATTTTTGAGTCACGAGAAGCTGTCATATCATGGGCAAGAGAGATAGGTCGACAAAATCGAGTAACAGTTATCATTACTCGATCAGACGTAGAGACTGGAAAGAGAGGAAGAAAGTCAAAATTAATTATTGGTTGTGATAGAGGTGGACAATATAAGTCAAATAAAAATGACACAAGTACTTCAACTAAAAGGTGTGGATGTCTGTTTAAACTTAGATCGAGACCACTGAAAAATGATGAAGGATGGATTATTAGTTTAATTTGTGGACTTCACAACCATGAGTTAGTAGCTACTTTTGAGAATAATGCATTTATGGGACGCTTAACAGAAGAAGATAAGAAACATGTTGACGAGTTGACAAAATATCACGTTGCACCGAGACACATCTTGTCATATTTGAGAGATCAAAATACAGAGAATGTGACTAGTATCTATCAAATTTACAAGCAACGAAGTACATACAGGAAGAATTTGATGGGACCTAGAACTGATATGCAACATTTGTTGAAGTTACTTGAAGCTGAGAAATATACTTGTTGGAGTAGGACTCATGAGGACTCCAACGTTGTGAGGGATATGTTTTGGACGCACACAGATTCCATAACTTTGCTTAACATGTTCCCTCTTGTATTGATCATGGATAGCACCTACAAAACCAACAAGTATAGGTTACCGTTGTTTGAAATTGTTGGTGTAACTTCAATTGGGTTGACATTTAATGTTGCATTTGCTTATATGGATTCTGAACGTCGAGACAACTTTTGGTGGGCATTGGAGAAGTTAAAAGAGTTGTTTTTTTCAAACGCGTCATTTCCTCAAGTATAGGTTACCGTTGTTTGAAATTGTTGGTGTAACTTCAACTTGGTTGACATTTAATGTTGCATTTGCTTATATGGATTCTGAACGTCAAGACAACTTTTGGTGGGCATTGGAGAAGTTAAAAGAGTTGTTTTTTTCAAACACGCCATTTCCTCAGGTGATTGTGACTGACAGAGAACTTGCTTTAATGAATGCAATTAAAGTTGTATTTCCATCTTCAACAAATTTACTTTGCCAACTTCATATTAACAAAAATGTTGGAGCCAAATGCAAACAGTATATATTAAAGAAAGACATGCAAGAACTTATTCTTGAGTTGTGGAGGAAAATTGTTTATTGTTCTGAAGAGCAGGAGTACGAGGAACTTTTGCAAATATTTGAGTAAGCATGTGTCGATAATATTATTTTCTTTGACTACGTCAGAGACACATGGTTGAATCCTCATAAGGAAAGATTTGTTGAAGCATGGACCAATCGAGTATTGCATCTAGGAAATACTACGACTAATAGGTATGTCATTAAAATTTCACATTTTGTATTTTATTTTATGCATGATATATGATTAAAACTTCACATTTTGTATTTTTTTGTTTAAATATTAGAGTTGAGTCTGCTCATTGGTTATTGAAGAGATTTTTGGAACACAATAAAGGAGATTTTTGTAAGGCATGGAATGGTATGAATGACATGTTGAAGTTTCAAATTATTAAGATCAAAGGTTCATTTGAGATAAGTAAGGGTCGCAAAAAGCATATACACAACAATCCATTCTTTGAGAAATTGACTTGGGTGGTATCCAAGAAAGCCTTAGGTGATATTGTTGAAGAATACAAGAGAGTCAGTTATGTCGGTAACGACAAAGATGTGTGTTGTTGTATACTTAGAAAGACTCATGGATTACCTTGTGCATGTGAGTTAGCAGGATACAAGATGAAAGGTGTTCCAATCCCATTAGATGCTGTTCATATACATTGGAGGAAATTAACCTTGAATAGTGATCAAGAGAATGACCAGTTGACAAATGATTCAGAGTTGGACATTACATCGGAGATGGATATAATTTGGAAAAAATGGAAAATACTTAATATTGCTGGAAGAAGGGCTTTAAAGAGCAAGTTGCGTGAAATAGCATATCCGGAGACAACATCAATGTGTGCACCAGTGGATAAAATCAAAACAAAAGGTGGTGTTAAGAAAAAAGGCAATAAGCCGAAGGGATATGACGTATATCGCGACCCATCATACTTTGAGCATGTTGATACTCAAGTCTCCCAGCAGGTATCCAAACAAGTCTCCCATCAAGCATCCAAACAAGTCTCCCACCAGGTTAAAAAATATTTCCACGAGTTTCCTTCTTTAATTCATCCATATATTGAAGACATAGTTAATGTTAAAGCAGATGGAAACTGTGGATATCGTGCTATTGCTGCTTTACTTGGTTATGGTGAAGAATACTGGAGCATTATACGTCGGCAGTTGTATACAGAGATTAAGTTCAAACCTGATTTATATGCTGCATTATTCAAGGAATGTTTGCAAGAAGTGACAGAGTCTTTACTTGTAACTGAGTTGGAAAACCAAGCTAACGAGAAGTGGATGACCATTCATGATATGGGTTACGTGATAGCAACAAACTATAATCTCGTTCTTGTTACATTAGCAAAAACTTTTTGTTTGACTTTTTTCCCATTGAGGGGTGCACATAATGGAGATTTGTCACGTGATCGTGTTATCAGCGTTGGTTTTGTTAACGAAAATCATTGGGTTCAAGTTAAATTAAAATTTGCATGTCTGTTACCTCCACTTGCATGGCATTAGAAGAAGCATCGTAGCGATGAGTCTACATCATGGGCCATCGCTTATGCAGGACGTCTACAACATTAGGGTTCTTTAGATTTAGAAAATAATTCAGATTATATGTCTTTGGCAGATGATTGACACTTTTGAGTTGTATGTTGTTTTAAATGATATGATTGATACTTTAAATGTTGTATTCAATTTAGATGATTGCCACTTTTAATTTGTATGTTGCTTTAAATGATAGGATTGTCACTTTAAATGTTGTTTGAAATTTAGTCGCGAATAATAACTCTGAATAATAAATAAGTCGCTAATAAATAATAAATAAGTCGCTAATAATAACTCTGAATAATAAATAAGTCGCTAATAATAACTCTGGATAATAAATAAGTCGCTAATAAAATAAGTCTGAATAACAAATAACTCGCGAATAATAAAATAAGTCTGAATAATACAACTATAATACTATTGATAATCTCCTCCTCTAGAAATGTATAAAGCTCTCTCTAATAAGACACACATCTGATCTTCAGGACCACCCATATGCAAATCTAAACTCTGCTGTATAAGACCACCAACTACGTGACACCGTGTATACCTAGTATCGGGACCATCATCATGACTAGGACCAGCATCATGACTATGACCAGCATCAGGACTAGGACCAGGACCAGCATCAGCATCATAACTAGGACCAGCATATGCACCAACATAAGGGATCATCTGAGGATGAGATATCCTATAATACCACTGGATGTATCCCTCAACACACTCATGTGGATATGCAGCTGGGTGCAATTTAACTCGAAGTGATCGTACAAATTCCGGTACATACTCCGTTCAACGTCGACATCACGTGCAACAAGCATCAGTGGTGTAGGAGGAATGTGTTGAGTATACCCAAAATGTCGTATGCACCTCTCGGGTAAATACAAAACCATCGTGAAACACCAACAAATGTATCCTGCATCGAGGAAATATGTTCATCCATATCCCGTTTACAAGTATCAGGAAAATGTTCATAAATCCAAGTCTGTAAATAATTGAAATGTAGTAAAATTATTAAGGTGATGAAATAATTAAAAAAAATAATGATAAGTATAATAAATATAATAGTACCTGAAACAAAGATAAATATCCTCCAATCTGTTTGGTTGCAGGCAATGTACTATCTCTAAGATAGTCATATAACACAACAAGTGCAGCCGATCCTCATGGCCATTTACCACAACTATCAAGATCTTGAAACAGAAAGAGATATTTTGCAGATACAAGTGTAAAACTTTTATCAGCAAGAATGGTACACCCTACCAAATGAAGTAGATATGCCCTAGCTGCACAATCATATCTTCGTTCATGAAGTTTCTTAAAAAATATCTCTTTCAACCACTCAAAACTATACGAGGCCCCTCTATTGGTCCTAGTCTCTGTGACAAGTTCATCATATGCAACTCCCAACAACTCAACAACAGCAACAATTGCCAAATCTTCATTGACATTTGCGGGAGGTGTGAAAAACTCTCCAGTACATGGGATGCTCAAAAGACCCCTGACGTCGTCAAGAGTAATAGTCATTTCACCGAATGACAGGTGAAATGAACTAGTCTCTGCGTGCCATCTCTTAGCAAAAGCAGATATCATATTACCGTCAATCATATGCAAACTACATCTTCTCAGATGACGTAATCCAGATATATTAATCCAATGATCTATTTGAGCAGGTAAATGATATCTAATATCAATGAATTTGTCTTGCTTTTTGCCATTCGAAACAACTTTCAAGGCACGTCTATCCTGTTTACATCCGTGGTTCCTTAACTTAATTTCAGGTAACATTTTAGTCCTTTATCTTTTTTTTTTCCCGACTTGGTCCTTTATTTTAATTTTAAGTGACAATTTGATATTTTATGTTTTAAAATTTCAACAATGTTATCCTTTTATATACAAAAATTCAAAAAAAAAATCAATCAAAACTCATAAAATTAATTATATTCTTCAGTATAATACAAATTTCATCAAATTCGTAATGCAAATCTGCAAATAAACTCATATTTTCATACTTTATTTGATATTGTTAGGAATAAAGGACTAAATCGGAAAGAAAAAAAAGATAAAGGACTAAAACGTTATCTTAAATTAAGTTAAGGGACCACAAATGTAATTTAGCCTTAAAAATAACACAATTACAAATATATTATAATCTTATACTACAAATAAATTATAATGTGTAATAAAATAACCTATACTACAAATATATTATAATATGTAATAAAATAAATTATTTACTAACCTGTCCATTCCACACATTAATTGCAATATGATGCTCATAATCTTTAAGGACAGAAAGATCATAAGGACCTCCAAGAAACATGGGTTCTTCAGACTGGTGCTGCTGACCATGTTCATCATCAAACTGTTGCTGCTGCTGATCATGTTCATCATCAAACACATGATCTTGCTGGGGCTGCTCATCTTGGGGCTGCTCATCCTGTTCTGCATCAAACATAGGATTTTGCTGGGGCTGCTCATCCTGGGGCGCCTGCCTTTCCTCATTTCTCTTTCTCATTTTTTCAATAGCAGTTCTCCTATTTGATTGTGTAGGAGACCGAACTCGCGAATAATCACCGTCAGTTTTTCCTCCTCTGGTCCTCACTAACAAAATTCAATAAAAAAAATAAAAAAATAAAAAAAAATAAAAAAATTACACAGTGTACCGAAAATTTCAAAAAGGAATGAAATTTCCGGTACACAAACCGGAAATTTGAAAAATCCGGTAGTTCAAAAATGAAATTTCCGGAAGGGAATGCTTTCCGGAAATTTCAAATTTCCAGTATTGATTTTGAACTACCGGATTTTTCAAATTTCCGGTTTGTCTTCCCGGAAATTTCATTTTTGAAATTTCCGGTATGCATTTTGAACTACCGGAAATTTCAATCCTCTTGAAATTTCCGGTAAAAACTTTTTTTCAGAAAAACTCACTTTTCCGGATTTTTCAAGTGTGGGGGTAAACTGTTTTCTTATTTTGACTTTTACTGATTTTTTTAAAGTTATTTTGGGTATTTCACTCAAAAACATTAAATTGAGGGATATAAGTTTAAATTGGGGGGGAGGGGGGGTTGTACAAATGCTAACACTCAATATTTTTTGAATCAAATTACTTGGGATCTAATAAGAAAAAATCAACAAAATAAAAATGTATCAAATGAATGGATTTCTCTTTTTTTTTTTTTTTTTTTTTTTTTTTTTTTTTTTTTTTTTTTTTTTTTTTTTTTTTTTTTTTTTTTTTTTTTTTTTTTTTTTTTTTTATGCAAGAATTTCACTATCATAAAGCACAATTAGATATTAGGTGGAAATATGTCAACCAGTCTGAAAATGGATACAGTTAAAAAGAAATACAGTTAAAGCTTTTTGTAAATTTATTTAGTTAATAATAAAATGCTACAAATTATTAAAAACAGTCTTATAAATAGTTTAAATTTTAAAATATATAATAATAATAATAATAATAATAATAATAATAATAATAATAATAATAATAATAAATATGATTGTGCCTCAACAGAAGACTCGTCAGCACACTAAAAGTTTGCTTGTGGCCATTTGCATAAAATTTTAGCCTAGTATTTATTTTTAATAATTGAAAATGGTTGCGTTCCCTTATCACCATATCTCGAGACGAAGGATTCATGCAAATTAATAGTATTAGAGAAAAGTTAGGAGAAATAGTATATGAAGAATAAATAAGTGCACCGACCTGACCATTTATAGCTCTAGAAATAAATTAATTAAGGGGCCAACTTTGAAAAATTTAAGTGTAAAGAGGCTTAACTTTTTGTAAAATTAGAATATTGGACTTACAGTTAAAAACAAATTGGATCTATCAAACTTTGACCTAAAAAAAAATTACTTATAAAATTCTTTTGTGTCCTAAAAATTTGGGACCATGTGAATTGCACACCATAAATATGCTCAAAATGGTCAGTATATTATATTCGTAAATCCAACTTAGGAGTTTATTTACTATTTTATATTGTATGATTCGTTTGATAGGTAGGATATTTATTATAGATAGATGGATAAGAATATGATATAATATAAATATATTTGATATTCATATGTTAACAAACAAAATAATACAAAGACATGCTATAATATATGTTATATTTAAATGATAAAATTAACTTTGTGAAACAATTAGGTATTTTTTATAAATTAATTTTTAATAATATAAATTAACAAAAAAATACTTAAAAAAATCATTCACATTACAAAATAAAAATAAAAATAAAAATGTTCAAAAAAAAATCACAATTAACTAAATCGTTATGTTATATATGTTACATAAACTAAATGAATACATAATATATTTTTTATGTAAATGGCAACTCGTACAAAAAATTATATTTAATGTTAAGAAATTTAAATTAATATCCATAATTTTTTTTAATAATAATTTTATTTTAAAAAATTCGATATCAATTGGTTTTTAATTTTTTAGATTATATAAATAAAATAGATTACTCTTGCTATAAAATCGTACATATTTTATTTTTAATTTAATATCAAATTCCTTTTTTTTTGTTTTATTTATTTATATTGTTTTAGATATTATATTTTAATTTTTATATTTTAAATTATATTTTTTATAGAGATAAATTAATAAAAAAAGTATCTTGATAGTTTCTAACCTGCTCAAATTCAAGATACAAATTTTATTAAATTGACATAGTATTAAGTGCCAAGATTTATCATTTTTTATTGTTTTATCAAATATTAAATTGTGACAAATATTTTAGAGTTATTTTCTTTCTTTACAAATTTTTACATTTATTTTTAACTTTTCCTGTATTCTATCAACCAAACAACTCATAATTCATATACTTAAACAAATATTTTTGTAAAATAAATAGAAGATACTATTAAATTCTTCTTAAATTTTGACTCAACTGATAAATATCAATATTATTAAATTGGACATCATATCATAAATTAAAATATAAAACTCTATAATTGTGAATAAATTTATAGTGATAATTACACCATCTTAAAAGAAGAAGAATAAACTATTGAAAATTCTCCTTAAAAAAAAGATACTATTGAGCTCATAAAAACACAGAGAAGGCGCCGTTGAGAAATTGACACGACCGACAAAGTAGAGGAGACATGTGTGGTTGTTAATTAAAGGGGCCATAAGCGCAGAACTATAAACAAACTAACAAGAGTACTATAGCCATTGCTATATGGTTTCTTTATGGCAATGTATGGAGGCATCAATAATTCTGTCGTAAGTTTTAGCTAACTTAGTCTTGAGAACATGATGCTGCACTTCATATTAGACAAATTCAATTACATTTATTGTCGCGTGAAACGTCAAATTTATGGTACAAGATCAAATGAACCCAAATATAGACAACTCATTTAATAAGGACAGTGATTTTTTAAAATATTCGGATAAATGACTATCACAAATAAAGATAGAAAAGGAAACCATTATTTCTTAACTTATTCAAGACTCAAATGAAATTATGTCCAATGAATAAGCATATATGTAACAATGTATCTTTAGTTCACACAACGAGGTGCTTTGATTTTGTTCACTTATTAAAAGCAACTAGAGTTGAAAAACACGTGCAAAACACAAACATAGAGTTGCATTTTGTCTTATCCCGTCTTATTTTTGCTGTCACATTAACGAAATAAAAATATCTTTAAATAATTACGTTTTAAATTTTTTGTAACATTATTATTATTATTATTATTATTATTATTATTATTATTTTTAATTCTCATTTTAAATCAATATTATGTAAATTGCTATCAAATATAATAGTGATAAATTTAATTTATTACACTTTTTGTTGAGAAGTATAATTGAGTCTAAGAAAAAGAAAAATAATTAAGAAAAATATTGAATTATTTTGTGATCGAGCAAAGTTGATTAAAATATAAATAGAAAATGTGTTATACAGTGATTGTAATTAAACTTACAAACAGCTCAGGGCTAGCCCAAATGTAAGGCTAATAAAATCTTATCTAAAACTCATATCATGTCAGCAAATATTAAATCAATTAACTATATTATAAATTAAAAAAAGAATATTATATAAAATAAATTATATTAATCTACTAAAAGATTTTTTACATTCTAAAGCTTAAAAAATAAATAAAAATATAATAATTTAATTGTAATAATATTATAGCTTTCATAATACTTATTAAAATTTGTCTTAAGCCTCCATATGTATTTGACTGTAACGCCCCAAATTTTTTATACGAATATTACTGAAAAATATTTATTTTCTTTTAGAAACAACTAATTAATTTTTTTTTCTCATTAAAAGAACGTAATGTAATTTACTAAAATATTATTTATTCATTTATTTGCAAAATTAATATTCCAGTTATTAGATCAATATTCATTTATGCTCCAAAATAAAATAAAATCTCTTTAATTGAAATTCCAAATAAGCAAGGTTGACTGAAATTAATTACATTCAATTATTTACCAGCAAATGGAATCTCACTTCCGCATTTCTATTAAAAGTCAATAATGAAAAGTAAATAACTTTACGATGTACCACAAAAATTTTTAGTAATACAAAATATTATTTTTAAAGTAAAGGTCTCATTTTCCCACGCGCGTGCACCAATCAAACATCATTCATACGACTTTTGATATCATTAGTACCTAAATATTGGTGTAAGGGGTCAGTTCATCCCACAACAAAATTAAACCAAATAATAAATTAACAACCATAAAATATGAATATAAAATCTTTTCGTAATAAAAGATTTTAAAAAAATTGATTCTTTAATAGTTCTTAAAGATGTATCGAAAGTCATAGAATGTATCTAAATAAATCAAGTAGCAATCGTATATCAAATAATTAGATCAAAATAAAATAACATAAAAATGTATGCAAGTCATGCATGCTCCTAAACATATATGATCCGGATATAACCAGCCACACAGGCGTCCACACAGAAGTCACCCATACCAATGGGGAAAATTAAACCAGCCACACAGGCGTCCACAAAGATGCATATGATATGTCATGAAATGATAATGATGCTCAAAGATACATATCACCACCCAATTAGATAATCACATAAATCACAAGCCACGTAGGCAACCACAAAGATGACAATATTTAAAATCCAATTCACCAGCCACTTAGGCAACCACAAAGATAACAATATTTAAAACACAAATCACCAGCCACTTAGGCAACCACAAAGATTTTTCACCAATTCCCCCGAGACTCATATAGATTTCTTAAAAATCAAAACTTTGAAATGAAATAGCACAAAAATCGAAACTTTAAATAAAAGATATCTTAAAAAATATTACTCATGAGATCATAATAAAAATCATAGCTTTATAATTAAGTACACATAAACAACACACAAATAATAACTTTACATCAAATATATGACATCAAACATATTACTCATGTTATAATAATAAAAATCGAAATTTATAATTAAGTTTATCAAAGCAAACATATTACTCATAAAAATAAAATATTATAGTTAAATTCTTTAAGGCAATTAAAAATCAATATTTTTCTTTTAAGACAACAAGTTTTATATCAATATCTTACAAACTATTAATTTAATATCTAGCCTAACATTGCATGGGGAAAAGCCCTTACCTTAGGCGCTTTCTTTCTTAACACCTCTAAATTTGCACGAGAAATAGCTCATGGGGCAGTAATGAATTCAACACCGATAGATATTGGAATTTACGACTCAGAAAATTATTTTGAGAGTGTACGAATGACAAATAGGTGTGACAACAAGATGCCTAATGGAAACGTATGAACATATAAGCTATTTACGTTGCACTATTACCATTGATTTCTTGTCTAAAATTGAAGTGCACTTAATTCCAACATTATACTACCAATAATTACTATTTCTTTAATTTTATTAGGTTGTTACAAAGCCAATTGAAATCATGTGTATTTATATGTATGAGTTAATTTGGATTAACTAATAGAGTTCACCATATATTGAAGGGTGTCACACACTAATTTTAATTAAATAAATAAATTAGAGATTGTCACATCACCCTTTTAATTTTTTTATCTAATAGTTACGAAACCAAAAATTTCATAGAATTATTTTTGTAGACAATTATAATAAAATTATAATTTTTAGTTTAAAAGAGATGAATGCATGAGATACAAAAAGGACAATAGTCTTTTTGTGTCCTCTCTTGATTGCACAAAAAAGCTTATAATTAAATTTATAATCTTCCTTTAAAAATAAATTAAAGGTGTTTAAAATGAATTAATGCACATTATGCCAAAAACACAATGAATTGTCATAAAATCTTGTCATAAATGAGAGTAAAAGAATGAATCAAGTAACTAATTTTTGTTTTTATAGGATGGACCAAAAATATTTTCAAAACACTTATACGTTCGTTTAACTAACTCTATAATATCTCCAAAAATGAATACTTATTTGGTTGCAAATAAAACTAACAAACAATATAACTTATATAAATTCTAATTTAATTAAATAATTCAACTAATATTTTATCAACTAAAATAAATCAAGCAAGACAAGAATACCACTCACACATAACAAAATAAAACAAACATATCTAACCCATCAATTTCATGATTATCGAAACTAATCAAATAAAAATGTCCATTTATGAAATAATGACATCATAAATAGTCCCCATGTAATTGTCACGTCAAAACAATTAAATAAAAATGAAGATTATAATTATTTAGGTAGAATAGAATGTGATAAAATTTAATTTAATTTATTTACACATAGAATAATTATTAATTTAATAATAGCAATTACTAAAAGATACACATATAATATATATGAAAATTTTAGGGTGTTACATTGACAGGCACTAATAGTCCCGCATGTTGAAAGTGTGGATTAATATTTTTCCAATCTAGGAAAAATAGTACAATTCAAGAAAAAAGAAAATACATTGTAACTAATAAAAAAATTATATAAAAAAATTACAAATTTTAATTACATTGACTAAACATAAAAATGATGAAGAAAATGGTATTGACTAAGGTGCATAACTTTCATAAAAATCGTTGATCTATTTTGAACTAATTTTTTTATTTGTATTTCTACGAAACTAACTCCAATAAAAAATCAAGGATCTCAAGTTTGTTGGAGTTTACACCATAAACTCGGAGTTTTGCACTCAAAAATCAACATGAATGATGAATAAGATGAAATTTTGAGAGTAATTGAGAGAATAAGATGTTG
The DNA here is from genome assembly GCF_000331145.2 of Cicer arietinum. Taxonomy (NCBI): domain Eukaryota; kingdom Viridiplantae; phylum Streptophyta; class Magnoliopsida; order Fabales; family Fabaceae; genus Cicer; species Cicer arietinum. The sequence goes on along the minus strand of NC_021160.2, from coordinate 5,456,361 downwards.
AATTTGTAGGTATATTGAATGAAAGAATAATGATAACAATAATAATGAGTAACTACCCTAGAGTAAAAACATAATGAGTAACCAACCGACAACGCCAACAATCTCTGGATAGAATGAAACAATAATGAGACATCACCAAAGAAAATAACTTGTATGTCCCAAAAAATAATCAGGCAGGCTTGAAAATAGATAGCCATCAGTTTTTATTTTATAACAAATATGTTAATGAAAGTACAAGGGATATCTCAACCCATTAAAAAATGGTTACTTAATCACTTCGAAAGTAAGCCAAAGGGTTTTTGAACCAATTTGAGAATATAATGTTGGATGAGAACATTTACAAATAAACCAGTTCCATGATATTGTTCCTATGGTGTCCAAAACATTTCATATTACTTGCAACAACATCATTAAATAAAATTTCATTAAAGACTATAACACTCATGTGTTGATCCTTTGCACCTTTGAAAGCCTTCCAAGTGCAGTGAAGAGCGGCATCAACAACAGCAAGAAAACTGGTAACCAAGAACTTAGAGAAGAAAAATATGATTGATAAAATATTATGAAATGAAGAAGATCATCATCTCTTTAAGGGGATGCAACAAAACATTCATGATGGATGTCATGACTCTTATTTCATGTTACAATGGTTGAATCATGAAAGAAAGAAATAATTAAAAACAAATATTGAATTATTTTAGAATTTAACAAAAAATATTATATATACATAGTAAACATTTTATTTAGTGGTCCCATTTTCTTTTGACAAGATATAATGGTCCCAGTTCAACCACATATCTTAATTAATTTGTAACTAGTACTGACCATTTTAACAAACTTTAAATACCTATAATAAACACTTAACCATATTTACCATGACAAAAATGTGAAAGAAAAAATTTGAATTTTTTTAATATGTTACCGTATACTCTCTCTAGTCTTTTTTTATAAAAAATAATTGCAGTTATTATTTTATTAACAAAAATTGATAAATTTAATGTACAACATGAATCAATTACATCGGTTTAAAGAATTCGAGATATATATATCTAAATTATTTACTACAAAATTTATATCTGAAATAAAATAAAATTCGAGAATATTTTATTTATACACGCGTCATTATTAAAGATAAGAGATGAGTAGAGACGAATTATATGAATCTTACCTTGACCTACATATAAAATTGGATCAGACAAATTGTTCAGGATCCTGACTAATTAAGTTGTCTTTACCTACATAAAGGTAGTACTTTGTGGGTCAAATACAACGTTGACAGGACATAATTGTAGGGTTGGGTTGAGTAGTCCTCACCCTTACGCCCCTTATCAAGAATGTATGTGTTGTATATCGAAGTTCGAGTCCTTTCCAACATAACCTCATCCACAACCTATCTTTGGAGAAAATATACACGTCCTTTTCCGAACACATAGTTCATTTTATCATGGACATCTATAATCTATTACCTATAATCTATAATATATACTCTAGCTTTGTCCCATTTTATTTGTCTATTTGTAAACAAGCTAGCTAGCATACTTCACTTTATATAAACATACAAACCTATGCTAGTTTGCTTATCCCTACAAACTGAGTTTAACTATACTTACCCATTCCCTGCCCAAAAATATGAGTGACTCAAAGCATGTAACCACTACAAACAATGCCCAATATGTTTCAGGTACCACTTCAACTTCACCACCTTCATATTCATACATATATTTATACATGTTTTTAACTAATCTATTCACCTCTTCCTAAATGATGAATTTGTATCTCTCTGTTTGTTTTAGATATGAAACGTGAGGCTGTGCTGGAATTCTCCCCGGAAGAGGAAGATATTGTTGCAAAAATGTTTAGATTGGTTGGAAAAAGGTTAATTATGTCATATACTACTGTATATTTAATTTTTGTTTTAATATATATATATATATATATATATATATATATTGTTAGTAATAGTTAAAAAAAATTGATTTTCGAATAAGTTAGTTTGAACTGAATACAAGTTTTGTTGATAAGAAAAACAAAATATATATGTATATATATATATATATTTATATATATATATATATATATATATATATATATATATATATATATAGTGTGTGTGTGTGTGTATGAGATTAAATTAATTGATAGAATTCTTTTTATACCTTTATTTAATGTAAGGTTTATTTTTGTCAGAAACTCATACATAATATACATAAGACATTTAATGTTAGGGTATATTTGGAATAACATCTAAATTATATAGCATAAAATAAGTTTATTGGTTCTTACGATTTTATAATTTCTTCTTATATTAAGGATTTGAGAAAGTATTAAATTTTTTGATCGAATTTATCTAAATAATAGTTTTTAAACAATCTATGATTATATATGTAAATTTTTGTATAAAATTTTAAGAATATTTAATATATTAATAAATTAGTATGTAAGTTTCAACTCAAAGTATAATATAGTTTTTAAAATATAATTATAAGATAGTATGAGGTACCTATATCCAATTTGTATTAATTTTGGTATGGAAGATTTAAAAGTACAGTGAAGGTCTAAAGTGTGTTTGACCTATTGTAGATGGCATCTCATTGCTGGGAGAATCCCTGGAAGAACCGCAGAAGAGATTGAAAAGTTTTGGACTTCAAAGGGCTCTTCATCCAAAGTTAATTAAATGGAGATCTTCTTTTACCTAAAATGAAACTTCTTATTTTCTGTCGAAATAAATAAATAAAAGTAATTTCTTATGTAATTTTATTTAAGCAACTTCTTATTTAATTATTATTGTAATTGTTATTAAGATGCTTGCATTTTTAGGATAAATATTATATGATGAAAATCTACTAAATGGATTGCTATATGAGCTCTTTTATGGAAATAAAATTATGTATACATATTTTTCTTTATCAGCAAATATTACTATTTTATCTAAGTAGTTTATGTGGTACATTTACAAATTAAATAGTTTTGGTACATTTGTTTTTTAAATAAAAAAAATTAGCAATCATATTTATAAATCAAAGAGTTAGTTGTAGATTTTTTGTACTTCAAAAATATCGTTTCATAAGATAAGACATTATTATTTCATTATTTTTAAGTATTATACTAATTTTTTACATTTTATCGCAAAAAATATTGAATATTTATTATTATAAGTAATAAAATTTTAAAAAAAAATTATTTTGATAACATTTTTTATAAATAACATGTAATAATTGTAATCTTTTAAATGAAAGGAAATAATTTATTTTTTCTTTCAAACATACACATTTAACTATTAATTTAAAAAATTAAATATACCGACAAATATCAAATTAATTTAGAATAGAACTTTCTCATTTTTCTATCACTAGTGTTTGAAGTCTCGTTCTTTGTAGATTTTGATATAAAAGTTTAGTAAACATGTTATGAGTATTCCTTTAACATTTCATCAAGGTTCATTTAATTCATCAAGTTTTCCTTCAACTACTTTTAGCTCAAATCAATAGAACTACTAAACAACTAAGGAGAGTACGGATAATTTTGTTTTAAAAAAATTGTATCTTTAAAAATTAAAAATTATATGATGATTGAAATTATTTAGAAATTAACTAATATTAACATGATATAATTATCCATCATACTAAATAAGATTGTAAATTTTACAACCATTTAAAATCATAAAACAATATTGATAATACTTCTTACTACAAGAAAACATTCATATATCTAAAAAAAATTATCCACGGATTTGAGTAAATCTGATAGCGTTTCAGCAAGTGTACTGAATCGTTGCAAGTAATAATAAAACGGTAGTACCGAGTGTCGAACTCAAGGATTGCGTTTTACTATTGAATTATATTTGATTACTAGAATTGAACAAAAACGTTCCCAAGTTGATTGAAATAATGTTTGAAATTAATAACAATAATAAAATTGACCTTTTATAATGAGAAAAATGTCAGGGATGAGTTTCACTTCGAATCCAACCTTGGTGTCTAATTTGATCCTAGTTACTGAATTCCTTTATTGAATTATTACCGAATTCTCTTTATTATTCTTGCCCTAATGTCTTAGTGACAGAACCTTTAATTCCAAAGTAACCCCTAATTTCTTAGTGGATTTAAGATTAGAATTAAGCATTACCGTATAGAAATTCTCTTGTAAATTATTGCTTTGCAACTAATTTAATTGGTTTCATGACCTGCATCTATCCCTATACTACAAATTCATGAATTTCTCATCTCAAGCATTCGTAAAGTCCACTTCCGTTTCAAAATACAAATCGTAGAACATTTTAATGTTGATCAAACAATAAAAAGCATTAAGCACAGAGATGAGAAAAACAATTCAATAAATTCATTCATATAACTAGAAATCAAATCAGAAAAATAAGGGTTTCATCTGGTTACACTCATCCCTAACAAATAGGGTTTAGTTACTCATGACAGAGATACAAAAGATAAGGAATAAAGAAGAATTACAAAAATGATTCATGGATGATTCTTGATAAAACTGCTTCAATGGCGTTAGAAACGGCTGTCTTTGAGTTTCTATGTTAGGGCACAAGTCTCCCAAGTTCCCCAGAGTCAAAAAGATCCCTAAAACAGTAAAAATCTGCGTTTTTATGGTTGCTGGTGCGCGTCGCGCGCCCTAGGCGCGGAAAAACGCGCTCCAGGCGCGCGTTGGCAGAGTCCAATCTTGCGAAATGCGCTCCAAGCGCTCCAGGACGCGCTCCAGGCGCATTTCATATGTTGTCTGATGTATTTTGAATTTTTCTCATCTTTTGCGTCTGAATTTGGTCCCGGTGTCTTCATGAAAGTTGTAGGTATGGATCTTAGCTTTCATTAGCACTTGGAGTGACACTAATTGGACATCTAGAACGCCAGATATGACTGAAATACTCCACATATGTCATGTTGATTTTTCACCAAAATTCAGCACTGCACTAAAACAAAACGCAATGTAAAATTACGACAAATTCCTACTTAATCAACGAAATAAAAACAAAAAACATTTTATTAACTCAAAGAATAAAAATCAACAAAATGTATCAAATAAATCCTTAATTTAACTGATGATTGAAGATAAATAAGACTAAAACAGTGGGAAAATATGCATATGATGAAGAGTCATCAAAATCCCTTCAATTAAGATTAAAACCATCAATTTTTGTGTTTTAAACTAGTACATATGTAAGTGAAAGAAAATAGTTATTGTCTATGTAAAAAAAATTTAGATGTGTCCAATCAAACATCACCATCTATATAGCTGTGGAGGAAATAGACTAGATGTCGTTTTTATTTTTGTTAATTTGATATTAAAATTTAGATAGTTTAATTTTGATCCAACTACCTCAAACATGTATAGTTAACATTTGTGACTCAACAAAATACGGATTTATTGTAGAGATGTTCTGATAACTCGTATAATAAATTGATTTTTAGTGACATAATTGAATAAATATTATTTTATTTAAACTATTTTGTGATATTCTCCATTATATTAGTTTCAAAAATTTTAAAATTGGTATTAATTTCAATTTTTATTTAAGATGATTGAACTTTGTGATTTATTTGTTATTTTTGAATTTATTTATATAAATGTTATGCAAAATACAAATCATAATATTACAATTGTGTTATATGAATTTCATTCTTTATTTGATGAATTTGATGTTATTGGGGATTGAAATATGAGTTTATTTGAGTATTTGAGTTATGTATTTGATGAATCTATGAATTTTCTTGAAATTGGTATTGAATTTTAAGGGTTTTGTTTGAAGTTTTTGTAAAAAAAACGAAAACATTGTTGACATTTTAAGATATAAATGATCAAATTGTTACTTAAAATTAAATAAAAAACTAAATCGAGAAAAAAAGTTAAAGGACTGAAATGTTACCTGAAATTTAATACAAGTAAACCTACTATTATTGAGCAACATAAAGCCCATTATGATTTGGAAGGGGAGCATACCCCAAGCTCACAACCTTATGAATATGAACAAGGTGCTGACTTTATTGCACAACAGCCTTATGAACCCGAGCAAGGTTCTAATTCCATTGCTCAACAAGACTAAGATAATAATGACAATCAGTGCATCAGAAGATCAGGATAGGCAAGATACCAACCAACCTATCTAATAGATTATGAGTGCCAAATCACAAGTCACTCAACAATCAAACCAGACTCACCCTATCCTATTTGTAATTATGTTTCTTTTGCTAATTTATCTCCATCTCATAAGGAGTTTTTTTTTTTTTTTTTTTTGTAAATTTCAAATGAAACAGAACCAAAGAATTATGAGGAGGCAAGGAAACATTCATACTAGAATAAAGCCATGGAAGATGAATTGAAGGCTCTAGAAACCAACAACACATGTGAGATTGCATACCTGTCCCTAGAGTTAAACCTATAGGGAGCAAGTGGATTTACAAACTCAAAATTAAGTAGGATGAAACTATAGACAAAAACAAAACAATGCTTGTGGCAAAAAGATATAATCAAAGAGAATGATTGGACTATCTTGACACTTTTAGTCCAATCACTAGCTTGACTGGCATTGTCATCCATTTTTCGCTGGCATCTTCACCAACTTGACATCAACAATTATTTCTTACATTGAGACCTACATGAAATGTGTACATGATATTACCATCTAGAATTATTAGGAATAAAACAAACCAAGTCTGCAAGCTAATTAAATCCTTGTATGGGCTCAAGCAAACTAGCAGACAGTGGCATGAGAAGTTACTCTTTACATTATTGAATTATGGTTTTCAAAAAGAAACATCGAATCACTCAATCTTCATTAAATGTGATTCATAAACTTTGACAACTTTGGCCATTTATGTGGATGATGTAATCCTAGCCAGGAACAGTCTGGATGAATTTCAACAAATCAAGGATAAATTGCATGAGCTTTTTGGCATCAAGGATTTGGGATCCTTGATATTTTTCCTTGGGTTAAAAGTAGGACAATCTAAGAGTGGTATATCCCTTTGTCAAAGGAAGTGTTGCCTGGATTTATTGATAAAAACATGTATGTTGGGCAGCAAACCTACTTCAACACCAATGATGCATCTTTAAGATTACAACTACAAAGACGGAACACCCAGTGTAGATGTTATTTAATACATGAGACTCATTCCTAAATTAATATACTTGACAACTACAAGACTTGACATCACCTTTGCAATCCAACAGCTCAACCAGTACATGGCAAGTCCTAGTCAGACACATTATCAAGTAGCAATTAGGGTCCTCAGATACTTAAAGAATGCATTAGGAAAGGGTCACTATTTTCTTAAATATTAAGAAGTCAAATTCACTGGATTCACATATGCATATTGGACCACATGCATATATTTTAGATGATCTATTTCATATCTAGAGGAGTTTTTTTATGGGGTGGTGATAACGGAACAAGAAAAATCAATTGGGTTAGTTGGAATATGGTTTGTCAAACCAAGAAGAGTGGTGGTTTGGAGATAAAGAATATTGAAATTTTAAATATGTCTTTATTATCAAATGGTGTTGGATGGGATGTTAACGGAAAATTATGCTACATGACACGAGTTTTTAGTATATAAATATGGTCTATTAATTTATAGACCACATAACCCTCTACTGCCTGAAACCAAATTGATGGTATGGTTGTCGGATTTACTCTACCTCAATGGTGAATTAGGCTTGACATCTACTTGAGTTTTTTAGGTTGCATACCAAAATTGGTGCCGACACTGAAATACTATTTGAGAGGAAAAGTGGATTGGGGATATACCATTAAAAGTCTTATAAAGATGTGCAATTTCACAAACGTGGGATCATAGGGATAGTTCATTTGTAAGCAGGGTGAGAATTCAGTATACATGTTTTTTAATTAGTGTTTACACTTTATGAGAAGTTTAGCGACTCAAAAGAAAGCTACTCATGTGGACTTTTTATGTGGCGGGTAGGGGTCACGACTCCTCTAAATATTTATTATCTATTGAAAATAAACAAATTAAAAATACTAGTCTGATGTATATATATCAAAATGTTCGCACAAATGTCAATTTTGATTGGGTAGCGCAGAGATAACGTTTTGTTTTGCTATCCTAGAGATGCAAAATCGATTCCTGAAGAGTTGAGTCTAACCCCTTCCTTTAGACCTAGTCTCCACTGATGGACTCGTTTTTCATTTTATTGTGAAAAAAATATTATTTGAGACGTATTCGACTAGACTCAACCCCATCGGTGAGCTCATTTTACATTTTATTACGGAAAAATATTATTTGCATGTTTTAAAACGTGTTCCACATGCTTCAAAAAAACATACTATATCAATATTCCATCATATAAATAATGATATATGAAGTATTTTGTTTAATATATATAAGTAAAAACATTCGCTCCCTCAAAATAATCAATCAAATTCCGTCATTTTGAATATAATATATTGAGTTGGAGTATCTCTCATTCTCTTGTACTTTTATTATTAACATATTTCACTTTTTTTAGCGGATTATTAATATATCTCTTGATTATAAAAAAAAATTATTATATAATGTTTGACATATTTTAGTTATTGCTACCTGATACTTTTACTTCTATACTATGTGATATTGATTTAGCAATAATGACCCCAAATTGTTATTAGTTTGTTAATATACAAATTTCATTAGTTTCATATAGAAAGTTCGTTGTTAATGACTTAAAGGTATATATCATTAATTTTATATAATTCTAATATTTATTTTTACAGGAACTAAAAAAAACTTTTATTTAAAAAAAAAAACTAATGTGTCACACGTGTTTTTAGGCATAGACCAAAATATCTCTTTACTTTTAATTGTTATGTTAATTAAATGGGTTGAAAATATTAACCTATTGCTTAAGTGTTTCTTAGACATCAAACACTAAGGAATGTTGGATTTAATTTCATTTTGTCCTTTAGCTGTTTAAAAAAAAATCATTTTGTCTTCCTTTTTTTTGTTTCTTTTTCTCTTTTAAATTTTATAAGTAATTAACATACATATTGTCAGTGTCAAAGATTGAGTCATGCAATTGTCAAGCACCATGTCTTAACTTTTATGAAAAGGCATTTTAAGTGTCTATTTGTATTTGTATGATATGCAAAAACAACTAATAAGCTCTTTTCAGCTAACATATCATTATTTTTAAATTTTAACATAGATTACAACATGGGAAAAAAAAATTTGAATACAATAGTAACCAGCTAACATAGAGTACTTTTAAGAAAATACCGGAAAGAAACAAGTTGAATACAATTGTAACTTGTTGTAAACTCAAAACATTAGAAATTTATTCATGAAATTAATTGATACCTTCTCTGTGACTGAATAATACTTGCTCAATCCGACTATGAGACTGCGTCAATTCACATAATGCAATGAATACATTAGGAACTACCAAAGTTGCCTCTTGTTCCTATCCCTATCATGTTAGTTTATGTTTATATTTCTCTCTCTTTCATATACATTCACAAACTATTTAATGTCTCGTATAGAGAAAAGATAACAAAGTTTCAACACCATCTTGTCACATGAAAATATGACATTGTTTCCTACTTGACACAACTTATGCTAAAGACTTTAATTATTTGGAATTAATTCAATAGAAAAGTATGATTACAATTAACATACTATATATTAAACTAACTTACACTATCAACTCCAACTATATGTAACAAATCTCTAACTGAAATAGATTCTTCAGAAACTCACACAGTTACAAATAGCTAGTACAAACAACTATACAAAGGGTAAGCAGAATAATTTTTTCTTGTTCTTTTGGATCAATGAGCAAAACATTATTACCAATTCAAACTACACAAGGCAACACAACGATTCAATATATACAATATGACCACAAAATTATGAAACCAAATGAAATAAAACAGTTATTATTATTATTACTAAATAAAAAGAATAAAAGCAGTTAATTCCCAAAATACAATAAAAAGAAAGCAAATAATTTTACGAATTGCGTTCAGGGAAAGAGAAGGGTTCCTTGAAAGTTGAAGATGAGTGAGAATCAGAATCAGAATCAGAATGAGAATCAGATTGGTGAAGCTGATTTTGATGCTGCTGCTGAAGTTTAGCTTTCTCGAGATAAGGCTTGAAATCAATTTGAATGCTCAAGTAACCAAACGCTATTGCTCCCAACACCACTATCCCTGACCTAATTGCGTTCATCTTCATATCTGATTTCGGAATCGGAGCCATACCCTCTTCAATTCAACAACAAAAACCACAAATTTCCTCTCTTTTGAATGTGGATGTTTCTAGATATTGTATAAAAAAAAGTTGAAAACGACGTGTCGTTTTGAGTATCTTCCAAATTGGGAACACGTGGACGTCACGTGACTCATTCTATGACAAATAGTTAAAACAATTCGAAAAGAGAGAAACTTTCTCACTATTCCTGAATTCTGAGCTTAGTTCCTTTCTAGGCTTCTTTTTGGTAAGTTTTTTTTTAATTGGTTCCCTTTATTCACTAGTTGTGTTGGTGTGCTATGTTATGTGAAAAAATTGAAGTCTTTATATGAATTTGGTATGAGAAATGGGGGGTTCGTGTTTGTAAGATAATGATGACTGGGTTGTGAATAGGGATTGCTGTTTGGTGATGTTAATGAATTCCAAGTTATGTTTGTTGCGTTGTGCAAACAATTGTATGCTACTGGATTGTTCACCTGTTTTCAGAAGGCAACAGTTCTTGATAAGATCTCTTGGAGGTGGAGGTGGCATTGATCATCACACCAATTATAGTTCTGGAAAAATGCACTCTGTTGAGGTTGATGCTGAGAATATTATTAGAGCAATTACTCCTGCCCTAGATTCTAGTAGACATAAAGGCCAGGCAGGTACACAATTCTTGCAAATCCATCTCATCATTTTTTAGGATTATAAATATGTTTTTCATTCTAATTTGTAGAACTGAAAATTTAGTAGTGGAATTAAAAACAAAAAATTTAACTTTTGTAGGAACTACAAATATATTTCACTTTTTTTTTTATAAATGGTGATGGTGATGGTGATGACATGATATCAAAGGAAAATAAAATATGTGTTTTCTTTATGTCATTCCATGTGTGCTAGCCTTTCTGTTAATAGGCAAATGTTAGTTGTTAGTTATTAGTATTAGTATGTTATGTTAATATTCAAGGTTTTAACTCTAAACCGACTTCTCAAACTCCTTCTAGTGTCTTAACTTAACCACTTCAGCTATGCCTCGGAGACATGTGGTAGCCTATTTACTTGTACATCTTAGTTTATTTCGACTTTTCCTTCTTTTGCCTTATATTTTCTAAACATTTCCATGTCCTTGGTTTTTTATATCTCATTCATTTCATTTGGCAATTGGAGCCCTACCAAGGCTGTGGTGAGTTGTGTTTATCTAAGGTAATTCAGAAAGTAATATGTTGTCAATTATGTCTCAAGGACTAACTTTGTATTACTTATATGTATGTTTGTGTCTTTCTTGATAGAGAATAAGAAATATCTAAAAAACATTCACTTCTGTTTCAAATCAGGGAATATAGCTGTTATTGGTGGGTGCTGGCGAATATACAGGGGCCCCATATTTTGCTGCTATTTCAGCCTTAAAAATTGTTAGTATCTGTACTCTTCCTTCTTACTTTTTTTTCTAAGTTACTATACTTATTCTTCTTGAATGAAAATCATTCTACCATTTTTTTCATCCATTCAGGGTGCAGATTTGTCTCATGTATTCTGTACAAAAGATGCTGCTCATGTCATTAAAAGCTATAGACCTGAGTTGATTGTCCACCCTGTATTGGAAGAATCGTAGTGTCAGGTATGACCTCTATGGAATCTTCATCTTTCTGACTGCACATTTCAAACAATACCAAGTGAATGTTGTTTTTAACGGGAGACTGATTTCAGGGAAGAGGACAAGAAAATGATATCAGGCCTTGGAAGAGACCCATTTCTTCTAGTATGCTTTCTCTTCATAAGATTCACTTGATCCCGGTTTTATTATACACTTGGAAATGGCATATTTATCTTTAGCTTCTTGTGTTTGCTTTGTTATAAATGTTGTTCTCTTTTTCAGTATGTATGCATGTATATGCTAACATGCATGTATATATATCTGTTACCTTACCTGTTGCCCGTGTCCTCCATCGTTACTACTAACTAACAGTTGTACAATGTTATCAGGACTGTGTGAGTGAAATCATGAGACATGCAAGACAGTCAAACATCCCAATTGTGATAGATGGGGTATGTATGTTGAGGTTTTGACACCTTGTAGTCTGATTAATTAACATGTGTCTATTTCTTACTGTATTGGGCATATTTCAGGATGGACTTTTTCTTGTTACAAATAATCTTGACCTTGTTAGTGGCTATGCCTTAGCTGTTCTAACCCCAAATGTCAATGAATATAAGAGACTTGTACAGAAAGTCCTGAGTTCTGAAGTAAATGATGAAGATGCCACTCAGCAAGTGCTATCTCTTGCCAAACAGTAAGATCATTCTACTCTTTTTGAGCCCTCTCTGTAACTATAAAGCTCTGAGAACTTATTATCTCTAAATTCTAACTAGAATGAGTTCTTAATTTTTAATCTTTCTTGATTATGTACTGTATCGATAACTGTGTAATCAGCTTGATGCTCAGGCTGATTATGATTCTTTGATTTCTTGGTAAAAGATAATTAACAGCTTTTTCAACATAAAGAACTAGAGCCGGATAAGTTGTCTGATTGGATTACAGATACTTTGAGTGATTTCTCATTGTTATCTGGTAATAAGTTCAGAAGTTTACTGACAATTGTGGACTGCGTTTTGCAGAATTGGTGGTGTTACTATCCTAAAAAAAGGAAAATCCGATCTAATAAGTGATGGTGACACAGGTAGATCTTCGATATATATTAAAATCTTGGTTTCCTTACTATCTTGTTTCTTTTTTTATGGGGGGTGGGATTATGAATGTCATTTTCAATTCCAACAAGAATGCAATGTTCACGCCGCATGCCATACTACAGTTGCACGTGGCCGAATGACATGTTATATACAAGATAATCTAATAAAGTGAAAGTTTGCAAATGATTGCATTTGTTTGACCATTTTCTTTGAAAAAAAAACACTTTTACATAAGACTTTGAATAGCTTACATGTTCTGGTTAAGACTTTGAAAACGACAAGTCAAATTTTGGATTGTGTTGAGAAGCTACCTTGAATAGCTCTAGAAAAAACAATTACAATAGATGAGAGAAAATGTTATTTGTGGAAACCATTTGATTTGAGCTGTTATTTGTGCTGTCAAATCAGTAAGCATCTATGGTTCTTCTAGACGATGTGGTGGCCAAGGTGACATCCTTTCTGGAAGACAAGTAATTTCTTTTTCATGATACTAGTATTTGTGAAACTTTATGATACGGTATGTATGCTTAAATTGCTCTTTTTTATGTCATACGGTGTTCTCAATTCTCATTATACTTAAATTGTTCTTCTTTATGTTATATAGAGTTTTTATTTTTATCATTGATTTATCTTCTCCTTCCCTTGTTAGTTTGTTACTGTTATCTATAAGTACATTCTAGAAACAAATGAAGATGTCTAGAAAAATCTGAAGAAATATTTAAAGGCTTCATCCATGAAAAAAAAATAGGAAGAGAGGAATCAATCATTCATTTCCTTGTTTGTTGTGATTGAATCTTTTGCTTTCATTGAGGTGTCTGCACCTAGGTATCTTTTACTATTACAATGAGGTGATGTTTGATTTGTAATTAATCAGTAGATACATGAAGAAACCCATTGAATTGCATCTACAAGCAGCAAAACAAATTCTATGATATGTTAGAGGCCCCATTAACTTGGAATTCAATGCAGGCAGTAAAAAAAATAAGACTTAGTGGCATACACAAACAGTGATTGTGCATGAGATGTTGATGATAGAAGAATTGCATCGAGGCATGCTTTCATTTTAGCATATGGAGTTGTATACAGGTTTGCAAAGAAGTAGCCAGTAGTAACCCTTTCCACTTAGACGTTGAATTTATAGCAGTTGTCTCATGTGTTTATAACTCAGTTTTAAGGGAGGAATTTGTTGGGCCTACTATAATTGATTAGAGAAAGTTTTACCATGTACTCCATTTTTATACCTATACCCCTATAATTTTATGAAAATGCCAATTATACCCTCAATTTTTTTTTTTACTATTGTACCAATTCATAGTTACTTTTCTTTTTTAACCATTTTATCTTTTCTGGAGTCAGAAAAAAGATTTCCGGTAACTTCCATACCTATAACCCTATAATTTTATGAAAATGCCAATTATACCCTCAATTTTTTTTTTTACTATTGTACCAATTCATAGTTACTTTTTTTTTTTGTTTTTTTTTTTTTTTCTATTTTATCTTTTCTGGAGTCAGAAAAAAGATTTCCGGTAACTTCCAAAAAACTTTTTTTTAAAGAATTCCGGTACATACCTTACTATCAAAATAATCCATTTACAATTCACAAAATATTCTTAAGAAAAAATCCAACCAAATTCATCCATTAAAAATAAAACTCATCCAATCCATTGATTATTACTATTTAATGGATGGATATCCATCCAATCCACTTAATAATTTTTTTAATATTATAGTAAATTATGTACATTTGCATCAGATTGTCAGTCTCACAGTTAGTTTGATAGTTTCTAGTCAGTCAAGCTAACTGTAAGCTTGCTTGTAATGACTTATAGGATATTATAGTAGGTTGTTATAAGTTAGTTAGTTAGTTATTTCAATTATGGTTGTTGCACAACTTCATATCTCTTCTCTCTCATTGTATATAAAGAGACTAAGATGTTATATTGTAAAGTAATTTCTTCTATTTTTTTTTTCAATATATGAGAAATTATTCAATAAAAATAGTTTATCTTGTTTCATAATATGGTATCATTGAGCCTGTTTTAAGGACCTTCATCATCTTCAACCATGACAAGATCAAATAACAACAACAATGTCAATCTTGATCTTGCACAAAACAACAACAATCCTTATTACATTCACCCAAGTGAGGGTCTAAGATTGTTGAATGAGATCTTGTAATGCAAAATCATGTTTTCATTATGTTTGTCTATATTAATTAGTTAAATTTAGTATTTTTTTATATCTTTTAAATAAAAATGAGAATAATTATAATATATTAATTACAAATGTATTATAAAAATCATCCAGAGACAAATGTTTGTCAATAAAAAATTTAGTTAAAATTAGTATTATTTTAACACCATCAACATATAAGAACAGTTATAATATACTAATTATAATTTTTTTATTGTTTGTTTGACAATGAGTCGCTAAAGAAATCATTGAAACATATAATTCATACACGACATGAACATAATTTCTTATTAATCAATTAGTCAACGTTAATAATTTTTTATATCTTCTACATAAAAATAAAAATATAATAATTATAAAATATGAATTATAACACATGACAAAAATGATTTTTTTATTATATTTTATTATTATGTAGGGTCTTAAACAAAATTTCTTACGTTTTATAGAGATTTATTATTATTATTATTATTATTATTATTATTATTATTAATATTTTCATTTTTCTTTTCTCTCTTTTTTTTGGATACATAGATAAAAAAATAAAATATATCATGTGAATGTAAACGTAAACGTGCATCGTGCACGCACGCACACTCATTATATAGATAATAATAATAATAATAAGCTTTAATTGAGCTGATAAACTCACATCGCTAAGAACAAATATCTCAGAACAACTGCATCGTGATGGGTGTGGCCAATACTGGTTCGATGGCCATAGGCCATGAATAGTGAAGAAATTTGGAATTTGAGATATGCATCTCCGTGTTGGATTCCAACAAATAGTTGGTGGCCATTACTGAGCCAATGTGTAGTGGTGAAATGATGGAGCTGCCAATGTCTAAACAAAATATAAATGCATTAATATAAATGATTAGTTAATTAATTGAGACATTAAATTATAATAGAATTAATATTATAATTATATATATATGACTAATATTATAAATTATTTTTATTGTCTTGAAGTTTTTTTTCTTCATAGAATATCTTATAAATAAATCAGTATCCATACAATTTTTTCATACAATATCTCCTATGCAAAATTGAGACATATATTATAATCCATCGCTGCATACAAAATTCAATTTACCCGCTTAATTAACATTGCATTGGATTAAGCAACAAAAGAAAAATACTACCTTTAAGCATCAAAAGAATTAATTAACATTGCATTGGATTAAACATCAACATAAAGATATACTTGTTCTAAAGAAAATGTGGTGTTGTAAAAGTTATCTCAGGGCATACAAGAATATTATTATTATTATTATTATTATTATTATTATTATTATTATTATTATTATTATTATTATTATTATTATTATTATTATTATTATTATTATTATTATTACTAATATTTTCATTTTTCTTTTCCCTCTTTCTTTTGCATACATAGATAAAAAATAAAATATATCATGTGAATGTAAATGTGCATCGTGCATGCACGCACCCTCATTATATAGATATTAATAATAATAATAATAATAAGCTTTATTTTACAATGTCATTCAATATTGTCCATTCATTCGATCTCATCTTATATCAAAAGAAATAAGAAATTATCTTTACCGAAGTCATATATAAACCATAAATCATACTTCCTTATCAACAAAACTAAAAGGAACATAAATTTTAGAATTATTTTTAAAAATAAACTGCGTCTAAAATTTTAATCTTTTAAAATACATGTGATTTTGAGAGTAAAAATGTGTTCTAAGAAATCTGAAATTTTAAATATTTAGAATGCATTGTTTGTTTGTAAATTGTAATTAATGGCATAACAACTGACATTTTAATAAATAAATAAAAGAGAGACGTAGATTTTCCTTAGCCGGAGTCCAACATCATCTCATGATTTTCGAAAAGTAACAAGAGAAAGAATCGAGAGTGTTGGTGGTTTTTGAAAAATTCAAAATCTTGAGTTTGTCAAAAATTTCAGAAAAATAAAATTTAATATTTTTTCGGTAATTTTCAAAGAAAATTATGTTCTCAAAAACAGATATTTGATTTTAATATTTTTTTAATTTATTTTTATATTTAATTGAAATAAACATTCTTTAATACATATTTTTTAATATATTATCTAACTCAAATAAGATCTATGTAATATAGTTGGATAATATGTGTATTTAGAGAATGTTATGTCTCTCTAAATAATGAATGATATGAATTGCTATTGTTAAAACTATTCTTATGAAAAGTATCATTAGAATTATCATTATCATTGTGAAAAGATGAGTGCATCTCTTCCAGCAACTAAATGATTTTTTTAAAATAAATACAAGGGTTGTTCCAGCTTCCAATTCCTTTAAAAATTATATTTAATGAGATTATGATTATAAAGATAATCAAAATAATTTTAAATATATAGTATGATATCATCATTCTCATGGCACACATTAATTTTATCTACTAAATTGAATTAAGTTTTTAACTTTAAAAGTTTCTATAACCTAAATTTGTATAGAATAGAGAAACTCATATAAATTCTACAAATATTATAAGCATATATATAATCAAAAGCAATTGGAAATTGTCTTTGCATAAGTCATATAAAAACTGTATGGCATATATTACTATAGTTATTGTGCCTATAAGTATATCCAGGCAGGACAACTAGGTGGTCCTAGAGGACAATCAAAGTCATATATAAACTATAAAGCATATATTATATATTATAGTTACTGTGCCTAAAACTCAATTCAGGTAGGACAACTCGGTGGTCCTAGATAAGCCACAAATTTTGTTGCTGTTGTAGGATCCAAGCAGACATATATCTCTTTTAAATATTGACTCGTACAAACAATATCGGGTGAAGTTTGAGTCTTTTTCTCTATAGCCCTCATGATTTGTTGCCGAGTATACCAAGCCCTTGGTGTGACACCATCCTCTACAAGCATGTTGGTGATATTGTATTTAAACCATAGAGTCATGGTGTGTTGAAAATAGTCCACTGGTATGAATGTTGAACACACTCCATATTTTTTCCACTCGTCCTCCCAGAATTGGCCATCATTGCCAAATAAATCTGGCCAAGCAAGGTTAAGGTTCGGCCCTATATTTTGAATCTAGTCATATAAAAAAAAAATAGTCAAAAAGTTAACAAGATAACACAAGATCATATAAATGAGAATTAATTGAGCTGATAAACTCACATCGCTGAGAACAAATATCTCAGAAGAACTGCATTGTGATGGGTGTGGCCAATACTGGTTCGATGGCCATAGGGCATGAATAGAGAAGAAATTTGGAATTTGAGATATGCATCTCCGTGTTGGATTCCAGCAAATAGTTGGTGGTCATTACTGAGCCGATGTGTAGTGGTGAAATGATGGAGCTGCCAATGTCTAAACAAAATATAAATGCATTAATATAAGTGATTAGTTAATTAATTGAGACATTAAATTATAATAGAATTAATATTATTATTATTATTATATATATATATATATATATATGACAAATATTTTAAATTATTTTTATTGTTTTGAAGCTTTTTTTCTTCATAGAATATCTTGTAAATAAATCAGTAACCATACAATTTTTTCATACAATATCTCCTATGCAAAATTGAGACATATATTATAATCCATCGCTGCATACAAAATTCAATTTACCCGCTTAATTAACATTGCATTCGATTAAGCAACAAAAGAAAGATACTGCCTTTAAGCATCAAAAGAATTAATTAACATTGCATTGGATTAAACATCAAAAGAAAGATATTACCTTTAAGTATCAAAAGAAAGATATTACCTGACGCAGTAATAATATTATGTACTTGTTCTATAGAAAATGTGGTGTTGTAAAAGTTATCTTAGGGCATACAAGAAAATTATTATTATTATTATTATTATTATTATTATTATTATTATTATTATTATTATTATTATTATTATTATTGTTATTATTATATTATTATTATTATTATTATTATTATTATTATTACTATTACTAATAATTTCATTTTTCTTTTCTCTCTTTCTTTTGCATAGATAGATAAAAAATAAAATATATCATGTGAATGTGAATGTAAACATAAACGAGCAGCTGTGCACCCCCGCACACTCATTATCTAGATATTAATAATAATAAGCACTATTTTACAATGTCATTTAATTCAATCCCATTTTAATGTATTATTAATATTATTATTATTATTATTATTATTATTATTATTATTATTATTATTATTATTATTATTATTATTATTATTATTATTATTATTATTATTATTATTATTACTAATATTTTCATTTTTCTTTTCCCTCTTTCTTTTGCATACATAGATAAAAAATAAAATATATCATGTGAATGTAAACGTAAAGGTGCATCGTGCACGCACGCACCCTCATTATATAGATATTAATAATAATAATAAGCTTTATTTTACAATGTCATTCAATATTGTCCATTCATTCGATCCCATCTTATATCAAAAGAAATAAGAAATTATCTTTACCGAAGTCATATATAAACCATAAATCATACTTCCTTATTAACAAAACTAAAAGGAACATAAAATTTAGAATTATTTTTAAAAGTAAACTGCGTCTAAAATTTTAATCTTTTAAAATACATGTGATTTTGAGAGTAAAAATGTGTTCTAAGAAATCTGAAATTTTAAATATTTAGAATGCATTGTTTGTTTGTAAATTGTAATTAATGGCATAACAACTGACATTTTAATAAATAAATAAAAGAGAGACGTAGATTTTCCTTAGCCGGAGTCCAACATCATCTCATGATTTTCGAAAAGAAACAAGAGAAAGAATCGAGAGTGTTGGTGGTTTTTGAAAAATTCAAAATCTTGAGTTTGTCAAAAGTTTTAGAAAAATCAAATTTAATATTTTTTCGGTAATTTTCAAATAAAATTATGTTCTCAAAAACATATATTTGATTTTAATATTTTTTTAATTTATTTTTATATTTAATTGAAATAAACATTCTTTAATACATATTTTTTAATATATTATCTAACTCAAATAAGATCTATGTAATATAGTTGGATAATATGTGTATTTAGAGAATGCTATGTCTCTCTAAATAATGAATGATATGAATTGTTATTGTTAAAACTATTCTTATGAAAAGAATCATTAGAATTATCGTTACCATTGTGAAAAGATGAGTGCATCTCTTTCAGCAACTAAATGATTTTTTTAAAAGAAATACAAGGGTTGTTCCACCTTCCAATTCCTTTAAAAATTATATTTAATGAGATTATGATTATAAAGATAATCAAAATAATTTTAAATATATAGTATGATATCATCATTCCCGTGGCACACATTAATTTTATCTACTAAATTGAATTAAGTTTTTAACTTTAAAAGTTTCTATAACTTAAATTTGAATAGAATAGAGAAACTCATATAAATTCTACAAATATTATAAGCATATATATAATCAAAAGCAATTGGAAATTGTCTTTGCATAAGTCATATAAAAACTGTATGGCATATATTACTATAGTTACTGTGCCTATAAGTATATCCAGACAGGAAAACTAGGTAGTCCTAGTGGACAACCAAAGCCATATATAAACTATAAAGCATATATTATATATTATAGTTACCATGCCTAAAACTCAATTCAGGTAGGACAACTCGGTGGTCCTGGACAAGCCACAAATGTTGTTGCTGTTGTAGGATCCAGACAGACATATATCTCTTTTAAATATTGACTCGTACAAACAATATCGGGTGAAGTTTAAGTCTTTTTCTCTATAGCCCTCATGATTTGTTGCCGAGTATACCAAGCCCTTGGTGTGACACCATCCTCTACAAGCATGTTGGTGATATTGTATTTAAACCATAGAGTCATGGTGTGTTGAAAATAGTCCACTGGTATGAATGTTGAACACACTCCATATTTTTTCCACTTGTCCTCCCAGAATTGGCCATCATTGCCAAATAAATCTGGCCAAGCAAGGTTAAGGTTCGGCCCTATATTTTGAATCTAGTCATATAAAAAAAAATAGTCAAAAAGTTAACAAGATAACACAAGATCATATTATTATTATTACTATTACTAATATTTTCATTTTTCTTTTCTCTCTTTCTTTTGCATACATAGATAAAAAAATAAAATATATCATGTGAATGTGAATGTAAACGTAAACGTGCAGCCGTGCACGCCCGCACATTCATTATCTAGATATTAATTATAATAAGCACTATTTTACAATGTCATTTAGTTCGATCCCATTTTAATGTATTATTATTATTATTATTATTATTATTATTATTATTATTATTATTATTATTATTATTATTATTATTATTATTATTATTATTATTATTATTTATTATTATTATTACTATTATTATTATTATTATTATTATTATTATTATTATTATTATTATTATTATTATTAGTAGTAGTAGTAGTAGTAGTAGTAGATAATTTCAATAATAAGGACATTTAAAATATATTAGTAGCTTTGATGTAACTTGTTGTGATGGAGATTTTTATTAGTAGAAAATGAATGTTTCTTTTTCAAACTAAGAGTCCTCAAAGTCACCAGAGAAGTGAAATACAACCATTTCTTAGATGAAATGAAATGGTCCGTAATAGTGATTAACACATACATTGAGATGAATAGTTTTAGTGTTCTGATAGTCATTTTTTTTTTTAAAGATTACAACTAGTGTTTTTTAAAGAAATGTTTGTGATTCAAAAAAGTGATGAAGTTGTATATAGAAAGAAATAGTAAATACACTACATATGATAATATGATAATGACATTGAGTTAAGCTATCCATTAAAAAAAATTTGAGTCAAATGTCATTTTTTTCAATGAGTGGGTCAATGTCATCTCTACTACATGAGCAAAAATTAATCATTATTTTTAAATTAAAATTACGGTGGATTAACCTATCAATTACAAAAAACAGAAACAAAAACAAAATTAGTCCAATACCATTTTTTCATGCATTGGTCAATGTCATATATATATACTACGTGATGAGAAAAAATTAATAATGATGTTAATATCATATATACTATATGAGAAAAAGAGAGATACAAAAAAGAGAAAATAGAAAGACCAAATAATAAGAATTATTGTATTTAAAACACAAAAAATGGGCCCTATGCCTTTTTATGTTTTAAAAAGTAAATAATATTTCACAATTTCATTTTTTTATTTATACTTCTGTTCCGTTGCAAACAATTGAAACGTTTTATGGCTAGCACATGAAGAAATCTTTTTTGTTTTTTTTTTTTATGTCCTTGCCTTGTATTATTTTTGTAAGAGAAAGTATAAGAAAAAGATTAGAAAAGAAAAAAAAAATGATTATACCGATAATTATTGGGGTCTTGTTTTCATTTATTAATACTACTTTTATATTATAAGATAATCAATAATAATTATAATTTAATTTATATACATTAAGTGTGTGTAAATATATTTTATATTATCAATTAAACATAATTGTCTAATTAATAAAAATATTTAACTCTAAAATCATAAACATAATTAATTGTAATGAATTAATAATATAAAATTTTCTATACTTATTATCAATGTATAGAAATTAAATTTATAAAATATATATATAGTTGGAGAGGTGAAATGGTAAACAAACAAATCCCGATTATTAAATCATAATAATATACTCATTAATTGTACTGAAAGTAATTAGATTCACTTGAACGGTAATGATCGTTTGAAAGTAAATAGAATGATAAATTTGTTGGACTAGTAAAATACCGACAGTGAGATGAAAAATTAAATCATTTAAATTTGCAAAATCTTAATAACATCGAAATGTATGAAAAGACTTATTTAGTTTATGAAAACCTTGAATTTGTTTCTTTTTAGAATTAAGCTTTTGAAATCAAGCGTGTGTTCCCAAATTCTAATATGTGAATTTGTATTTTTAGACATATTGATGTAATTAATTGTCTCGGTAGAGAGAAGAGGATAAAAATAACTTATAACCCAGATAAAATTACTCATCTCTCTTTAAACAAAACATAAATTTAATTAAAATTCTCTCTCACTACTCACCTCTTTTAAACATATATTTATTCCTTTTCTATTCCATCCATAAATTTCATAATCTATAAAATAATGGCAGTATATATGCACAATTTAAACTTAAAACAAAAATACATTCACAATTTTTATACATATTTAATATAAAATGTTCTTTATTAAATTTTTAATCAAACACGTTTTAAGATTTTTCATTTTTTAAACTTGCAAGTAAGTTTTACCTTACCAGCAAGTCAAATACTATTTTGTGCCAAGGAAACGTATATTCTTATTTAAAAATTAACATGGGTTTGTTTTATAACTTCGACACGACTAACGGCGTTTTTAGTTCTTCGTCTAAAAAAAATGAAACCAAGAAGACCACTTAATATATATACAAATATATTATTTAAATACAAAAAATTGACATCATATAATAAACTGTATAAAATACATTATGAACTAGTGTATTTTCTTCATTATTATGACCTAGGAGGAAAAAAAAAATTTTAAAAAATTATTTCTTTATACCGTGTACGAAATTAAAATTTATATTTAAATCTTTTATATATATATATATATATATATATATAATTTTTTTTTCATCAAAAAAGCAACAATTTGTGTGATTCTCATTATTTGCAAAGGTAACCGACCAAACCAAAGTGTCCTTAGAAAGAAGATGGTGCGGCTTGTCTCGTTCTTCTCATCATCAAAGCATAAAAGCTTTAATATAAATTACATTCTTTTAGCTTTCACAAAATTAATAATTTTCTTTTTGTTTGCAACTGCTTTTATATATGTAAGTCAATGGAAATTGCAAAAAAACCTAAATTTATGCACATATTCAGCATTTTTTATTTCATCTCAAATTATAAATAAAAATATAATAAAATTATATATTTTAAATATATTATTTTTATTTTATATCTCGTGGCGGAAGAAGTATATCATATCGTTTATATACAAAGTATCTTGTTTTCTCTTTTACAATTAACAATAATAGCTAATCATCTTAAAAAAATAGTTAATTCACCTGAACAAACAGAAAGACACAATTAACCAAAATCAAAACTAAAGTGACCTTAGCCTGAGATCATTATGTTGAATTCTTAATCAGAATTCAGCAATTCAAATTACAACTTTTATTGTTCCAATTATTGCATGCTAATTAGCATTTGCTTGCTGCTTAGTTAGGCTCACTGGCCACTGAGTTGGACTCTCTTCAGCCAAGTCCACCCAACCGAATCATTGCCCACATAAAATAAACAACCCATTCTAATAATTAAACAAATGTAGGAGTATTAACCAACAACCACCAAGTGGAATATGATTAATTAATTAACCACAATATTAATAACAACAACAACTAACTAATAATTAACAAAATTACAAACAAGGCGGAAGCAATAACCATTTTTTAGACAAGAAAAAAGCCACCACCTGAACCGGACATTCAACCATCGAACCCGGTCTGACTCCACACAGCATCACGAACCCGGCTCAAATCACGACCTTTCAAAGTCCGACCCACACCTTCGAAAACCGATTTCGCCGCCATCTTACGGCTACGCGCCAAATACTCGTGTGGCGGAACCATCTCCAAATCATCATCGTCGACATCGTCGTCGTGCAGTGACTCAACCGAGTCAACTCGGAGTATCTTACTCCAATCCGGCACGTTCACGGGCAAGGAAGATGCCACGTGTCGTCCACGTGGCGATGAAGCCACGCTCTCGTGTGAACGGAACTGGTGCACGATCCTCGCCGTCATCGTCGCGGTGTTACTCGCCGGATCTTCAAACGCAAGTGATAAACCACCTATTTGGCGGTGGTCGTCGCCGTTCTGGCTAATCCGGCGCCGATTCCGATAGGACGATCCGCCGTTACTCTCGGAGGTTGCAGCATGCTGTGGCTCCCAGTCATCGGAAGTATTCAAGTCATTATCGGCAGAATCGCCGGTGGTGGACCAGATATCCTCTTCCCGGAGCTCCGACGGGTCAGCGGCGACAGAGCCTTGGTTGTAAGAATAAGCATATGTTCCTAAGAGACGCTCGCTGCGGCTGGTTGTTAATTTCCTACCTTTGGCCATATACGGCGGCGGAATAAGGTGCGCTGCCGCGGCTATAAGAATCGGCGATTTAATTAGGAAATAGAAAAAAAATAAATAATTTTATTCACAAGTGTTTCCTAATTTTACTACTAATGTTATGAGTCCATTTCTCTTAAGCTTTGAGCTGAGGAAAATATGGGTGCCACTTGCTCTGTATATATAATGTTGGAATTGCATTTGAATTTGAGTTTGGTGTTCATTTTATCTGAATTTACAGTGTTTTTGTGTAGTTTTATGCATGGTGAATAAAAAATAGACTGTAAATTTATGTAATGACGACACATGACATTTAAAAATTAAATGTGACATTATTATATTACTAATATTTGTCGTTAATAGCACGTCACTTTGGGGGTGCGTGGGATTATAACTCGTTAATTTTGAGGGAGGAGAAGAGAGAACCCAAATGAAACATGTGAATCTTGAATGGGGGCTTTCCACTTTGAGAATCTATTTCATGTCAAGCCCCACCTGTTTTTAAAAAACACAACATTAAAGATTCAATTCAGTTACTCAAATTTATTTTAGTTCATAACAAAATTTTATATTTAAACTAATTTTTGACAATTTTATATAGGAAAAAAATTAATAATTTCATTAAATTTGACAGAGGTGCTTGTGGAATATCAACGGAGAGTAATTTACTCTCATATCAAATTATCGTGAATTAATTTGGATATTAAATTTTATCGGTAATTAAATTCGTTCGTATTGAAATAGTTGGTCTTAAAAAATAAGGTATGTCCACGCACAACATTACTCCATATAAATATTCACTTATATTTATATATTTGGCATTTTCATTTTATATTTTTTTAATAGATATTAATCACGTTTGAAACTCTTAAAAAAATAGTTAAAAGATTAAAAAGATTGTCATTCATACCACACCATTTTAGTGTGTTTGGTTGAGTGGTAGCAAAAATTAATTTAAATAAATTAAAAATTAAAATTGAATATAAAGTAATTCATATTTTAATATATTTATGTAAAAGTAACTGAATAACTAATTTAAATATAAAAAATTAAGTTTAAATTTTAAAACTATAAAATTTAACTTCAAATTAAAATTAATTCTATAATTAAATTAATTACTTTTTTGTAAAAAAGTAGAAGTAAAATCAAATTCTATTGGACTACACCAAACATATCAAAATTTATTTTATATTCTAAAAAATTATTTTGGCTCCTCAATATTAGAATTTAGAAGCAAAGATGCACTAGCACTAATGTCATGTGCATTGCCCACCACGGAAACACATGAAAAGGATTTTGCTGCTTTTGTTTTTTGAGGGGGCAAAAAGGACAAATCGCCAATTCTGGTTTTCAACCATAATTGATTTTTGGAGAAGAAATAACTTCATTTTGTTTTTCAGCGGTGTCACTGAGTCATTTTATTTATGTTAATAGGTTTATATAACCTGTCATTGTACGTAGTCCTTACTTATTTATGGTTAATATATAATTTTTTTATACAAATTTAAAATAAATATATTCAATTAATTTCAATAATTCTACGACGTCATTATCATTATAAATAATAGAAATACGAAGGACAGATACACAAATCATCATCGAAGTTTACAATGAAATTATTTTTTTATAATAGTAAAATTTTAATTAAAAAAGAAGTATTAGATATGTAATTGATTAAATGACAATTTTATTTTATTTTTTATTTAACTAAATATTTTTACTTGTTACATTTAGTGAAATATAAAAATTAAGAAACTGATGTGATATACTAACAATTTGATAATAAAAAAGAGATAAAAAAAAGACTATATTGAATGAGTATAGAAAAATTATCTTATATAAACACAAGAATTACATAAAGAATATATATATAATAAAATATCAAAGAAGATAAAATACTCCAATATTTTGAAATAATATGCTGATATTCAGATTGGTCATCCTAAATAATTTGATATGATCCATAATAATATTATTCAAATCCAACTTTAAATATCACATTAGTTGGTACAAGTGCAGTTATATACACACACGTACACATGACACGAAGTTTTGGAATTTTCTTTGGTGAATCTCAAGCATATGAGAGTGTATATACATATAAATTGGTCAGAAATTCTGCATTCCAATAAAAATCAAATCCAATACTCGACTCAATGAAATAATAAGCATGGGTTATATCGGCTCAGAACCTCATTCTTCTCGTTGAATATCCACCCACCTACCCATTAAAATCATGAGAGATGTGGGTCACTTAAGGTTCTAAAATGTGTGTATGTATTTGATATCAAAAACCATTTGAAAGCAACTAAACATGTGAGTCTAGACACTTTTTTTTAAAAAAGCAAAAAAAGAGACGACATATAATTTTTGCCATGTATTAATAAAACTCTTTGTCCAACTCGAAATGAATATCATCACATCCGTTATGAACAATAATTATGAATCCCAAATTTGACTTCAATAGCTTCACAAAAGTGTAGATCTACAAATCCAACTATTGATCTTCTTTTTCAATACTCTTTCCATGTCTCTTCTCTTAGCTTAGCAACTCAACTATCTATATACAACAATCCAATCTTATATAATGTACAACCATATATCACAATTGAAAGCTTTCATATCTCTGACAATAATTATAATAATCTTTTTGAGATAGAAATCATAACTTTGATACTATGTTGAAAAAACAATATAAGCCAACAAAATAAAAATTGAGCAAAAACTTGAATTATTTGAAATCAATTCAATTAAAAAAGTTGATTACAATACATTTTATATCGTAATGATAACAAATCTTAACTAATTTGTAGTCAATACTAACTAACTCATAACTTACTATAACCAACTCCTAATAATATTTAAATTCTTGCTAATTATTGAGGAAATTAGAGATATGAAAATGTTTGTTAAATACAAAATCCAACATAAAAAAAAATCATATGTATATAGATTTTTAAGTTATAAATTGTTTTTCTCTATACTCAAAGTCAAAACCAGACACATCCAAGATGCATTTTATATGGTATCATTTTTAAGTGTATAAATAACAAACATCTTAGAGATCTAACATGAATTAGAGACGTATGCCAACTTTTTTTTACAAATACACGTATGTCAAATTTAGTATTTCTTCATTCATATATGTCATTTTATTTATGTTCGTATGATGTCTTTATCTGCGCCACGTCGGAAAACAATGACAGGTTGTAATCTTTTTAATTATTTTTAATAAAATATGATAAGATAGTAGATGAGGGAAGTAAGCTGATAACGATGTTGATGACATATTATAAGAGCTAAATTTATCCCATTTACAGTGACGCAATGCGATGGGATGGAGTTAGAAACGCAGTGTCTTCGATCCTGATTTTTTATTAACTAGAGATTTGATTGCTTGCGTTGAATTATAAAAAGTTATTAATTCTAGGTATTTTTTAATTATAATTTATTTTAAACAAAATATATCCAAATTTTTTTTGTGTTTTACTAATTAAAATGAGTTTCATCTTTTATATTTTTTTAACACTTATATTTTAAGTTTAACTTTAGTTTGATTTCTTTTAAATTCTTTTAAGTTTTTATTTTTTCGATTTAGTATTTTAAGTTATATTTTATTTGCATAATTACTCTTTAAGTTATATCAAATTAAGCATGCAATTAAATTTGAACATTTTTTTTTTGAATTATTGTTAAGATTTTATCCAAACAACAGATTGAGTTGGATGTTCAAACTATTTTGCAAGTTGATGAATTTCGTGACATTGATTATATAAATAGATTTTTATAATTATGTTTTTAGAGGCTATTCATGTATTTAAAGAAAAAGTGAGTGGCAGAATAATGGCTTTGTCTCGTGTTTTGAAAAGAAGAAATATAGTTGCGACCCTCATCTCCTACATTTCAAGCAAGAGATGTGTAATCTTTTTCTAATTGCCTGCATATCATTACCAATTATTACTCTAAAAACGAACAATCTCTAGTCACTATATATGTGCCTTTAACTTTGTATATGAGAGTAGAACATAAAATATAAGTGATTCCCTTTTATTAAGATTTACTTTCTTGGATTTTTAATTTGTGTTTATGTGTCGAGCTTATACATCTTTTGTTTATGTAGTTGAACAAATATTTGATGAAAAAATTATATGGTTGTGGTTCAAACACACGAGATGGTCCAGTTTAATTTTTTTTTCTTTCAAAAAAATAAATAGAAACAATTGGTTTTAATTTTTTTAAGGAAAACTAAAGATCGACTAAAATAATACTACTATATTTTGTGGCTCTTTAAATCCCTTCTAAATGTACTAATGGAGATTGAATCTAATAGAAATGACTAAACTTCTACTATATGATGAATCCAAATTTAAATATCTAATATATATATATATATATATATAATATTTAATTTGATGTGTCTCAAATAAAATTTCTTTAAATAAAAAATTCAATAATTTATCAAGTGGGTCGGTTGGTGAATCGAAACACTCTTTGAAAAAGTAAATTTAGTTTATATATATAATTTTTTTTTCACAACTAAAGTTCAATTCATAAAACACTCTTGTTATTTGTAACGAAGCAAAAAATTACAAACACATTTCAAATAAATGAAAATGATTAGATTTGTTGTGTGACGGAAAAGATGAAAGAAAGATAATTTATTGAATGGTTACTTGCTCTTTCTATTGTGATGTTTGTGAATATTAATCTTGTTGTGACTAATAGCATTTTCCTTTAGAAATATATGATATAAAATTTTAAAATATGCAATAGGAACTTATTTGCAATATTGATGCTTTCTGAAGAATAACAACCATGATCAGAAGTCAAGACCATAAACATTAGTTTGTCTTAATAATTCTCAGCACAAAAACCATTTCTTGTTGTGAGGAACGATGAAAAACCTTTGCAGAACAAAGTATGCATGGGTCATGGTAATTCTGTTGCGAATGAGAGTTTTCAAGGTATTTTAGCTATAGTATACATAGTATGGTGGTCCCGAACCTGTGAGGTTATACATCATCTACCTACCAGATTCAAATCTGATACCTTAATCATAGTGGTAAGACAATATATAAATATATATTAATTGTTTTTTAATGAACACACGACATATAGAACAAGATTAATTATTCATGATACAATTGTTGTATCTATTCAAATAAATTTTTCTAAATTAAAATAGTTAAAATGTTATTTATAATTTATTATATCATAAAATAGATTATATAGTGTTAAGTTCTAACTAGGTAAATACATCGATGATTTTACAACAATAAATTTTTTTTTATATAATTACAATGATAGTCTTTTATTGATTGACTAGAGTCTAGAACACTCAAAATCTAGTCACCGTGCTATTAGACAAACAAATAATTTCAAATTTTATCAAATGATCAATGGATAAAATTTATAAATATTGCAAACTTATATAAATCCCAATAAGCAAGGCATATCATTTTGGAAAGAATAACTCCTACATAAATTTTGAATGAGTAGAAAATTGAATTTTTTAAACAGAGCTCCTATTATAAAATAAAAATAATTCTATGTTGCTGTTATAATAATTATTTTTTTATTGTTATGTTGTTTCATATTTTTTTAATTTTTGTATAGAAAATACTAAAAAATAAAAAAATATTTATCTTATAATTAGTCATATAGTACGGGAGTTTCTTGGCCGGTTTTTAATAAGAACCAGAAATATTTTGAAGAAACCAAACATATCTTTTAGCAACCTTTTTCTCCCTTAGCTTATTATTTGATTAGTGAGTTATTATGAGTTCTGACAAATTTCTATGGACCTCAGATTGTGGAGTAGGCAGCAAAGTGGGTCACACGCACAGAACTTTCACCGTGACAGGAGGCCCCGCCGGAACTGGTTGCATTTGGCAGGATGGGCCCTGGGCCCAACTCTATTGATATATAGGACCCACTTCAGTAACCTAACATCATATAATGTATTTTTCTAAAATTTCTTAAAGAGTTTTTTTTTTCTTCCAAATAATTAGTAATCACTTGTTACTCTAGAATTTGTCATTTATTTTTTTTGAGTTTTATAACATCTAAATTATTTAAAATATCAATGGCTATTGATGTTGTCTTCTAAAAGCAAAAATTTATAGTTTTTATTTTATTTTTACTATTAAACGATCATTGAAAAGATGATTTATTAATATCATTTTATAAAAGTAAGTAAAAATAAATATTATTTGAATTGTGAGATGATATACGATTATCTTTATACACTATGTATAGATTTTATCTTTATTGAATCGAAGACTTGATTTTTTTCTAAAACTAAAGAAGAGTCTCATATTCATTCTTTTAAACTAGGGACTTGGTATACTTCAACAAGAATAACTTCATTGGCTTTCTTGCATCATATCAATTACATGTGTAATCTACATATTTGGGTCCTATGCACTCGTAATTTTATGCATTTTGACAATCAACAAGAATATCATTTTCTTAAAATTTTGTATTATTTTTACACAAATTATATCTTGTACTTTTTTCTGATACTTCAAACTTTGTACTTAGTTTAGACTACACAAGCAAGCATTTAAGATTTTATATTAACTTGTATGGATGAATTAAAGTTTGTGGGTGTGTGAAGGTAAATTGCATGAGGTAGCAAATTAGGCTTTGGCGGCTCATAATGGACTGACCCACTTTCTTAAAATAATCCCACATCTAAGGACTCCTTTTGTTTCTTAGCAAAAAAATCACATTAAAGAAAATTGCAAAATGAATGATTATAAGCAGAACAGTCCCAAAGACTTGACCCACTAGAAAATGGCACAATGTGTGTTTACTTACGTCAGCCATTATCATATTTCCAATCATAGTATTATTCTCTTTCTTATGAATATTTTGGTTTGTTACTACTACTACTACATTCTAAACTACAAATTAAAGAAAATATATATATAGTTAGGTGACGCCTTTTAATTTGCATAGTAGGAATCAGAATCTCATATGTTTTATTGAGGCAAGGGAATTTAAAATTTAAAATGTGCAACAGAACTATGTTTTTCTTCATGTGATATCATGCTTTCCAGATGAGTTGTTTGTGACAAGCTGACAAATTTATATAAGATTTAAATGTATTTTTTATTTTTTTATTTGTTTAAAATAAATTTTTAGTTATTTTATTTTAAAATCAGTGTTTTGTTCTCTTATATATTGAGATTTTTTTTCCTTCTCTGTCATTTTTAACCACGCGGTACTCTTATTAATTATATGATATTTATATGACATTGATGAGTTGAATAAAATATTTTGGATGTATTAAAGTTGTAATTAATTTTATTTATATATTAAAATTAATTTTATATATATATTAAAACATTTAAAAGGAATCAAAAATATATTTAAATTTTTAAATTATTTGAATCATTAGATGTACCACATAATTATTTTCATATACAAACTATTTTTCTGATATTACAATATTTTATTGACCAATTGGATTCACTGAATCAACAACTTGAATCATGAATCATCATTGTAATAAGGAGGAATCTATTGATTTTTTTTTAAGTGATGATAAAAAGGGAATACAAAAACTACCCCGTAAGATTTGATTACTCCCTTAAACAACGAAGTTAGTTTTTACTTATTTCACATATTAATGAGTTAAATACTTTTTTTAGTCGCGTAAAATTTTAACTTTTTAATTTTTTTTTTTTATAAAAATTAAATATAATTTTTAGTCTTTTAAAAATGATCATACATATAATTTTAGTCTTTATTGTTAAGTTAACATATTTGTTAATTTGAATGGATTCAAAATTTATAACATTATAAAAAGTTTACAACATTATACATGTATATTTACAATATTATAAAAAGTTTATTTATAAAAAATAAGTTCAAAATTCGAATTTTAAACTCATACTTTCATTATTTTTATCTTAAGATTTTTTACATTTAAAACATTTATATTTAATTCATCTAAAGTTAAAAACTTAAATTTTTTGTTGAGCAACTTTTTATAATGTTATAAAAATACTCTCTCAAACAACGAATATGGTTTTTACTCATCGCACACATCTTAACAAATCAATTAAATATATTTTTAGTCGTTATAAAATTTTAACTTTTTAATATTAGTTTTTATAAAAATAAATATAATTTTTAGTCCTTATAAAATTATCATACATGCAGTTTTAATTCTCATTGATAAGTCAACATATTTGTTAGAATGATTTTTTGCACACATATTTACAACATTATAAACATTTACCTATTAAAATGAATTCAAAATTTAGTTTTTAAATCCATATTTCCATTACTTTAATCTTGAACTTTTTATATTAAAAAAAATATATTTTTAATTAATCTAAAGTTAACAACTTCTAATTTTTTGTGGATAATTTTTTTATAATTTTATAAATATGCTTGCAAAAAGTTATTCATAAATTTTTAAAATGAAAGATAATTAAACATATTTGATTACAAGAGGGACTAAAATTATTCGTTGGATAATTTCAGAAGACTAAATATTGTATTTATTTTTTTACTGGAAATAAAATTTAAAAGTTGAAATTTTACATGATTAAAAATATATTTTACCCTTGATAAATTAAGAAATGACTTATAAATAAAAGAAAGAAAAATAGTTTTATCAATTTTTTACTGTCATAAATACAATATAGAATATGTTTTAAAAATAATTTATTTACTATTAATTTCAAATGTAGAATATGGTGTTTTAAAAATAATTTATTTAGTATTAATTTGAAAGTACAGTAGAAAAGATAATTAATCTTACATTAAAAGTTAATTTCTTTTCTAAAGTAACCCTCACCGTATATGATGTAGTATTTAATATTTGGGGTTTGTGTATAATTTGCAATTGTTTTTTGGGGTTATAGTGAGAGTGCATTATACAGTTTTATTAATGTAGAAGGAAAAAGGACAATATTTTATTGAAAGCTTTGTCGGGTAAGGAGGAAATAATCAAATAATTTCTAAATAGTCTGTTCCTAAACTTCTTCTCCTAATTATTTTCTGTTTTGTTTAATACATAAATTCATTTCAATTCACTAAAAAAAAGGTATGGGAATCAATATAACAGAAACATAGTCGTATATTCAAACACTAGATATGAGCAGGGTGGCTCTTGCTAAACAATGAATGAAGTTGTTTTTCTAGACAATTGACAACTTATTTTTGTTTGAATAGTTCAAAAGTTTGATTTTGTAACATCAAAATAAAGTTTAAACTTATTCGCGAATGATTGTGATACAATTATTAGTTTCTATTTAATTAATTTTTTTTCTCTATACTTATTTTTAAAAAAATAAAAAAGAAAAGTTCTTAAAAAATATCATAAGGTGAAAATTTATTATATGCATATCTGTTAAGTTGATTACATTATATTTTGGTTTTTTTGAAAAAATTCAATAAAAAAATATCATAAGAAGAAAATTAAAATAAAAAAATTTGAATTATATGCATTTAGAATTACATGCAATTATATATTTAAAATATCAATGATTATTCGATTAAGATTAGATGGTCTTGAAATAAAATATAATTTTTTTTTTTATTTTAAAATATAAAATTTGGAATTTTAGTTATGAATTGTTCGCCCTTGATCGAATGGCCAATGTTGTGCTAACAATCCAAATCTAAAAAACAAAATTGTTGAGATAGAATTGAGGTAATTCTCAAACCTGAAACCCAGCTTATACTTCTCTTTTCGTAAAATTATATTAAGAAACTTTATTTTGCTATACAAAATTTCTGGAATATATATAACTCTTTTCTTATACCATGAGAGTTAGTTATTTAGAAATTAATTTACTAATTGAATATATAAGTTTTATTATACTTCCTATTATAATTATTTTTATTATTTAATTAATACAAAAATAATCTCTATTTTCTTCTCTTTCATATATGAAGATTATGTATATTCTATTAAGTTATTGGAGCTTAGCCTGATTAATTATTGCATTATTTTTTTTCTAAAAAATGTATTTGAATTTTTTTTATAGAAACTTAATTGATTTATTTATTTATTTAACTTTTCATTTGATTCTTGAACAATTTGTTCATTTTTCTATATTTTCTCTATTCAAAACTAGTTTTTTCTTCTTGTTTCTTCATTTTCTTTTCTTTCTTCTCAAATTTCAAGTTGAATTATCTCATCACAATAATTGATAATAAAAAACACATCAAATAATGAGCATTATGGGAAACATGTTTGTCAACAAAACTATTTTAAAACTCAATGTTTTAATATCAACTTTGTTTCAACGTTAATAACTTTCATCAAATATAGAAAAGATAGAGTCAAATGATTTTTCAATAACACCAACAACATTTAGAGGCAAAATTATTTCTATTTAATCAAATCGACATTAAAAAAATGCAAGCAAATTGTTTAGTATAGAAATATAAATTAACTTTAGATTCAACACTTATCGACAACAAAAAAGCAATATTGTTTGTGTTTCTAAAAAATAATTCATAATTGGATTTTCATTTAGAAGTATTTGTTGATGACCAAGGAGTTGCATATGGGATTTCGTTCAAAAAAATGCAAGAGAAGATCTTGCATGGAGGTGTAAACTCAATTCAACACCTACTAAAAAAAAAAAAGCAAAATTGCATTATAATCTTTCTTGTTCTCATTTCAAGCAAATCTTCCAAAAATCTTTTAACCAATTTATGTTGACATTTTAAAATCATTTAATTGATGTATTTCCATATTTTTCATTGCATTTCTTTGTCTTTTTTACAACATTGTATTATTCATCACAAACTAAAAGTGTCGAGAATACCTTCTAGTTTACGGAAATATTAAATATGTAAATTAATTACACATTAATTACTTTAATTAGGTGTTAGTTATAAATCAAATATCCTAATTAAAAATTAGTTATTTTAATTTGATATATAAATTTCATTATACTTACTATTGTAATTATTTTTCTCATTTAATCAATATCAATTTATTCTATTTTCCTCTCTTCCATATTGATATTAATATTTTACAAACTCTATATACTCAATTACGACTTCTCTTATATGGGTATCTATTCATTTATGGCAATGCACCATACCACATGCCTATAAAGTGTTTGGAAAGCAATTGCCCCCTAAATGACACTTGCAATTGAAAATAATTTCCTTAACTTATGAATCTAAGATGTCATTGTCACGGAGAAATTACAAATTAGCTCTCAAAAGTGATTGCTTTAGACCCTTAATTCATGAAATTTTAAGCTACTTTGGTATATGGAATCAACAATTCATGCATCTAGCTACTTCGAGACTCTATCTCTTTCTCTATTTGATTCTATATTACGAATGAAAACATGAATTTGGATTTATATATTCAATAAACCATGGAAGATTCTAAAGGCAATATCACTTATGCTTTTATTTTAATAACCATCTTATTTATGCAAAATATCTATTAGTTTATATATATAATTAATCAACGTCAAAAAATCTGATTAATCATTTTTAGTGATTTTTTTTTCAACTATATTTTTTCATTTACAAACCTCGAACTAAAAATCTAACTCCAGTATGACCAACTTAATGTTAGTAACATTTCATAATTTTGATATCACAATATATTTTAAAAAATTAAAATAATGAGCCATCTTTCCTTATCAAACATGGCCAGTTGAGTCCTTATCATTGGAGTCCACCACAAAAACGATTGTATGCTAAATTTGTGAACAAAATTTAATGGTAGCAGTTGGCTATGCAGGTGATTCTATCATATTTACATTGACTTATATAACTGTCTCAAGATAGGTAACTTTCAATCATGTCTCTCTTTTGAATAGTTACTTTCAGCTGAGGAAATTGAGACAACCATTACACATTGTCTTGGCCTATCTATATAAAAGTGGATCATTTCATTCACCAATTTGATCTACATCCAAATTTGTAATTCAATTTCAAACAATATACATAAGACTTCAATGCAAAAAATATATAGTTACATTTATATTAAGTGTAGGATCATATGTTTAATGTCACGTTAATGTGTATGAAAGAATATTTATTAAAAGAGTTTAAAAGTTTAAATGAATCTCAATACCTTGATTGATTAATCTCAAATAAATTCCAACAGGAGATACTATAAATTGACTCAATTGTAAGGAAAAACAAATTTTATTCTTCAGCCAAAAGATGACCAAAGTTAAGTGGACATGGAAATATTTTTTGCCATGCCCTTCTGTCAACAATTCAACAAAGATATGATTAATAGACCCAATTCTCTTAAAAAAAAAAAACCTTTTCCTTCTTCTAGTACATAAAAGATACCCTTTCAAGATTATAATTTTTTGGTTTTATTATTAAGAAATGCATCATATTTCAACTCACTATGGCCCCATTAGCAAAATTTAATTGGTTAATGTAGCACATCATAGATAGCTGGGCTATGACACTCTTCACTCTACACAATAAAAAATCAAATCATGGGCTATTAATTAATTATAACCACTAAATCATTTCCATTTATTTAACTAGTGATCAAGATAGATTCCCCATCAATTATTTGCCCGGCAATATGATTTCCCCTTCAACCAATTCACCACAAACCATGTAATAAATAATTCACTTGGAATCTTTCCCTTCACAATTCTAAGAGGTACGATCAATTTTTTTTCTACATCGAGAGATATTTTCTTTTATAAATAAAATTAATTTAAATCGCGAAAATCTCTTTGCCATAATCACTTAGAAGAATGAAAATCACAATAGTTTTCTTTTTGTGTGTTTACCTCTTAAAAATGTTTTTGCTGATCAAAACCACCAACACAAAAAAAATATGAACATCTTTATATAGTCTTATATAGTCTGTGTGAACAAAAAAACAAAACAGAGTACTAATAATCCCATTTGTGAATACATTTCTTCTGTCCTTAAGTTTATAGCTAGCTGAGTCAACAAAAAAAAAACAAGTTTATAGCTAGCTTTTAAAATTTTAGATAAAAATCTCGAACAAGTTTACTTTCTTCAAAATCAATCATTAATTATAGCAAAGCCACACTTCACCACTCCATTATTAATTTATTGCCTGTTTAAGATAATATTGAAAAGGCCAAAAAGTACAGCTCGTTGAAATTAATGTTTTGAAAATAATTTTATAGTTATATATTTTATTCGTTCACTTTTAATCATTTTATAGATATTAAAAAACAACGATATAAAAAAGAAATAAAATTATAATTTTATTAAATTATCTTTATTAATTATTAATTTATTTTTTACAATTATAAATACAAAATAAAATATATTGATTGAAATAATGCATATACTATTAATTAAAATAATTAATTTAACATTAAAAATTAAAATAATATTTATTTTTCTTGATAAAATAACATTAGACGAGAAAAATGGTTACCCACTGACCCATACTTTAGTCAAGGACACTGATAGTTTTAACTTTCATGGTATGATAACTATTTCTGAAAATTATGCTCACTTATGTTTGGTACAATATCACTTTCAATATATCATATGACATTATAGTACCTCATGTAGTCATGTAGATGTGTGGTCAGTTAACAGTTGCTTATTTATTTTGTAGCAATATTAATTTACACAAAACTCAACAGTTAACTATGCAAAATACTGTTAAAGAATATAAAAATCTAATTAAATTGATACAAGAAATTAAATCTTTATCATGTCAGATGGTAAAACAAATATTATCTCAAAGCTTCAATTAGTTTTATACATGAATTATTGATTATTTGATTTTCGATTGATGGAAATTATAATTATGTAGTATAATTATACAATCAATAACTTATATTAACTAACAAAGTAAAATTGATTTATTTTTCTCAAATTTTAATTATGTTGGCATCCAACAAACTATTTGAAACACTATGTAAGCAAAGTTGAACGTAAACCAAACCACAAAGAATTTATTTTAAAGAAAACTGTAATTAGTTTAGACCAAATCAGCTATTAAAAAATAATAGCAGAGTTAACTAGTTTTACACTACCATATAATAAAAATTGACGATTTTGTTAATAAACTAATTACATATAATCAATGAATTGTATTTGTTGTCATTATAAAACGATTTACGCTTACAATGTATAATCATTAAATTCAAAAAATATAGCCCGATAAAGTCATATATTTTATCCCATCAAGTAAAAACATCTAGAAAAAAACTCTAAAAGAAGCAAGCTTATTCACACAATGATCCCCTTTCCAAAAGATACTAAGACTCTTAATTTGATAGTTTGAAAGAGAGGGAGAAGAGGAAGGGGAAGGAAAAAAAAACAGAAATTTTCACTCATATAAGAGTGTTTTTGAAGATAATGGAAAAATAATGTATATAATTAAATAATATATTTTTAATTTTAAAAGTATTATAAAAAAAAAAAAAGGTTTGACTTGTTCTGAAATATGAAGATTTTATATCATAAAAAAACAATTAAATCATCCGTCCAAGTTGGAGGATTATCTTTCGTTCTATTTTCCATCCATCATTCCTTTTTTTCCAATTCATCCCCTCTCAAACTTCCGAGCAGAATTTTAATAATTAATTTGATAACAAATATTTTTTTAATGATTATCAAATATATTTTTAAATAATTAATATTTTTAGTAATGTAAACAGAATAACAAATATCACATAAAAATTCACACATATAAATGAAAGATCTCAAATTTAAACTTGATTAATCACAAAAAATATTACACGTCAATTAGATTAGATCTTATTGATTAATTTAATTGATGTATTAATAAATCAAAAGTTAACATAGTGTTCCTTAATCTATTAATAAGTTAGAATAATACTTGCAAATTTCTTAAAAGCACCTCTTAAAATTTTAATATAGAAATTTTATCTTAAAATTAGTGTATTCAAATCTTAAAAAAGTTTTAAATATTATATTTTTGTAACAATTTTTTTTTTTACTTTTAATTCCTCACCAAATATTTTTAAGAGCATACTAAATAAATTATTTCTCTATTTTGACAGCACTCCCTAAAAAGTCCACTTAATTAGCCACCCATTTGAAGATACTGAAAAGCCAAGTCTTCGTGGATGTAGTGCTCTCGTGGCAAGTGATTTTTCTTGATCAAATGGGGTTTTGGATACAATCATGACGTGAAGCACTTCAATTTTTCTAATGCTTACTAAAAAATGAGTGAAAATTAAATGATGTGCTTGGCATCTCGTTACAAAAAAGTGTCACTGTAAATCAGTTTCACTAAAAGGTCCCATGGCATATCAAATCATGGTTTTTATTGGCTATTTGTTATGTGTACAAGTACAAGTTAAATGGCTTTAAATATATGGGTATGGTCCCCCCATCAAACATGTTCTAGACAACACCTAATCAATCACTCATTTTAATCATCTCATAATAGTACTCATCCGGTGTTATATATAAACAACTTTAAAATAAAAAAGGTTGATTCATTTAATTTAAAATATATTAATTTTTATTAAATTAAAGTTTTTTATATTTAAAATAAGAGAAAGTATAATCCTAATCTTTATTTGTGTTTTATTCTTTATTGATCTTTATATCTAAATTACTTAATTTATTTATATGACAAATCTTTAAATGTCTTTGAATTAATTATTGATTTTTTATTATAATTGAATTTATCTATATCGTATTAGCCGTCTCTTACATTTTTAGGTTAGAGAAGAAAATTGACATAAATACCCATTAAAAATGTTATATTATAATCAAAATACAGTAAAATTATAGGAAATGAAAAATAAACTACTTTGTCATATAAAGCTTTTGTGTGGGTTCCACCTCCATTTTTTTTTTCTTTCTTTCCTATATTTCATTTGAACCATACAATGGAAAAGTTTTTGAAATGTGTGTTTTCTTTTCTCCCAATCTTCCATCTATATTTCTTTGCTTCCTAACACAATTTTAAATTTAGGGAACATTTTTTAACTAAGAGACTTTGTTGGTTAAGTTTCTTTTATATATATTTATATATTTTTGCATCAAACAACTCTTCAATAGATAAGATAGTGCAACATGTGAGTATCTCTTAGGTGACTAACCTACCTTTGAAAATAAGCATCGAAGTAAAGTGATTGAGCATTGCTAAAAAAAGTGAAATAGTAATATTATAAATGACTATATAACATCTCAATTCCATTTATTTTATTTTAAGAAATATTTTATTGTCTCATTACTTTTTTTTAAAAAAAATTAATTGCAATTTTTATCTCTTAATTTTTATCAATTCACTAAAACAGTTCTTCTATTTTAAAATTCGACAGTTTTGGTAGCTCTTTCAGATTTTTTAACTAAAAAAAACAATGATTCAACATATTTTAAATGACATGACATACAATCTCGTAATATAGAACCATTTGAATACATTAAATATTTATATATTATTAATTAAATTACAAAAATAAATAACTTCATAAATTAAAACTATAAATTTTAGAAATTTTTATTATAATTTTATGAATAATAATAATTTAAAATTATAATTATTTTAATTACAAAATCCAATAGAAAGATCAAAATCATTTAATTTAAAAATAAAAGAAACAATTTCGCGAATTAAATAAATACATAAAGACTAAAAGAAAAATAGATTCACCTTTCTTTTCTCCTTCAAATCCCAACACAACAAAAAAAAAAAAAAACAAGACTACTGGTTGCATTTATCTTGTTAGAAGAAGCAGTGATGTCTTTTTAGGATACTTGAAACTTGTTTCCTAAGTATGTCTGAATCAACTATAAAGATCAGTACATCTTTCTTAAAAGCATACATTGTTGTCCCCATGCCACTTTGGTATCCCATTTTTCCAATTTAGCTAGTCTTCTTTACGTGGTCCTAATCATTAAGTTAAAGAAATTATGAAAGTTTAGCAAGATTATTAAATTTGAAAATTAATTATTTAAAAAAAATTAGAGAACAAAATAACTATTAATAATATAAAATTAATAATCATTTTACAACCGTTTAAAATAGGATTTGAATTTTGTCCATGGAGATAATAAGTCAAACTCTTAAAAATAAAATTAAAAATGAATCACATAGCTATTTATTTGGCCCATTTAAATATTGGATTTTATATTAATAAACCTATACAATAAATTTTAATTGAAAGTAGTTTTAAATTTTAACTCAATTGACAAATGTCAATATTATTAGATTAAACGTCTTGATCTGATTTTAAAATTCAAAACTTCGTATTTGTGTGAATTTATATAGTGATATTTATTGTCTTTTCTATATATAAAAAATGTCAATTGAAATTGAAGTTAGTGTTAAAAAAATATATTATCGAGAGTACTAATAATACTCATACTCTAACATATATTGATTTGTAATTTATTGTAAAGTATC
The DNA here is from genome assembly GCF_000331145.2 of Cicer arietinum. Taxonomy (NCBI): domain Eukaryota; kingdom Viridiplantae; phylum Streptophyta; class Magnoliopsida; order Fabales; family Fabaceae; genus Cicer; species Cicer arietinum. The sequence goes on along the minus strand of NC_021160.2, from coordinate 5,413,867 downwards.
ACAAAATTGACAATTGGGCTCTGTTTGATAGTCTATCTGTTAGTCGTTCACCAAATGTAGACTCATTTTCAAGCTGGACTTTGAGCATGTATTAGAGGAAATTAGAATGGGCCTTGTATGACTATAATGTTATAATTATATATACTCCTATGTCAATTTCTCTCACCCCACAGTTTTCCAAAAATTATGTTTTACTACTATTTCTCACTTTTAATTATTTTTATTTATTCGATTTTAAGAATTTATGAAAAACTCAAACTTCAATTTATGGAACAAAAAATACCTAATGCATTTTAGAAAATAATAAAAATAATTTTTTGATGTTTTTATTATCTTTAAAAATATAGATAATTGTTCACTTGAAAAATCTTTTACTTCCTTATTAACAAAACTAAAAGGAACATAAATTTTAGAATTATTTCTAAAAGTAAACTGCGTCTAAAATTTTAATCTTTTAAAATACATGTGATTTTGAGAGTAAAAATGTGTTCTAAGAAATCTGAAATTTTAAATATTTAGAATGCATTGTTTGTTTCTAAATTGTAATTAATGGCATAACAACTGACATTTTAATAAATAAATAAAAGAGAGACGTAGATTTTCCTTAGCCGGAGTCCAACATCATCTCATGATTTTCGAAAAGAAACAAGAGAAAGAATCGAGTGTGTTGGCGCTTTTTGAAAAATTCAAAATCTTGAGTTTGTCAAAAGTTTTAGAAAAATCAAATTTAATATTTCTTTGGTAATTTTAAAATAAAATTATGTTCTCAAAAACAGATATTTGATTTTAATATTTTTTAATTTATTTTTATATTTAATTGAAATAAACATTCTTTAATACATATTTTTTAATATATTATCTAACTCAAATAAGATATATGTAATATAGTTGGATAATATGTGTATTTAGAGAATGTTATGTCTCTCTAAATAATGAATGATATGGATTGTTATTGTTAAAAATATTCTTATGAAAAGTACCATTAGAATTATCATTATCATTGTGAAAAGATGAGTGCATCTTTTCCAGCAACTAAATGATTTTTTTAAAAAGAAATACAAGGGTTGTTCCACCTTTCAATTCCTTTAAAAATTATATTTAATGAGATTATGATTATAAAGACAATCAAAATAATTTTAAATATATAATATGATATCATCATTCTCATTGCACACATTAATTTTATCTCCTAAATTAAATTAAGTTTTTAACTTTAAAAGTTTCTATAAGCTAAATTTGTGCATAATAGAGAAACTCATATAAAATTCTACAAATATTATAAGCATATATATAATCAAAAGCAATTGGAAATTGTCTTTGTAGAAGTCATATAGAAACTATATGGGATATATTACTATAGTTACTGTGCCTATAAGTATATCCAGCCATGACAACTAGGTGGTCCTAGAGGACAACCAAAGTCATATATAAACTATAAAGCATATATTATATATTATAGTTATTGTGCCTAAAACTCAATCCAGGTAGGACAACTCGGTGGTCCTGGACAAGCCACAAATGTTGTTGCTGTTGTAGGATCCAGGCAGACGTATATCTCTTTTAAATATTGACTCGTACAAACAATAGCGGGTGAAGTTTGAGTCTTTTTTTCTACAGCCCTCATGATTTGTTGCCGAGTATACCAAGCCCTTGGTGTGACACCATCCTCTACAAGCATGTTGGTGATATTGTATTTAAACCATAGAGTCATGGTGTGTTGTAAATAATCCACTGGTATGAATATTGAACACACTCCATATTTTTTCCACTCGTCCTCCCAGAATTGGCCATCATTGCCAAATAAATCTGGCCAAGCAAGGTTAAGGTTCGGCCCTATATTTTGAATCTAGTCATATAAAAAAAATAATAGTCAAACAGTTAACAAGATAACACAATATCATATAAATGAGAATTAATTGAGCTGATAAACTCACATCGCTGAGAACAAATATCTCAGAAGAACTGCATTGTGATGAGTGTGGCCAATACTGGTTCGATGGCCATAGGCCATGAACAGTGAAGAAATTTGGAATTTGAGATATGCATCTCCGTGTTGGATTCCAACAAATAGTTGATGGCCATTGCTCAGCCAATGTGTAGTAGTGAAATGATGGAGCTGTCAATGTCTAAACAAAATATAAATGATTAATATAAATGATTAGTTAATTAATTGAGACATTAAATTACAATAGAATTAATATTATTATTATTATATATATATATATGACTAATATTTTAAATTATTTTTATTGTTTTGAAGCATATTTTTTTTCATAGAATATCTTGTAAATAAATCAGTCACCATACAACTTTTACGTACAATATCTCTTATGCAAAATTGAGACATATTATAATCCATCGCTGCATACAAAATTCAATTTACCCGCTTAATTAACATTGCATTGGATTAAGCAACAAAAGAAAGATATTACATTTAAGCATCAAAAGAATTAATTAACATTGCATTGGATTAAACATCAAAAGAAAGATATTACCTTTAAGTATCAAAACAAATATATTACCTGAAGCAGTAATAATATTATGTAATTGTTCTAAAGAAAATGTGGTGTCGTAAAAGTTATCTCAGGGCATACAAGAAAAATCATATTGATCGAAAATATAATAGTGTTTTTGTTAGGGCGGGCCCAACACGTTATGAAGCCTAAAGCGAAATTACTAGATAATATTTTTTCAAATTTTAATAAATAAATTATTAATATTTTAATTAATAAGTATATACATTTTTTTTAACAAAATTAATGACATTTTCAAATCTATTTTTTCTATATTTTTCAAAGAATGAAATAAGACATTTCAACGGTTTTACGGCAACATCAGGAACTCATGTAAAATTTTCCATATTTTAGTTGAAGAAGAAAATAATGTGTATATATTGTACCACTCCAACAACTCATGTTAACAATATGTTCACTATTTATCTCATGATCTTTTAATTTATAACTAGTATTTCTCATATGAATAATGTACTCATTTTTTATTTCATGATTATTCAATTTATAATTAATATTTCTCTCATCTCTATTGTCTTAATTAACCAATTTAGTTGTACTGAGATAAGTATTAAATAATTTGTAATAAAAACAAAATATTTTATTTAATTTATATAAAATTTTATAAAAATTAATTTTAAGAATATTAAAATGTGAGACATTCTTTCTTAAATAAAAAAATATTTGAGGCTTTTTTTCTTAAGTAAAAAAACATTGACCGGCAAAAAAAAATTGGTTAATAAAGTATGTTGTGTCTTATTGATAGAATAAAAGTCATGTCTATTCAAAAAGGTTGCACATTCAATCAAATTGCATCCATATTCTTAACCAGTTTTGAAAAATATATTATTTGTGGTATAATTTACTTTTTAAAAAGTATTTTTCAATTTAAAAAAAAGAAAGAAAATCAAATAACTCAGTTTGTTAAACTACTTTATAATATTAGTTTTAAAAAGTGACAAAACAGGTTAAACAAATTTTGTCTTAAATTATAAAAAAATTATAATAAAATTATATATTTTAAATCAAATATATTATTTTATTATTATTTATATTTATATTTTATATCATATCATTTATGGACAGATTGGAGTATATTGCTTTCTCTTTCACGATTAACAATAATTAGTAGATAATCACCTTTAAAAAAATAGCTAATTCACCTGAACAAACAAAAATACGCAATTAACCAAAATCAAAACTGAAGTGACCTTGGGTTGAGATCATGATCTAGAATTCTTGACCAGAATTCAGCAATTCAAATTACAACCGAGTGGGGACTATGATTAATTAATGTGACTAACCTACCTTCAAAAATAAACATTGAAGTAAAATGATTTAGGTAAAAAAAACTAATAGAGTAATACCATAAATAACCATATAACATCTCAATTTGACTTATATTATTTTAAGAAATATTTTATAGTCTCTTTAATTTAAAAAAGAAAAGACATACAGTTTTGTCTCCTAATTTTCACCAATTTAATAAAATGGTTCGTCTATTTTAAAATCTGACAGTTTTATTATTCATTCAAATTTTTAACTAAAAAAACAGTGATTCAATATATTTTAAATGACATGACATATAATGTCGTGATGTAGAAACATTTGGATGAATTAATTATTTATATATTATTAATTAAATTATAAAAATGAATAATTTCATAAATTAAAACTAGAAATTTTAGAAATTTTTGTTGCAATTTCATGAATATTAATCATTTAAACTATAATTATTTTAATTAAAAATTCCAAAAAAAAAAAACAAAACTATTTGATTTAAAAATAAAAAGACTAATTTTGGGAGTTGAGTGAAAAATATAAAGACCAAAAGAAAAATAAATTCACCCATCTCTTCGGGTTTTTTATATAAATATCCTGTTTTTAAAATTTTAATACCAGATTGTCCCACTTCCAAAAAAAATAACAGATTGCCCTACTTTTTAGCCTCAGTTGCAAGTCGCAACCTGGGGATGCGACTTCCTGAAGAAAAAAAATTTGAACTTCACTAGATGGTCGTATCCTGGGGATGCGACTTCCTACTTGCCTTAATTTTTTTTTTGTTAAATTTTGTTATTATATTTTTGAGTATATTATATTTGATATATTATATTTATTATTATTAAATATTTTAAAAATAATTATAACATTAAAAAATACAAAATATTATTATAAATAATAAAAATAATTAAGTTAATAATATTATATAACTTTTAATAATTATTATAATAATAATAATAATAATAATTTTAATAATAATAATAAAAAGAAAATTCTATTAATAAAATAAAATAAAAATACATTAACATATAAGCATAAATACATTAAAAATAATAATTTTAATAATAATTTTAATACTAATAATAAGAAAATTATATTAATACATTAAAATAAAATTACATTAAATTAAAAGAAAAAAAATACATCAATTTTGAGTAGATGTGCCAGCAGCGTTTGGACAATGTTTCTTAGTATTGATGCGTGTTGTTTTGTCATGGTTGGAAATAGTGTACTTGTTTTATAATATGTAATAATAAAAAGAAAATTCTATTAATAAAATAAAATAAAAATACATTAACATATAAGCATAAATACATTAAAAATAATAATTTTAATAATAATTTTAATACTAATAATAAGAAAATTATATTAATACATTAAAATAAAATTACATTAAATTAAAAGAAAAAAAATACATCAATTTTGAGTAGATGTGCCAGCAGCGTTTGGACAATGTTTCTTAGTATTGATGCGTGTTGTTTTGTCATGGTTGGAAATAGTGTACTTGTTTTATAATATGTTGATTGGACCAAAGTAGTGATGGGAAGGTTGCGTGGTTCTTTTAATAATGCGTTCATCGACTCCATAAGGTTGGTGGCCATATGACCCCAACGGCTACCTCCATCAAATGCTTGAATCCAATCTTGTCGCGGTATATTGTCTAACCATTTCAAAACTTCTAGGTTTACGATGCCAATTTCTCGGCGGTATTATCGATATGTAGACTCATTGATTGAGTAACCTGTATTGAAACAGCAGACAATACATTATTACACTAATTATAAAACTTCATAATTTAATTTTTAATTAATGATAAGAAGTAAGAATTAAATTATTACCCATAGAAATAACCTTGTTCTTCAAAGCATTATCTTTAAATTCCCTTGCAAAATTTTGTGAAATATGTCGGACGCAAATCACATGCTTTGACGGAGGATGTTGCCAAGAAACATTGTCCAAACGCTGCTGACACATCTACTCAAAATTAAAGTATTTTTTTTCTTTTAATTTAATGTAATTTTATTTTAATGTATTAATATAATTTTCTTATTATTAATATTAAAATTATTATTATTATTAAAATGATTATTTTTAATGTCTTTATGCTTATATGTTAATGTATTTTTATTTTATTTTATTAATAGAATTTTCTTTTTATTATTATTATTAAAATTTTTATTATTATTATTCTTTTTATTATTATAATAATTATTAAAAGTTATATAATATTATTAAATTAATTATTTT
>NC_021160.2:5385051-5407722 GCF_000331145.2 Cicer arietinum | reverse complement strand
AATAACAAAATTCAACAACCAAAGAATATATAATATTAAAATACATTATTGAATATATTAAATAATAAAAGTATTTTTATTTTATTAATAGAATTTTCTTTTTATTATTATTATTAAAATTATTATTATTATTATTTTTATTATTATAATAATTATTAAAAGTTATATAATATTATTAACTTAATTATTTTTATTATTTATAATAATATTTTGTATTTTTTAATGTTATAATTATTTTTAAAATATTTAATAATAATAAATATAATATACCCAATAATAAATAACAAAATTCAACAACCAAAGAATATATAATATTAAAATACATTATTGAATATATTAAATAATAAAATTATTTTTATTTTATTAATAGAATTTTCTTTTGATTATTATTATTAAAATTATTATTTTTATTATTATAATAATTATTAAAAGTTATATAATATTATTAACTTAATTATTTTTATTATTTATAATAATATTTTGTATTTTTTAATGTTATAATTATTTTTAAAATATTTAATAATAATAAAAATAATATATCTAATATAATATACCCAATAATAAATAACAAAATTCAACAAAAAAAACTAAGGCAAGTAGGAGGTCGCATCCCCAGGATGCAACCATCTAGTGAAGTTCAAATTTTTTTTCTTCAGGAAGTCGCATCCCCAGGTTGCGACTTGCAACTTGCAACTGAGGCTAAAAAGTAGGACAATCTAGTATTATTTTTGAGAAGTGGAGCAATCTAGTATTAAAATTTTAAAAACAGGATATTTATATAAAAAAACCCCTCCCTTCTCTTTCAAAATCCACCACACCAAAAAACAAGACTACTAATTGGTTGCATTTATCTTGTTAGAAGAAGCACTGATGTCTTTTTGGGATACTTGTAACTTGTTTCCTAAGTATATCTGAATCAACTATAAAGATCAGTACATCTTTCTTAAAAGCACACATTGTTGTCCCCATGCCATTTTGGTATCCCATTTTCCCAATTTAGCTAGTCTTCTTTACGTGGTCCTAATCATTAAGTTAAAGAAATTATGAAAGTTTAGTACCATTATTAAATTCGAAAATTAATTATCTTAAAAAAACTAGAGAAAATAAATTATTTTTTATAACGTAAAATGGATAATCATTTTACAATCGTTTAAAATATAATTTGAATTTCGTCCGTGAAGTTACTAAGTCAAACTCTTAAAAATAAAATTAAAAGTGAATCACATAGCTATTTATTTGGCCCACATAAATATTGAATTTTATATTCATAAACTTATATAATAAATTTCAATTAAAAGTAGTTTTAACTCCATTGACAAATGTTAATATTAGCAGGTTGAACGTTTTGTTCCGATTTCAAAATTCAAAACTTTACATTTGTGTGAACTTATATAGTGATATGTATGGTCTCTTACACGTAAACAAGTATCAATTAAAAGTAAAGTTAGTGTTAGAAAAAAAAATAGAGAATACTAATAATGCTCATACTCTAACATATATTGACTTGTAATTTATTGTAAAGTATCACAAAATTGACAATTGGGCTATGTTTGATAGTGGTCTTTCTGTTAGGAGAATTGTACCGTGCACTCCTCCATTTTTACCTCCCACCCCCTCATTTTTTTTTTCTAATGACTATTTTACCCTTTTTATTTTATCACTCTCTTTTCTCACCCCCACTTTCGAAACTTACAAAAAAAAAATTTAATATTCGAAAGTTTTAAACTTTCGAAATAATTAAAAGTGAGTTTTATTATCTATTCGGAACTTTTGTTAAATTATAAACTTTCGAAATAAAATTTTACAAAAATAATTACTAATTTCGAAACTTTCAATGAATATGAAAGTTTCGAAGTTAACATTTCCAGAAAGTTTCGAAAGTTTGGAAAAATTTGAAACTTCTGAAACACATATCATTTGGAACTTTCGTTGAATATTAAAGTTCCGAAATGAAAATTTCCAGAAAATTTCGAAAATTTGGATGAATGTGAAACTTCCGAAACACATATTTTTCAAAAATTTCAAACATTCGAAGTAAGTCAATTTCGAAAGTTTCAAAAATTCCAAACTTTCGAAATTTTCAATTCATTTTTAGAAAATCTCAAAAGAAACTTCCGAAATTAGATATCAAATTTAATACTATTAATTTATTACTATAAATATATTACTATTTATTACTATAAATTTATTATTATAAATTTATTACTATTTATTAGTATTAATTCATTACTATTTATTACTAATAAAAATGCAGTACTTTCTACGAATAGCAAAATTTCGAAACTGAAAAACTTTACGTTTCTGAATTTTATATTTCGAAACTTTCAGATTGTCAGAAAGTTTCGAAGGTTTCTGCATTTCGAAAGTTTGATGTTCATGGAAAACTTTCGAAAGTTTGATGTTCATGGAAACTTTCGAAAGTTTCAAAAGTTTTAAAATTTTGGGAAAAAATGAACTTCGAAAGTTTCATGTTCATGAAAACTTTCAAAATTTAGAAAGTTAATATTTCGAAAATTTCAAAGTTTCGAAATTTATATTACTTTTGGATTTCGAAAGTTTCAAAGGTTGGAATGATGTAATTCGGACAATTCAAACTTTCGAATAAAATGGATGAAAAAAAAAAAAGAAGAGAATCTTTTTGGGGGTTTTTACTAATAATATTAGGGGCAATTTGAAAATTTCCTTAATGATGAGAGAGTGGGAGGTACAAGTGGGGGGTGCACGGTACAAAACCTCACCACATTACTCATTTTCAAGCTGGACCTTATAATTATAATGGGCCTTGTATGATTATAATGTTTTGTTAATAATATATATACTCCTCTGCCAATTTCTCTCACTCCACAATTTCCCAAAAATTATATTTTACTACTATTTTTCAATTTAAAATATTTTGATTTATCCGATTTTATGAATTTATGAAAAATTTAAACTTTAATTTTGGATTTATTTTTATGTATGTTTTATTTTAAACATACTAAATTATCATGATATGAAAAAAAAAACTAAACTGTCATATTTTTTAGCACGATTAAATAATCGCACTCCTGACTTACGATTTCCTAAAGACTTTTCTTTTTGTTTTTAGCACGATTTCCTAAATAATCGCATCCCTACGATACGATCATGTACTAGGTTTACAATTTTTTCCCCCTCATTTTTACAATTACAAAATTGTTAATTTAATAAAACAAAAATAATTATAATATTTTAAAAAAAATTATTAATAAACTAAATAATAAAATAAAATTATATTGTTATTATTATTAATAGTAATAATAATAATAATAATAATAATAATAATAATGTAAAGTAAATTATATTAACAAAATAAAATTAATTAATTTGAATAAAGAAAATACATTAAATTAAAGAAAAAATACCACAATTTTAAAAAAATACATTAAATTTTAACATTATCATTATTATTAATTTTTATTTATTACAAACGAAAAAACATAAGAGGAATTTGTTATAACTTAACGCGTTGTTTGGTTTATCACATCTATTTAACTGTTTTTTTCTCTCTTTGATATAATGTGTTTTATGATTTTTTTAAATATTTTAATTATTTTTAATTTATTAAATAATCAATAACTGAATTATTAACAAAGTAATATTAAGTGTTAATTTAACTGTAAAACAAAACAGTGAGTTGTTAAGAAAATAAGTTGTTATTTTATCAGAAAAATAGTAAGGACATGTTATTTATTTTGGCACAATTAGTCAACCGTTTGATGTATTTTTTATAATTTAATATATTTTATTTAATTAATATTATTTTGATTTTTTAAATAAATTAAAAATAATTAAAAAATCAAAATACTATTATAAAAATAAAATAAAATACATTATGGAGAAAAAAATTGTAGTTAAATAGACGTGTCAAAACAAAAGACATATTATATTATAACAACTTCCATTTTTTTTTTCTCGGTCTAATAAATGAATATTAATAAAAATAATAATAATAAAATTTGAATTTGATGTATTTTTTTTTTCAACTTGTGGTATTTTATTATAATTATTATTATTATTGTATTATTAATGTTATTATTATTATTATTAACAACTTCCTCTTATTATTATTATTACTATTATTATTATTAATATAATTTTATTTTATTATTTTTATTTATTAATTACATTCGCATCCTAGAGATGCGACCTTCTATTAAAAAAAACATTCGGGATGTCGCATGCCCGAAGTGCGATCATCTACTACTGCTAAAACTTAGGACAGTTTAGTATTATTTATTCACTATGTGACAATTTGGTATTTTAAAAAAAAGTAATATATATAAAAAATCCTCAAATTTCTGGAACAAACAAAACGTATCCACAAAATTCATGGATTGTTTATTTTTTGAAAATATTTTTTATTTTCAATTCTTATAGTATGTATATATTTTACTTTGATAATAAATTTTTGAAGGTAACCATTATTTTATAGAAGATTAAACATCAGTTAATGAACCTGCATTTTAGAAAATAATAAAAATAAATTTTTAATATTTTTATTGTTTCTAAAAATATAAACAATGGTTAACTTAAAAAATCTATTACTTCCTTGTTAACAAAACTAAAAGAAACATAAATTTTAAAAAATAAAAATAGAAATGTTTTTAAAAGTAAACTGAAATTTCAATTTTTTAAAATATATGTTTTTATGAGTAAAAATATGTTCTAAGATATTTGAAATTTTAAATATTTAGAATGCATTGTTTGTTTGTAAATTATAGTTAATCACATATCAACTGACATTTTAATGAAAAAAAGAGAGACAAATGATTTTCGAAAAGCAACAAGAAAAAGATTCGAGTGTGTTACTACTTTTAAAAAAATTCAAAATTTTGAGTTTGTCGAAAGTTTAAAAAAAAACCAAATTTTTATAAAATTATGTTTTGAAAAGATATTTGATTTTAATATTTTTAGCTTTCCTTTACATCTAATTAAAATAAATATTATTTAATACATATTTTTCAACATATTATCTAACATAAAATTTATACGTGTTTCACAAAATTCATATAAAATCTACTTCATCTAAATAAAATATATTAAAAAATATTTATTCAAGTGTGTGATGTTAAATAAGACAAAAAGAAATTGTGTGATGTTGACACTTCTCATGTATTATATCTCTTTGTATATCTATTTCTCTAGTAAATTTAATTTATTTCTCTTATTGTTCTTACTTTTGTAATTCACCTTCACTTCTCTCTTATTGTTTCATCCCACGAATTATACGATGATTTTGAGTTTTCCTGTCCCAATAATTCCAACTCTTTGAAGCTTCCTTCATCATTGGTATACATCATTTGACTCTGTTTGAATGTGGATTGGAAATACATCACGAGACTCTGAGAAATTATAAGAAAGTTCAAGAATTTGTGGAATGTTAACCGATTCAACTTGTTGTTTAATCAAGTCGACATTCTCTATTTCCTTATTGTTAACTTCATCACCTCTTGATCTTAAGAACATTTGTAAATATTCAATCAAATTTACCATTTCATTATATTTATGTTCGAGTACATTTTTGGCATCACTTAGCTTCATTTGCACGCGTTCTTCGCGCCATTGCTCGCTCATTTGCATCATATCTCTCTCTTCTTCAACTTCCTTCAAAATCCTCTCAATCTTAGCCTTTTCTTCAACTATTTCCTTGCCTAATTTGTCACAAACTTCCTCTGTTAATTCTCTTTCTCTCTTTTCTCTTTCGTAGTTTCTTCTAAACTTATTGGTGATTCATTGGCTAAATCCAATCCATGTACTAATTTGGTATTAAGTAATTCCATCATCTCTTTACTTTTTCTTTCCCTTGCTAACTCATCTAACATTGATTTAATGTTCTTCAAAATATGTTTGATTTTTTCCTTGGAGGAATTCTGTGAAGCTTTAAGTTTTTTGATGGAATTTTGAGCTTGAAGGAGTTCTTCAAGTAAAACAGTGACAATTGAATCATGTTTAGTGGCTAATTTTTTGTTTTCTAGAAGCTTCCTTCTATGAACTATTGTGGAATACTCATTGGATGCTTTTTTAAGAGAAGGGTTCCATTTTGTTGGTCCTTCTTTTGAAGATTTAATAAATGGCATAGAGGCTTCAAACTGAGGACAAAATATATCCATATAGGTAATTAATATTATAGAATTGCACCAAATCAAAATAGAATCCTAAAACAAATGATAGATACCTTAGAGTTGGAAGAACATAACGAACCGTGAGCACGTGAGAACTCAAGAAACCGCAACTGCCACAACCCAGCTGCAAGCTTCCTCGCAGAAACCACCTCATTTTTCACGAAACCTTGTCTGAAATTCACAGGGGAGCTAATACCCGAATGTTTCCTGTTTTTACCTCTGCGGTAATTAAGAGCGGCGGCAACCACTGAATTTCGATGTTTCAAGCGACCGGAATGAAGTGTGTGGAAAAGGGTGGTGTTGTTGGAAGCCATGAAGAGAAAAAAGAAAGGTTGATAGACATAAGAAAGATATTCAAAGCAAAAAGAGAAAGAGAAAAGGGAAAGTAGTGAGACTGAGACATATATAGGGAAAAAACAAAGTTTTGTTTCTGTCTGCTGACTATGAATAATATCAACAAAGATGAATGAATAATATCAACAAAGATGAATTAGATAAATTGAAGTATTATAAAAATAATGGATTTTATATTTTAATTCAATTAACAAATACCGATATTGTTATATAATTTTTTTTTTTATAATGCATATATGCAGTTGTTAACTCAGATAATGACGATGATGATATGGGTGAGTTATATGAGGATGATGATGGGAATAATCAAATGATTTCCATTGCATATGCAGTTGTTGAAGCAGAAACAAAAGACTCATGACAATGATTTCTGGATCTTTTACTAGAGGACCTTAACAATGTTCAACATAAGCAATATGCATTCATTTCAGATCAGTTTATGTAATCGGCTTCTAAATTATGCAATATGTTTATGCAATCTGCTTCTGAATTTGCATGTGGGACATTAAGTCTACATCCCAAGACCAATTCATCTCATCCACTTGGGCACAAACGTACATCTTCACTGGGTGGTTTACAAAACTACCCCCATGGTTAATTCTTAACCTAACTATGTGGACTGAAGCTGGCCTACACAAAACAAACCATTGAATAAATCGTCAAACTAAGCCTCAAACAAACTACACATGCACCACAAAATAATACAATAGAGCATATGGACCACATTATTAAAAATGCATGGACCACATTATTAAAACGGCATAAAGGCATAAAGTTTTGTTAACAGTGTAGAGAAAAAAATTTGGCCCTAAAATCAAAGTTCAATACAGAGTTTAATAATGTTAATAATAAAACAAAGCGAAAACCCTAAAATCACATACCTAGCACAAAACTTTATATCTTCTTTCGTATGTGAAGATGGAGAGAACTCGAAATGACCTCCACTCGCCATTTGAATACTGATGAAAACGAAAGATGAACAAACGACGAACACTGATGAAAACGAGTGAACAAAGGACAAACACGATTTCACGATTTCTGTTTAGGGTTCATGATTTTAGGGTTCAGAATGATTTTATGGTTCATGAGTGAATGCTTTTGATTTTGATTTGTTTAGGGTTCATGATTTTAGGTGTTTTTTCTTTTAACTTAATTTTAACAATTAAATTGTATTTTTAAAAATATTGTCACAATTATAATAATGGTTTTTAAAAATATAAATTATATTTTTTAATCAAAAATAATATAATAATGAGTTTATTCCACATAAGCGTCTGTCACGTCATTAAAAAAAATAACAATTCATCATGATTTGAACTCAAATTCTGTTTGAGGGACTAAAACTGGGGACAAACAAAATGGGGGGGCTACTTTCGATTTTCACCTATAATAGGAGGACCAAAAGTGCAATTAAGCCAAAATATTTTGAGGGAATTGATGTTTATGTGGCTACCATTATTCAAAAGATACACAAATCGATTGTTAATTTTAACAGTTTTAGTGTAGTGTTGTTGGCGTTGCAGTTTTAGTGTAGCTCTAATTTTACCTATATATGATGTTTACTGAACATCCTTCACTTAGTGGTTATTATAAGTTTAATGTTCACACAATAGGTCTAGTAGATGAGGTAAGTAGGGTATTGCCGTTATATTGAGAGATATAGTTGGTGTAGTGGTTGCTGCCATCTTCTGACAAGTCATTTCATTACCGAATTCAGAGGTAGTCGAAATTTTAGTTGTGTAGAAAGGTTTAGAATTTGCAAAACATATACATTTCTTGAATTTTATAGCAGAATCAGATGTTTCAAATGTGGTTGTATTGTTGAACACTTATCAACAATATTCAATCTATGCTGGTTCTATTATTCAAGATTGTATTAATTTTCATAGTTTGATTTACTTACATGTTAGATATGAGGCCAATCAAAAGTATCCAATTAATATTGATTATAATCTAATATGTGGATTAAAAAGATATCATCTATTATTTATGTTGTCTGGACTTGTAATTTATTCTTAGATTTTTTTAATTATAAAATTATCTTTCACGTTAAAAAGAACGTCGTGTTCGATTAGTCTATAAAAAAAAACGAAAGAATGTTCTTTTGGATTTGTGAGCGATTAGCTTATTAGGCGATGCTGATAAATTTCAATAGAATTGTCAAATTGGGCTGTTTGGTTGGACTACTTATTTAGCCGAATATTTTGTGGTCTAATTCAACTTAAGATACACATTGCATTTCTTCCTATGACTTCTGTATCTTTTTAGGGGAAAAGTTTGCTGGATATCTATATATTCATTCTACATCTTGAACAAGATAAAAACAAGATAAAAATAGAATGAGTGATATGATAAATATAATATGTTTATAATCTAATAAAGAATATATATAGAGAAAAAAGAAGAAGTTGAATAAGTATATAAAAATTAAGAGCGTTTAAATATAAGAATTATTCTTTTTGGATCAAGAAATGAATATTTTGGATGACTTATGTATTTTTATTAAATATATAAAGCATTTTATTGTTTAGATTTAATTGCAGTTTTAGTTCCTCTATTATTATCAATTTACGGAATTAGCTCTCTTATTTTATAAATAAAAAATAGCTTTTTGAAATATTAAATTTTCTTAAAATTATATGTTTTTTAAATTAAAAAAATGTAATTCATTGGATTCCATTAAATAAAATATGTGATCCATCCAATTTAAGAAGAAAAAAAAAAGATGGATCTATCTATATTTTTAAATGGATATAATAGAATCAATCCATTAAATTTTATATTATGTAGTGGATGGATTGGATGAGTGATGGATAATTGGATCAAATTACCACCTCTAGCTACTATTATTGGACAAGACTTATCATCAATGTTTGTCATTTTGATCAAAGTATTGTTTGATATCTTGTTTAAGTTATTTAATTTATTAATGAAAATAAAGATCGCGATAATATGTGTATTTAGAGAACGTTATGTCTCTTTAGATAATGAATGATATGGATTGTTATTGTTAAAAATATTCTTATGAAAAGTACCATTAGAATTATCATTATCATTGTGAAAAGATGAGTGCATCTTTTCCAGCAACTAAATGAATTTTTTAAAAGAAATACATGGGTTGTTCCACCTTCTAATTCCTTTAAAAATTATATTTAATGAGATTATGATTATAAAGACAATCAAAATAATTTTAAATATATAGTATGATATCATCATTCTCATGGCACACATTAATTTTATCTACTAAATTGAATTAAGTTTTTAACTTTAAAAGTTTCTATAACCTAAATTTATATAGAATAGAGAAACTCATATAAAATTCTACAAATATTATAAGCATATATATAATCAAAAGAAATTGGAAATTGTCTTTGCATAAGTCATATAAAAACTATATGGCATATATTACTATAGTTATTGTGCCTATAAGTATATCCAAGCAGGACAACTAGGTGGTCCTAGAGGACAACCGAAGTCGTATATAAACTACAAAGCATATATTATATATTATAGTTAATGTGCCTAAAACTCAATCTAGGTAGGACAACTCGGTGATCCTGGACAAGCCACAAATGTTGTTGCTGTTGTAGGATCCAGACAGACGTGTATCTCTTTTAAATATTGACCCGTACAAACAATATCGGGTGAAGCTTGAGTCTTTTTCTCTATAGACCTCGTGATTTGTTGTCGAGTATACCAATCCCCTGGTGGGACACCATCCTCTACAAACATGTTGGTGATATTGTATTTAAACCATAGAGTCATGGTGTGTTGAAAATAGTCCACTGGTATGAATGTCGAACACACTCCATATTTTTTTCCACTCATCCTCCCATAATTGGCCATCATTGCCAAATAAATCTGGCCAAGCAAGGTTAAGGTTCGGCCCTATATTTTGAATCTAGTCATATAAAAAAAAATAGTCAAACAGTTAACATGATAACACAAGATCATATAAATGAGAATTAATTGAACTGATAAACTCACATCGTTGAGAACAAATATCTCAGAAGAACTACATCATGATGGGTGTGGCCAATACTGGTTCGATGGCCATAGGCCCTGAACAGTGAAGAAATTTGGAATTTGAGATATGCATCTCCGTGTTGGATTCCAGCAAATAGTTGGTGGCCATTGCTAAGCCAATGTGTAGTAGTAAAATGATGGAGCTGCCAATGTCTAAACAAAATATAAACGCATTAATATAAATGATTAGTTAATTAGTTGAGACATTAAATTATAATAGAATTAATATATATATATATATATATATATGACTAATATTTTAAATTATTTTTATTGTTTTGAAGCTTTTTTTTTCATAGAATATCTTGCAAATAAATCAGTCACCATACAATTTTTTCATACAATATCTCCTATGCAAAATTGAGACATATATTATAATCCTCGCTGCATACAAAATTCAATTTACCCGCTTAATTAACATTGCATTGGATTAAGCATCAAAAGAAAGATATTACCTTTAAGCATCAAACGAATTAATTAACATTGCATTGGATTAAACATCAAAAGAAAGATATTACCTTTAAGTATCAAAGAAAGATATTACCTGACGCAGTAATAATATTATGTACTTGTTCTAAAGAAAATGTGGCGTTGTAAAAGTTATCTCAGGGCATACAAGAAAAATCATTTTAAAAATACAATAGTGTTTTTGTTTGGGCCTAAAGCGAAATTACTAGATAATGTTTTTTTTTAAATTTTAATAAATAAATTATTAATATTTTATTTAATAATTATATACATTTTTTTAACAAAATTAATGGCATTTTCAAATCTATTTTTTGTATATTTTTCAAAGAATGAAATAAGACATTTCAACTGTTCTACGACAACATCAGGAACTCATGGAAAATTTTCCATATTTTAGTTGAAGAAGAAAATAATGTGTATACATTATACTACTCCAGCAACTCATGTTAACAATATGTTCACTAACTCATGTTAATAATAAAGATATTATCTTTATGTTACTCAGCTTAATATCAACCAAGAATGAGTCTTTTTTCTCTAAATGATCCTCAAAATCACTATTAGACAAATGAAATCCAATAAAAAAAAGTGAGTGATACTAATTAAAGCAAACATCAAGATGAACAATTTCAATGTTCTCATTGACAGTTTTGTAAGTAATACAGTGTTTTTGCTTAACAATTTCTTATCAATTTCTTTTCTTATCAATTAAAAAAATGTTGAAAAGGTGTGTATATATAATGTATGTGGGATAAAGTAGTGAAAAGGACAGCAAACTGTTTATGAAATTTTTTTTTAACATAAAATGGGTTCTGTCCTAATCTTATTGCATGTGATTCTTATTATTTGTACAAAGAACGTCAACCAAACCAAAGTGTAATCAAAGTGTACTTAGAAAGAAATGGTGTCGTTCTTGTCATCAAAGTATAAAAGCTTTAATATAAATTGTCAATTTTTATTGATAACATAATGTTGTTTTGTCGGTAGCTTTCACAAAACTAATATTAATAATTAATTCTCTATTATTATCAATTTATAATTTATTAAATTAGTTCTCTTGTTTTAAAAGTAATAATTGTGGTTCATCTCTAAGATTTTTGAACTAAAAAAAGATTGACATATTTTAAATGACGTGACATATAATTCTATGATATATAATCTATATGCATTAATTAAATTAAAAATCCAAAAAATTTCTGAAGTTGAAAGTTAAATTTTTACTGCGTTCTATTTTAATTTTATAGGTGTTAATCATTTTACATTATCGTATTATATGTCACGTTATTTAAAAATCTCATGTCATTATTTTTTAATTAAAAAGCTAAATGGAGATACCTGTCAACTTTTAAAATACGAGAATCAATTTCGTGAATAAATAAAAATAAAATAACTAAAATTATAATTAAACTTATTTTTTAAAAGTTTGTATAGTTAAATATGGACTCAATTTGTAGTCCATTAGTTCATCCGAGTGAGGTCAAAATAGCAACAAAAAAATTAGGCTTCAAATTATGAAGAGTCGCTTAAAACACTTACTAATTAAATTGATTGTTGCATCAAAGCAAAATCGACAATTATACATTTCAATATGTTGAATCTGTAATTTTACTTTCTATTCAAAATAGTTTCACTTATTAGTTTCTTTTTGAAAAAAATTAAAATGCAAAATCATCGCATAACAAAATTAAAGTTTCAACCATTAGATTTTTCGTTTGAAGCAAACATCAACAGGTTTTATAAAAAGGTACAAAAGGACTTGATTTACAACATGACCAAGAACCTCTTCAAGCCAAACAACATTGGGATCCGTATGGGCTAATTGGGCCATTTTCAGTCCCCTTTCATCGTACATGACTAAAGCTACAATGAGAAAACTAAACCCTAGCACTTCACACAGCCTCATCAATCCTTCCCACATAGGTTCGCGAAGACTCTTGTCCCTTCAATATATTATTGATCAGATTCAAGCAATTCAACTCAAACACAACCGATCGAAGATAGATTTATGTCTTTGGCCAATTGCCATTAGATTGTTATGGGTAGGAAAGATAAATACTCTATTTGCCTCTTTATATAAATATCATTAGCGTTTTTCATATATTAAAAAAAATTATACAATACATTTAATGGTTTTATTTAATTTGTCAATATTTCTAAAACACTTGTGTAAATGAATGTAATATTAATAAATATTATAGATATAATTATTCCATGATCTCTTAACTTAATTTTAGATAACAATTCTTTATTTTTGATTTTTTTATTTGATCTTTTATTTAATTTTAAATAATAATTTGATCTTTTATATTTTAAAATATCAATAATATTTTCATTCTTTTTACAAAAATTCAAAAAAAATCATCAAATTTTTTAAACAAAACTCATAAAATTAATTATCACCTTCAATATAAAATCAGATTTCATCAAATTCATAACTCAAATTTTCAAATAAACTCACATTTTTATTATTTATTTGATGTTGTTGGAGATGGAAATATGAGTTTATTTGAATATTTGAGTTATGCATTTGATGAATATATGAATTTTCTTGAATTTGATATTAAATTTTATAGATTTTGTTTGAAGATTTTAATGAATTTTCTAAATTTATATAAAGAAATGACAATATTGTTGATATTTTAAGATATAAAATATCAATTTGTTACTTAAAATTAAATAAATGATCAAATTGAAAAATAAATAAATAAATAAATTACGTTACCTGAAATTAAATTAAGTATCAATTGGAGCAATTATGCTAATACTATATTTAAAAAACAATAATAAATATGTTTAGTAATTTGAAAAGGAATTTATATTAAAAAAATTAAAAATACTTATAATTAAAAACAAATAGAGTAATATTAAACAGAAAAAAAATATAAACAAGAAATATAGATCTTCATATATCTATAAAAATCTATAGAATTGAAATTCCATAGAGTCTATATTTTTTCTGGAGGCCATGTCAAGGAAGTTTTGTGATATTGAACAAAATTATAAGAGTACATTTTTAGGTTTCTTGTCTTTTCTTTTCAATTATGAGGGTACACTGTCTTTCAATTTTAAGGTAAATAAAATTTAACTAAAGATTATTTTAGTTAAAAATTAAATTCATTTCTTTATTAATTTAGTTTTAATTAAAACTCATTAAAAACTTAAGTCTAACTAACAACTTAAATATAAAAATCCTTTCATAAATTCTTTATCTTGTTTATTTATTAATAACAGATCATTTTATTTTAGCCTTTATATTTCTAATTAGAACGTTTCCAACGTTAACCTTTATTTCAAATCTTTAAAAAATTGTTGAGGTGTCATTAAACTCTAACGTGTTATAAATCTTATATATATGATTTTCTTTTCTTTCCGCTAGTCATTGGTGTACAGACTACAGATCACTTCAAAGTAATATTAAAATTTGTTGGAAATGAAAGAAAAAGGTGTAACGGAATCATATAATGTTTTATTTTCTGCAATCTGTTGGTGTACAGATCAACATAACACACCATTCTGAATTGCCCAGAGAAATAAATTCATGAGTCGATGCTTCTCTCTCTACACAGTAATCATAGATGATGTCATTTTTTTTCTTCCAATTATTAATTAATTGGTACCGCCCTTTTAGTACTAAAAATAATTAATTGGTCCCGCCCTTTTTGTACTAAAAATAATTAATTGGTACCACGCACTATAAATAATTGAGGCATATTTTTCCTTCTAAGAAACTTCTAATATTTATGGTGTTTAGACACATTGCACATGCGCTCAACCACCAATGCCAAATATACAGTATAGCCAGCTTACAGAACCATATATGTGGCTGTCAGATTTAATATTTCATAGAATTAAATTTTAAAATTAATACTTACAATTTTAAGATTCAATATTTCCTTTATTTTTTCTTATAAACAACGCACGTTGGTTTTTTATTTATGTGCAAGCTAGCATCAGCAAAGTTGAATTATTAAAATTAATCTTAATCTTCCTGTAGGATTAGACTACGGCACTTTTGTTTCTTCTCTTGGTTCTATCCCAACATTCTTACCATGTCATTACAAAATACACTTGATTACGTTATTATAAATTACTAGTGATGACGAGAGTTTGATATTGAACACTCTTCCTCAATTAATATTTCAAAATTATACATAGTTAATTTCAACCAAACAAATCCACCAACTATAATTACCAATGCGTTATTTTCTTACAATTATTTCTTACTTGAACTATTTTTGTACTCCTTTCCCGTAAAAAGAAAAAAGCATTGTTGCTCTAATAAAAAATGAGTATGATATATATGATCACAAAAACAATATCAATTTTTAATAAATTTAATATTATAATTTTGTTTTTATTCTCGCGATTTAGTTGATAAAATTTTATATTTAATAAGAGTGATTTTTTTCCCTAGAAACATTAAAAATGCAATAATTAATTTTAACCGAATGAAAAGATAATTTATTCACATAATATTAATTTTAAATAAAGAACAAAACAAATTATAAAAGAATTAATAAAATCGGTTTTATTTTATATAACTAATTTAGATTTGTGATTACAACACATGATCTAACCCGTTAATTAATGAATGTAAAATAATGTAACAGGTGGCACGGTTGCACCTTAATTACAAATCAGCAATGTATAGTCTAGATGGATAAAAGATTACGCAAAGTAATTATACCAATCCCACACGTGAAGGTAAAAAAAAAAGGAATTAACAAGCTAAACAATTATATCCCGATTGAGTCCAAGATTCCAATGGCAAAAGCTTGTTCACACCCACTAATTGCTTAGCATCCCCGAAGATGCTATTTCACCACTCTATTCACACATTAACATGAAAAATAAAAAGCAAAGCAAAGGGACCAAATCAAGTGCCTATGTTCATCATGGGTCCTACACGGCATATATATATAATAATCCAATTAATTAAAATTATATTATTTAATTGGTCAATGAAACTTAGCCAACCATCCTCATACACATATACAATTATACAAGTGACCAGATCTAGCTGCCACATGGGTCACTACTTCATCCAATTGTTAAATTAATTCATAACCAAAAGTCAATTTTCCTATTGCCCAATTATATTACTACATTTCGACACCCTTATAAATATCAAAAACTCACCACCCAAAAATCTCTATTGTCATTCAATTTACACAAACACTTCAACATAAGCATATTTCTTCATAAATCATACATAAGCATATATCTTCATCTTCTTAAAAAAAACACTTCATCTTCTCTTTCATACTTTTTTTTTTGTTTGTTTTTCTCTGATGACGGATTCCACATCTATCAGTAGTCATTGGAACAATAACTAGCGAATATTTTTGGAGAAAATCCGCACACGCCAAAGACAAATATAATATTTTTATGGGAAATTGTTGTGGGGCAGCATCGTCGATGGAGTGGGCCGGAGAAGATTGGGGTTCATTGACATCAAAGCACAAGAGTAAAATGAATTCAAGCAAGGTGTTTGATGAAGTTCATGGGTTGAGTTTGGGGAATATAGAAAAAGAAAAGCTTTTAGGTGCACTTAGAGCTTCTTCAGATGCAAATGGGAAAGTAAAAATAAAGATATCAAAGAAAGAGCTTGCAGTGTTGTTGGGAGGAACAGAGAAACAAGGTGTTGGAGGAACAGGACATGCTTCTGCTGAACAAGTTTTGGTTGGTTTGTTAAATGCTAGAGATCATGTCAATGAGAATCATGATCATGGACATCATAGGCAATGGAAACCTGTGTTGCAAAGTATTCCTGAGATTAATTAATTATGTTCAGAATTGGTGGTGCTGTGTAGAGTAGATTTTTGTTTGAGAAGGGTTTAGATTTGTACTTTTACAAAATATCATCTAAGCTACTCAGCAATTTTTTTATTTCTTCATGTTTTTGATCACCTTGTATTTTCTTGTAAGATATATAAAGAGGTTGAGAATGTGTGATTTGTATATATTCTTACAAATTAGATGCAAAAATACACAAAATACCAAAAATTACTAAAAAAATAGTTAAAAAGATATATCCATAAAGAAGAAATTATGTTTCTCAACTATAAATTCTTTAATTATTTTAAATAGTCGATGTATTGTAAATAAAATTTGTATAACTTACATTTATACACAAAAGTTAAAATTTAACTCCTATATGCCGATATATTTTGACCACTACGTTTTATGAAATTATATTTTAAATCCTATCTGTCGATATATTTTGACCATTACGTTTCATGAAATTATATTTCAAATTATATTTGTATAATTCGGATCTCACATTTTGCCTAGTAATATTATTAAATCTTTCGACGATTTATATTGTCTTACCAAATTTAAACATTAGATTAGATTATTTATTTTTATATCATTGTATTTATTGCTAGTTAGAAAAAGTACAATAATTATGAGTATTTTGATAAAAAATAATAATTGATCTAATTGAAAAATAATACTTCCTCGTGTTCTATTTGAGTCGTGTATAGTTTATAAGAAAAATAATTAATTGTGTTGATTTTAATGATAAAAATAAATTTTAAATATCATAAATAAATAAAATTTGTAATTGACAGAAATATTACAAGGCAAGATGTAAATACCAGCAAAATTAGATTCTTACCACAAAATAATTGCAACTTAACACTTCAAGAGATAGGTATACACATTTCTCTCCAACATTTATTCTTCCATCTTAACTATCCATTAACTGATTGGGCTATCACTTAATTGGTCCAACCGACCAAATTAAGTTTAGAGTTTTGTACCAAGCACTCCCCAATTTTACCTGCCACCCCCCAGTATTTTTTAAAGACTATTATACCCCTCTGTAAAAAAGTATAAAAGCATAAAAAAATTACAATTCTGATTTCACATCCCACCACCTTCGAAAATTTTGAAAAAAAATGTAGGATTCGAAAGTTTAAAAGTTTCGAAATGCATTTCAGTAAGTTACTCGAAACTTTTGTTATTTTAAAACCTTCGAAATGCAATTTCTTTCAAAAAAATACAAATTTTCGAAAATTTGGATAAACACCAAAGTTTCGAAATGGACATTATTCGAAAATTTGGTTACATTTGAAACTTTCAAAATAAAATAATGCTTCGAATATTTGGCATTTCACGAAACTTTCGAAATGTATATTCGAATTTTTAGAAATTTCGAAATGAAATTGTGCTTCGAAATTTTGGCTTTTCACAAAAGTTTCGAAATTATTATTTGAATTTTTAATATTTTCGAAAATCAGATTTCGAATATTTACAATAAGTCAAAGTTTCGAATTTTTAAATTTTTTTTTTAAAATTCAATATTTATGTTAGAAATTATTTTTAATTTTTTTTAAAATTCAATATTTAGAATATTATTTTTAATTAAATTTGTTACTAATTTTGAAATTAGATATGAGTAGAGTTGATGTTTCTGCTTCAAAAAATGTTATAGATTCTACAGAAAAATTCACCACTGATCAGGTATTATTATTACTATTGATGATTCATCACCGATTAAATTTTTATTATAGCGATATAGTTAATGTTTTATTTGAAACGTATTTTGTAGGTATTTTCTTCTCGAGAAGCTGTATTTGAATGGGCAAAAACCATTGGAAGACAAAATGGAATTTTAATTGTTACCATTCGATCAGATAAAGCAACCGAAATTAGGGGAAGAAAAGACAAATTGATTTTGGGATGCGAAAGAGGTGGAATATATAAATCAGAATCAAAATCATCAGTAACTTGCTCTCATAAGGAAAACTGTCCATTTACTCTCAGATGTGTACCATTAAGTGTCGGTGAAGGATGGAAAATTAGTGTTCGTTGTGGGACACACAATCATGAATTACTTGATACTGTAGCCGATCATTCTTATTTGGGGCGTTTAAACGAAGAAGAGCAGAAATTTGTCAATGATATGACAAAGTATAAGCTTACACCCAAATTCATTCTAAATGATTTGAAAGTGAGAAATGAAACCAATGTCACTATTCCTAGTCAAATATATAAAGCAAGGAGTACTTATCGATCATCATTGAGAGGTTCGTACACAGAAATGCAGCATCTGTTGAAGTTAATACAACAAGAAAATTATATGCATTGGACAAGAAGACGGGAAAATTCTGATATTTTGAGAGACATTTTTTGGACGCTCTAAATGCTTTGAAAGTGAGAAATGAAACCAATGTCACTATTCCTAGTCAAATATATAAAGCAAGGAGTACTTATCGATCATCATTGAGAGGTCCGTACACAGAAATGCAGCATCTGTTGAAGTTAATACAACAAGAAAATTATGTGCATTGGACAAGAAGACGGGAAAATTCTGATATTTTGAGAGATATTTTTTGGACGCATCCTGACTGTATAAAGTTGTTAAACACATTTCATTTTGTTTTGATATGTGATAGCACATACAAAACAAACAGATATCGGTTGCCATTACTTGAAATAGTCGGTGTCACTTCTACTAGTTTGACATTTTCAGTTGAGTTTGCTTATTTGGTAAAAGAGCGACAAGATAACTTCATCTGGGCATTTGAGAAGGTACGAATGTTGTTCAAATCTGAGTCTTTGATTTCTAAAGTTATTGTGACTGATAGAGATCTTGCCATGATGAATGCGATTAGTGTTGTGTTTCCTACTTCAATACATTTGCTATGTCGTTTTCATATTGAAAAAAATGTTGGGGCAAAATGCAAACAATATGTCAAAAAGGATAGACAAGAAGAAGTAATGGATTTATGGAAAAAGATTGTCTATTCGACTAGTGTGGAAGAGTATGATCATCATTTGCAACACTTTGAGCTATTGTGTGCCGATATTATTCTTTTTGTTGATTATGTGAAAGATTCATAGTTAACACCTTACAAAGAAAGTTTTGTCAAGGTTTGGACCAATAGAGTGATGCATTTGGGGAACACAACATCTAACAGGTATTTTTAAAATATGAATTGTGTTGTTTTAGCAAACATGATTTACTAGTTTATGTGATTTGTTTTAATTTGTGTTATTTAATTTATTTGTAGAGTTGAGTCTGCTCATTGGAGATTGAAAAACATGCTTCAAACTAGTTTTGGTGATTTGTGTAAAAGTTGGGATGCAGTGAATATGATGTTGAAGAACCAAATATGTATCATTCAATATTCTTTTCAGAAAACCATCAAGGACGTTGAGCACGGGTATAATTCCCAATTTTTTCAAAATCTACATCACTGTGTATCAAGAAAATGTATGAAAAAAATTGATAAACAGTTGGAAAGGGTGAAGATTGTAGGTACTAACAAAACAGAATGTGGTTGTTCAATTAGAACAACTCATGGACTACCATGTGCTTGTGAGTTGGCTAAGTTGCAGATAAATGGTAATGCTATCCCTTTAGATAGCATTCATGATTTTTGGAAACAGTTAAGCATTGCACATGAATTAGAGGATGAAGAATCTTTATCAGATTATGACTTTTCTGAAGAGTTGGAAGCAATGAAAGCGTACATGAAGAAACACGATATTATAAGTCAAAGGATATTCAAGGCAAATGTGCGTGAAGTTGTATTTCCACATACCACATCAATACTTGCACCACCAGAGAAAGTGAGAACCAAAGGAGCTGGTAAAAAGAAAGAAAAAAATTGATACTCCTCGCTATCCTTCATATTGGGAGTATGTTGATGCCTCTCAAGAATCTGCAAAGGCAAGGCAACCATCTCAATCATCTCAACGTTCTGCAAGGCAACAATCTCAATCATCTCAGCATTCTTTTAAGACACAATTTCCTACTTATATACGTCTGTATATTGAGGACATAGTAGATGTTGTGGCTAATGGAAATTGTGGGTTTCGTGCAATTGCAGCATTGCTAGGTTGGACCGAAGAAACTTGGGCTTTAGTTCGATCACAATTGGATAAAGAGATTGGTCTACATAAAGATGTTTATTCTAATGTTTTTGATGACAATGTTGAATCAGTGCGGAACTCATTGAAAATATCAAAATTGGGTGCTCAAGGAAAAGATAAGTGGATGTCTTTACCAGACTTGGGTTACGTGATAGCAACACTATATAATGTCATATTGGTGTCGTTGTCTCGTAATCTGAATATGACATTTTTCCCGCTAAACAAATCACCATCGAAAGAGACCTTTGGGCAGTCTTTACTAGCAATTGGATTTGTTAACGAGAATCATTGGGTACAGGTAAAATTAATGCTTAATGTTGTTTATTAAATTAATGTTAAAAAATTTATTATTCAGATAAATTAATTTATAACCTTTTTTTATTCAGATCAAATTGAAGTCTGATTGTCCTTTGCCACCTACGTCACAAAAATGGAAAGACTTTTGTAGTGACACAACAAAGAGTTGGGAAGTAGCTTATGCAGCACGTATGAAGCATTGGGAACGCATTGATCCATCATTTATCAGATCATCTTGTATTTCATTAAATGAAGATTAGAATATGTTGTGTATCACTGTTTATGGATTATTATAATATCTTCTTTTATCATTTTCAGTATCTTTTATTATGAATTAACTTAAAATAAATGCGGATTAACATAACACATAACACAATCACTAAACATATCACATAATCCCAAAATATCTCAAATTACAGTACATAACACATAACACAAAATATATCAAATTACTAAACATCGTACATAAGACATAACTCACTTAAAATCTCATAAATTTCACTAAACGGCTCTACCAAGTTAATGCCTCTACGTACAAGCTCAGCTGTCAGAAGATGATGGACCAGCATGTGCAGCAGATGATGTACCCACGTGTGCAGCAAATGATGGATGGTCAGATGGATGGTCAGAGGATGTACCCGCATGTGCAGTAGACCGAGGAATGATCAGAGGATGTGACACAGACATGTACCATGCATAATAGTCTGTAGTGACCTCTCCAAGAAAACTCGCAACATGATATAGCATTCGAAACGCTGATACAGATGACTGCATAGTAGTCTGCCACACCCAATCTATATTGTTGGGCCTAGGAGGAACATCAAGCGGGATGCACTGAATACGACCAAATTGTCGAAGACATCGCTCCGACAAATATGGGACTGAGACTCCAGCACATCGAAGATAACCTGAGAACATCGAAATATCTTCAAACAGATGATTAGCTCGATCATCATCATATGGTGTAAACACTACATCCTCAAGCAACAAAGCATCAAGTCTCTGCCGATAGGTCACTAATCCACCTTCAACAGCATGTTTTGCAATCCACCTACATGCTCTTGGAAGATGTGCAGGAACCGCACCTCTATCGCCCCGCTTACAGATCCTAGGGAAGTGTTCGTAGATCCAGCACTGCAACATAAGTAACATAATACAACTTAATTTAAATACATAAGTAAAATAATACAACTTAATAAATAAAATAATTAAATAAATGTCAATACCTGTAAAAGGGTCATGTAACCTCCTAACTGTCGAGTGTCGTGGACAGCCCCATCTCCCATGTTATCATACAGGAAAACCACAACGATCTAAATCAATAAATAAACTGATGTATTTCGCCTCCACACGCGTATGTGTTTTATCGGTGAAAATTGTGCTGCCAACTAAATGCAATAGATACGTTCTAGCCGCACACTCAAACTGGTTAGTTTGAATGAGACGACTATATAAATCACGCAACCATTGCAATCTATATTGGGCACATTTATTA
>NC_021160.2:5287551-5383809 GCF_000331145.2 Cicer arietinum | reverse complement strand
ATTTAAATAAACAATTAATTAAATCAACTTAAATAAATAATTGAATAAATAAATTTATTTAAACAACAAATTAAATAACCTTAAATTAATAATTGAATAAATAAATTTAAATAAACAATTAATTAAATATATTTAAATAAACAATTAATTAAATCAACTTAAACAAATAATTGAATAAATAAATTTAAATAAACAATAAATTAAATAAACTTAATTAAACAACCTTAAATTAATAATTGAATAAATAAATTTAAATAAACAATTAATTAAATAAATAAATAATTCAATAAATAAACTTCAATAAATAATTGAATAAATACATTTAAATAAACAATTAATTACATAAACTTAATTTATATAAATTGATTAAATACATTTAACTAAACAATTAATTAAATAAACTTAATTTAATAATTAAATATATAAATTTAAATAAACAATTAATTAAATATATTTAAATAAATAATTGAATAAATATATTTCAATAAACACTTGAATTAAATACTTAAAATGCCTCAAATTGAAATATACCTCTCTTTCCCATAGCCTCTGAGCCACGTGGTGCTCATACTGTGTCAACACATGTCTCAACATTGGTCCTCCGGGGAATCCAGCATCATCAGCATGTTCCATCTGAGATCATAGACATCCTCCTCCAACTGAGGCTCAGGGACATCCTCCTTCATATGTGCATGTGCAGTAGACTCGACGACATCATCATGGATGTCTTGTCTTCGACGACGCTGCCTAATTGGACGATTTGCTTCGTTTCGTCGTCTATTTGATGTTGTTGGTGGAATTCTCTCTGCACCATCACCTCTATCACCACCTATAATGTTGCGAATAATTTGGCCGAACGCACCTCTCATCCTAGGCACTGCAACATATAAATATATAAATATTATAAAAAAATTATAAACAATAAAAAAAATAGGTGGTGATAGAAATTTTGAAACTGTTGATAGAAACACATTTCCTTCAAGCCTCTATTTCGAAACTTTGAAGGAATTTAGAAATTTCGAAATGCATTTCGAAGCTTTCCCTCAAGTTCGGAACTTTCCCTCAACTTCGAATCTTTCCCTCAGATTTCAAAAGTTTCATTGCCTTCA
This sequence comes from Cicer arietinum, assembly GCF_000331145.2. Taxonomy (NCBI): domain Eukaryota; kingdom Viridiplantae; phylum Streptophyta; class Magnoliopsida; order Fabales; family Fabaceae; genus Cicer; species Cicer arietinum. Next base: position 5,382,700 of record NC_021160.2, on the reverse strand, counting down.
ATTTCGAAACTTTCTACATACAAGAAACTTTCGAAAGTTTCTTGTTTCGAAGCTTTCAAAACATTCGAGGAAGGCTTTCGAACATTTCACATTCAGGTAAAGTTTCGAATGTTTCTTGTTTCGAATCTTCCAAAACTTTCGAGGATTGCATTTCGAAACTTTCGAACAAATGCAAAGTTTCAAAAATTACTTACTTTTGAGATTCGAATCTTTCAAATTTTCGAGGGATAGGTTGGATCAAATTCGAATATTTGAAAATTTCGAATGAGTTGGGTGAAAAATGAAAGTAAATTTTTTTTTGAGTTTTTATAGATGAGATGGAGGGTAAAATAGTCTTTTAGTCATGACTGGGGGGTGGCAGGTAAAATTGGGGGGTGCCTGATACAAAACCCTTAAGTTTATTATGTACGGTTGGTTTTTTTTAAATCCAATTCATATTCATTTTAAAACTACAGAAAATTAACAATGATCTCTCCTAAAATCACCTTAAATAACACTAATACTCATATATATAGTTTTGAAAATATATTCAACTTCTATGGATATAACTAAATCTATTTTTTGGTTTAAAATCGGTAAAAAATCGATTGTAATGTTAGTTATAGTTAAATAACTAATTTTTAATTATGCAACTGATTTTCGACTTTCATTTTAAATTATTTTTTTCTTTTCAAAACCGATTATCTTTTAATATCTATTCTTAAAACTGGTTATTCATAGTTTAAAAAACAATTATGTAAAAAAATTGATTATTTATGGTTTAAAAACTAGATATTTTCACCGAATGAAAGCAATTTTAATAAAGTAACGGAAAAAATTGTAAGACCTATAATCTAATAGGACAACAATTTCTATATCTTATTTAAGCTAAATTACATTCGTGGTCCCTTAACTTAATTTCAGGTAACGTTTTAGTCCTTTATCTTTTTTTTTTCCCGACTTGGTCCTTTATTTTAATTTTAAGTGACAATTTGATATTTTATGTTTTAAAATTTCAACAATGATATCCTTTTGTATACAAAAATTCAAAAAAAAATTCAATCAAAACTCATAAAATTAATTATATTCTTCAATATAATACAAATTTCATCAAATTCGTAACGCAAATCTTCAAATAAACTCATATTTTCATACTTTATTTGATATTTTTAGGAATAAAGGACTAAATCGGGAAAAAAAAAAAAAAAAAAAAGGACTAAAACATTACCTGAAATTAAGTTAAGGGACCACGAATGTAATTTAGTCTCTTATTTATTACGAAACATAAGATACATTGCCAATAAAATATCACATTTCACTAGTGAATTGCACATATAGAAACTGACTATAGCTTTTAGTACAGAAGATAATGTTAGATAAGAGACTTAGATTTGATTCCAAAATAGTTGCAATCAGTTATTTCTTCCAAACAATAACAGGAAAGTGGGCAGAAACTTAAAAGAGAAATTAAAACCATCACATTGTTCTCTCTTCCATAAAAAAGAACATTAGAAAAACATAGTCAACCATACAATTGAATAATCAACAACAAAAAATCAATAAGTTCAATTAACAATTAACATACATACAAAGATATTGAAGAAAAAATCAATAATTAAGGTATGTCAATAAAAAACATGAATTTTTTAATATATAATTTAACTAAGAGAGTTAAATGATTTAATTTACAATACCGAATCATAATAAAAATTTAAAAAATCACAAATTGTGTTATCTTACAACAACAAATTAACTCAAATACACAAATAATAATACATTAATAGTAATAAGATCATATAATTATTAATTATCTTACACATAGGAATATACAAATTTAATAAAATATTTTAATGGTTTCCTGGTAATTGGTTTCCATACAATAGAATTAAGCAAATTCACGATCAGGAAACATCAAAGGAGCCAAGAGAGTCCACAGATACAATCCAGCAGTAACCCATTCTGTTCCGATCCGAACCCATACCGATGTCCAACCAACATCGATCAGATCCGAGCTTTCAGACGAGCTCGTCCATCCAGATAGAAGCATGGCTGAATACATGGTAGCCAATGCAAATATTAGGTGGAAGAATGAATAGGAATAACTAACTGGCCGCGCTTGCTTTTCCTCTTTTTTCGTCTTTCCTTCTTCCATTTCTTCAAGAAGAGGCTTGCTTTCACCTGAATAAACATATTCCAAAAACTATTATATGGATATGAAGTATGAACTAGCATATATATTTATCAAAACTATGGTATATAGAGCCGCGTAAAAGGATTTAATCCGAAATACCAACACATGAATGAAAATATATGAGATGGTAAAAGAGTTGTGTTACCTGCTTTAGGTGAAGATGGTGGTGATAAGAATGTGGTTGAAGATCCTGCACGAAGCGCAGAATACAACACGGACAGTACTGTTGTTAGCATGCCAAGAATGAGCGTGCCCGTGTTTACGGCTCTGGACTTGTTGAGACCATTGCACTCATAACCTCGAGGTTCGCTAGAAAGACCCGTGTAGCACACATATGCACAGTAAAGTGATATCACAGATGCTGGCAACAAGCTTCCGTTCACCTGTTTTTGCACTACAAATCTATGATATGAACACTTGAAATTTGTGCAACCACCCACTGTTTGTCATTTGGACTTCTTTGATGTATATTTTGATATATCAGATTATGCAATGAGATGTTTCAGTTGTTTGACTTGGTAATGATAATACTTTTATGTTTTAAAAGTTTCAATATGTTAAAATATATTTTATGTAACTTTTAATTACTGATCATATATCTTACGATTCACAATAAGATTCAATTCACAGTCCGAATGTCGAGTTGATAACCATGGAAACAGGCAAGACCCAACCCAACAAGTTCCAAATAGATGATGGAAAAAGTGACAAATCACACGATAATAAGTTAGTAAGTTTATCTTCTATCCTTCAACAAAAAAACATGGATATCATTGAAGCATACAAAAAGAATGTTACTGAAAATTGTAGAACCGTCACATGTTCTCTCATCACCAAGCAACTCATATTGCACAAAAGCATGGAACATATTACAGCTTCAATTGCTTAAAGGCATTCTCTATTTGTTACCTTAGGATGTAGAGCAACAACTGCAAACACAAAAGCAAGAATCATCGTCGTGACAAGGAAAAAGACATTGAGACCACAGTCATATCCACCAGGGCTGAACCAAATAAAAAGAATTCCTGACACCGCAAATGCTCCAATGTAGCATCCGATCGATACAACAAGTAGAGCAATATACCTAAATATGCAAATTTATTAAGATCAAACTGGCAAATAGAAAATCATACCAAAAAGAATTATATAAAGAATTTAATCATACCATTTTTGTTCATCTTTCTCAACCCATGCATCGTTCCAAGAGTGAGTACAGTCAAGTAAAATTAGCACTTGAATCAATAAAAACAAGCCAGCTCCAAATTTTGATATGAATCCTGCAGATATTATAAATACACACGTTTCAATCATCAATCTCACAAGGAACCAAGGGGTAGGAAATATGGGTTACAGAGCATACCATACGCTAGCGTCACCGCATCTGGAATGAAGAAAGCAAGGACAATTAGCAAAAGCCATATCACTGTCTTTACAGTCCATCCACCATGGTGCCATGAATCACGTCTATCATTCTGGTCCTTCACACCAATCATTATGAGGGCTAAAACAACAAAGAACAAGAAATTTCCCAAGCTCACGCGAAGAACTGCTTGTACTTGATACCATTCCTTCGTGTGGGTATCCGATGAATCTATCCCTGTAAGTTTGAATTTATACACCAAATGAAAAGAGGAAGAAAAACACATTAAAATCTCAGCATAAGAAAAGTTATGCAGAACAAAAGGTATCAATTAAGAGAGCTTGACCAACACAAGTCTATGCACTAGAACTAAATGCTCATGAAAGTATCCAAAAACCTATATACTGACATTTGTGTTGTTAAATAGTCACTACAGCATGATAGAATTTGAGAAAATCACTATTGTTCCGTGAAATGTTATTCAGTCAAATAATGCTATAATGGCGTTGAAGCATTATTGAGTAGCTAAATTTGAACAAATAACTATTATCAATTGGGGTTTGCAGAAAGCTAAAAGTCCACCATAAAACACCACGGTGCCACAATCCTTCACAAATTGGTCATGAGGGCAGTCAAAAAGTCTGACACCGCAATCAGCCATGGCCAATATTTGACAACACAATCAAATAGAAAGATTATCATAAGAAGGGAAATAACTCTTTTTTATAGGGATTCTAAATAATCATACTCTCTGTGTTGATATTCCACCAATATTTCAAGTTTTTCTCTATTTAATTGAATAAATTATACATTTATTAACGTGATATATGAGCTACCCCAAAAGGCAAATTCAATCCACACAATTGGTAATCATGAAATTTATGAAAAACCATTGGCTATGAATATAAAACAAACCAATGAATTGTTAACACGAAATAGAAAATGAGTATAAAATTGTAATATTTAGCAAAAGAAAAGAAGTTACATGGGAGTTTCTCCAAAAGGGGTGCTCCAACTTCTCTGAGAATCCAAGAAATGATGAGAGAAGCGCCAAAGAGAAAACAGTAACCAATTCTAGCGGATTTTTGGGAGATTCCAGAAGCAACGGAGGAGCAGAGACCACATGTTAAAGATGCGAAGCAAGGTAAACAACACGACATGCTTGATTTCGAGTATTCTTCTTCCTTGATTAACTGTCGTTTTTGAACGCGTTCGACTTCTTTCTGAGAACAAAACACTGCCACCACACCTCCATTGTGTCGTTTTATAACTTATCTTCGTCGTTTTAGGAAACATTTGTGCCTTATTTTTTTTGCCAAAACCGTGGTACTATCATTACTTTTTTTTTTCTTTCGATAAACTAAGTAATTCTTCTTTTATTGTAATATTTGATCAAAAATTATTGTAAATTTGAATTTAAATTATTTTATATAATTTTTTTAATTAAAATTTATTAGTCACTTTAACTCGATCACTTGATTTAAATTTAAACATAATTTAAAGTTTAAACAAAATTATTATTTTTATATCAAGATGGTTGTTTATTTCTATGAGGTAATAATGTTGGACTTTCAATAATTTTCATTTAAAGTTGGTGGGAAAATGGTTTTGTTTTAACCTTCTTTTAAAATATTATTCATCATTATGTCTTTACTTTTAAATTTTTATTTAACTGTGAGCTTGTTTTCTAATATAAATATATTCATGACTGTTATACACTATGATGGAATCAAAATTGTGTTATAATTCAAAAATAAAGATATAATGATAATTGTATTTTAGAAGAAGGAAAATACCAAAATATGATTGTTTTTCCACAAGTTTCAACAAAAAGAATATTAAAAGTTTAATATTATTGTTGTTTAGAAAGATACAAGATTATTTTGATCCAAAACAAAGATAAATGATTTTTTTTGAAAGATAAAGGATATTATATTCAATTGACTTTTGTGATTTTTGTTGTTGGCAAAACTGTGATACAAATCTTTAACTTAATCTAAAGTTTCTTAAACTTATTATTCTTATATCAAGATCGTTATTTATCTCTCGATGTTGTACTTTCAATAATTTTGATTTAAAATTTGCGGAAAAATGGTTTTGTTTTGACTTTCTTTTAAAATGTTATTTATTATTATGTCTTTATTTTGAAATTTTGATCCAATTGTGACTTTGTTTTATAATACATAGATATTCATTTTGACTATTATACACTTTAACGGAATCAAAATTGCATTATAACTTAAAAATAAAGGATTAAATTTACTTTATTTATTTGTAGTCTCTAAACTTATTTTTGTTATGCTTTGGTCCATTAATTAATTTTATTTTTAAAAAATAAATATATATAAAAGATAGAAGTAAGAAATGAATAGAAAAAAATGAAAAGTAAAAATTGTCATAGAGAAGATAAAGAATTTTTTTGAAAAGAATATAAAATTAAGAAATGAAGAAAAATGAAAAGAATAATCAAACTCAAATTTGTGGTGGTCAAAGTCCACACAAATTTACTGTTCACCACCATATTTGTGGTCACTTTAACACTTCACAAAACTCAACAACTGATCTTATAACAAAAAAAACATCACAAAATTTGAGAAGACTTTTTTTACTAATAACAACATATTTAAATTTTATAATTGTAAGAGTTTCTTCTACCAATAATTTAAGGAGAACTTGTCGGCAGCCACTAATCTTTTTAAAGCACAGATAAGTATTTTTCTACGTTTGAAATGGTCGTGGAGCATCATTTGTTAACAATTTAGTCCTCTGTCATTTTGTGAAGAAATACTACACAGATTTGTAGACATCACATAACCTTTTGGGAGATGTAGTTTTGTCCTTAACATTAACCGATGCAACTCAATTATAAGACTCTTATTTATGCTAAATTATTCAATTCCAACAAAGTCGTCCTCTTCTATACATATTAAAACTCATTTGCATGATGTGTGTCTATAGAGAATGTTGACAAACGTTTATACATGCAATCTCAGTTAGTCACATGATGAAGGATACATATCATCTAACTTTTCTCATTATTATGTTTCACAAGGCCCTAATAAGCCAACCCATTCATGATATGATGAGATGTTAATTTAAATAATCCAAACTATATAGACTTGCATTTACCAAAGAACTCAAACTGAAAGGATGCTACTTATTTATTACTTTATTTCTAACATGTTGAGTTTGAATATCAAACATGATAAGTTCATTAAAAAAAATCATAAAAAAAAAAAAAGAAAAGAATATCAAACATGATAAGTTCATCATCCAAATGTTGTTGGGTTTATTTTTTAGTTTTTTTCTAACTTTTTGTTGTCTACATGAACATTCACTGTCCAATTGAATATACAAGCTAGGAAAAAATGAAACCTACAAATCATTGTAATTAATGATTGAAATATTATTTTTTCCTTTTTTGACATATACATTTGTTTTCCTTTAGAATATTGAAAATATGGAGACTATTTATTCAGAAATTGACAAAAGGAGTTAATATTTGGAGTAGTATATACTCCCAATTGATGGAGTAGTTCAGTTTTGAGGCTCCACAAGCACATCATACAATTGGGTCAGCTCAGAGAATATTGCTCCAAGAATTGAGAGTATGTTCCACCTAAATTGAAGGAATTCAGTCTTTCTAAAGTAAGAAAAAGTTGGTTGCCTTTGAACAAATTTATGAAATTCACCTTTATTTTATAAATCATTAATTAAAATAATACTTATTTTACACTCTAAAATAAATTGTTCAATGAGTCGAACCATATTTAGTTAACGAAAAATATTTATTAGACATAAAGTCCAACATTAATACCAACACCACACACATCTTATTTGTATTTTATTGGGTGTCTAGACTTTTGTGTTATGAATAGTACACCTCTTAATCGATATTACTTAATTTTTAAAAGTATAGTTTTGTCTTTCTTAGAGAAAAGATTGTCTCCTAGTCATAAACAGTGTTTTATAGTACTTCAAGACCTAGCTATGATCTGATTTCATCTTATAACTTACATTTTTGGCATAACAGCCTCATAAGTTATCTCTTGATGTAAAAATTGCCTCTATTATTTTGTCATATCACTAAATAAAAATCTACCACAGTATTGCATATTCAAAGGAGCAATGTGCTAGCCATAGAGCTAAGGCTCCCTCTATCACAAGATGCTAATGATGTTATCCAAAGGAAATGTTGAGATACAAATTAGTTAGTCACATCATGAACTACACATATCATCTAAATATTTATTATGATATTGCTTTTCACAAGACCCCATCATGAAGGCAACCAATTAAGTCACAGTAAGACTCACCACCAACCTGGAACTTTCCTTTCAAAGCATAGAACTACAGCACAAAATACCAACCGTTTGAAATAACATGTCCCCCAAAGGTTGATAATTGATATTGACCCTTTGACTAAGTGTGCTACTTTCATTGGTGTAGCTTTCTAACTAGGACTATCTCAATAGCTCAAATTTCACTGTAACTATTTAACATAAACCCTTTAGGTCCACAAATTTTAGCTACTACTACTAAAGATCTTATCTTTAATACTTTCTGCTTTAAGATAAGATATATGAACGTTTGCTTGCCAATCTTTTCCATCACAATGAGACATTATTTGACAAGCTTATCACATACAAATCACATGCTTGACCCTTGTTGTGAGGTAGAACAAACCCAATTCCTCATTATGATTCAAGAGGGTGAATGATGGTGCTCACGTGAAGTTTTTTGGAATGATCCTAATGAATGTGCAACAAAACAAATCTTCACATGTGTCCTTCATTTGAACTGCTTGTAGAATCATAGGCCCCTAAGGTTTGAAAGGATTAATGATGTGAGGTTTAGGTAAGGGTGACTTATTTTTGTACTTATAAATTAATCACTTTTAGAGAAGTGACAATCACTAATTGCCGGCATGATTTAACTGAAAAACTATGCATTTAAGATGAATTTTGAAAAGAGAGAAAAGCACGTGTGTTGGTGTCAAATCCAATAACAAGTGGAGCCTTGACATTGGAATTTCAAACGTGAATCCAATTGGGACATTGTCTTTTGCCAGATAGGATTTTGACTCCCAATAAATTGTGTGCCAAGGGTCTCTAGTTGGATCAATTTGGAAATGTTGGGAAACATGGGTAGAAGATTTGCCAAATGGAGAAGAATGGTGAGGCAACAAAAGGGGAAGTTTTATATTATGAGGATGTGTATCTATATGCTTCTCAATTGGCATAAGTACTCTTAGTCAGAAGCACTTTTTTTCAAGTATTTTTAAATATATGTATCTACCTATCTCAGTGGATTGTACTATTTGACAGTTAAGTATAGTCATTAGCAAATAGCAGTAATTGAATTTGTGCATGTAACATCTTCAAGTGGTTGAAAATCAACCCTCAAATATAATTTATATTTTTCATATCCTCTCTCTTTTTTGCCCCCTCCCCCTACCAATTCTTTGTTTTAGTATATGTTGTTTGTGTTGTCTCAAAAACATACAAATGAAAGACAGTCAAACATATCTGTTTTGGCATAAGTCTTTGCTTCTGTCATGTCTCACATCTTGAATGCTTTTTTAAAACAGACTCATTCTACTAGAAATTAATTTTGTCTAGACAGAGTTATTAATGATAATTAGAATTTAGTATCCATTTTTTAAGGATATAATTATAAACTTGGTTAGTACGATTGATATGTGTATATATATAAACTTTGTAAATTCAAATTTAATTTGCAATTTTCACTAGTGCACGATACATTAAAGTTAATAGTCATAACTCCCCACATTCTGATAAGTAAAAAACTTCATATGTGTTTCTACCTGCAATAAAATATTGTACCACTAATAGATCAAGTCTAGCTAAGGTTGTTTCCCTATCACAGGTGAAATCCTTGATGGATCATGTGTTTGTGGTCCTTGTAATAAATAAAATACTATATGTTTAACTAGGCATCTAAGAGAATTCATACAAAGAGATGCAAAAATTAAGTCACCATGGTGGTACTTGTTTTGAGAATATTCTACGTATAAAGTAGATAATATATATATATATATACGAAGAGAAGTATTTTTCAAACACAAATTTAGATATAGACACCGTATATTTATACGGTTTCCGAGTTTTAAATAGTTTTTTTCATCTCTTAAAATACTTATTGTCTCATCTTATGTCAGTCCACACTCTAGTATACAATGTCGAGATATGATGTCGGAAATACGTGTCTCTAGATAACACAGCTGATAGAGGAAATATTGTAAGAGGGACAGGGTTGGCCACTCTTATTGATGTGTTGAAGAATGTCCTTTTCAGTGTGATAGAGACCTCTTTGGCATCTACAATTTCATTCTTCAGCCGTTTTCAAGCCACCTCCTGTTATTAATTCTTTCTCCCAATACAACATTCTTTTATATAAATCATATCAAGTTCCAAGGAGCTAAACATCTTTGTTGTCTAGGTTTATTTAATTTCATATTATGGCAGGACACTTTTTGTCAATGAAATTTCATAAGCCTCAGTTATGCAAAAGGTGGTCAAGGCACTTCCTGGAGCAGAAAACAAGATTTGATATCATGTGGATGGTGTATAGTCATTCTTCTAAGGTGTCAAGAATGATGATCGTGATGATTAAGGGAAAGAAACTATATCATAGAATATGAATAAATATAGATGTAACTTACATTTGGAACACAAGCTAGGATTTGTGGCTTCAGACATAAACCCAAACAGGTGTAGCCTTTTAGATATCTTCTAATTGCGTCGACCCACTCCATGTTTCTCTCTTAGTGTGAGGTGTTACTTTATATTCTATCCTTTCCAAACACACTTCATTCGGTGTTACTTTATATTCTATCCTTTCCAAACACACACTTCATTCGGTGTAGACAACATGTAAAGTATGACTCTACTTTCATATGTCTTTTTTTTTTATACTTATAATTATTCAATTATGTCTCAACATCCAAAGTTCATCTTAAAATATTTCCTACTAAAAATTTTATTTTTTTATTGAAATAATTTTTTAAAGTACCTACTAAAAATTTAATTTTTTGATTGAAATAATTTTTTAAAGTTCTACTTTATTATTTTTTGTGGGACAAAGTAAATGTCCATAAATCTAATATTTTGTTAATTAAATTTTTATAAAAAGAAAAATACTGAAAAAATAATCTTCATAACAATCTAAAAATATTTTTCCGTAAAAAAAAATTTGCGACAAAAATCAAAAAGATTCTTTTTTGAAGAAAAATAAAATTTTTCTCAAATCATGAAATTTCAAAAAAATATGTAAATTATTTTTTATTAAAAAAATCAAAAAAATTATTTCTTAAAAAAAAATATTTTTTTTCTAATTTTTAGAAGCTTTTTAATTTTGAGAACATTTTTTTTTTTGAAATATTTTTAACTATAATTTTTTTTTTATTCCTTTAACCTATAAATTAGGACCAATAATTAATATACTTATGACATTGACACATATACTTGTAACATACTTTTCTAATCGAGGGTTTTATTTTATTTAATAAAAAACTTATGAGACTCTCAAATTTTTGTACTCATCACAAAAGGTTTAATCAGTTAACTAACTTATGTTACTTTACTAATTTTAACTAACTGGCGAGTAGCAAGATATTGTTTGTGCTGTGTGATATCAAGATATTGTTTGGGCTGTGTGATATTTCAAAAGTCTCAACTCTCACCATGATAGAGAATTATATTCAGATCGTAGAGAATTGTATTCAAATTAGTAAGAGAAAATCTTTTTCGGTTATGGAATAAAATATAAACAAAAACAACAATTAAAAAATTAATATTTTAATTTTAATATTTAATTAAATATATCAATTTTTCAACTTATCATTTTTATTTATATTTTATTACGAAAAGAGTATGTCTTATAACTTTAACTCTATCTTAACCATCTTTTTTTACATAGCCTAACCCTACTACTATTTTCCTTCACCTTATTCTCTTCTCTCAGTCATCTCGTTCCTTTTTATGATTATTAGTCAATGCTTCAATATCCAACTCTAGTATATATACCAGTTACTTCTTTTGCAGCTAATATTGCAAAAGTTACAGACAGCAGAAATGCATACAACATTGCACTATAATAAAACAATACACGTTGTTGTTCCGTTTTATTTCATTTTTTATAGGCAAGTCATAGTGTGTGTGTGCGAGAGAGAGAGAGATAGATGGCCTTTATCACACTGGTGTTAAAATATAATATAGACAAGAGTACCAATAATGGCCTCATTATAACAAACTCAACTATTCCGGAAAGATTAAGAAAATTATTGTAACCTTGTAGTGTTCAATCGATCTTCCTCGGTGGATTTCTTCAGAGTACTTAACCCTGGCTTACTTTGGCCCCCCTGGATGGTTAAAATCAAGACACAAACTATTACTATTTTTTAAAATAAGCATCATCGACGCTTGAATTACAGACAACTTTCAATCAACTAAATTTAAATCATTCTCCAACAACAATTTTCCTAGCTAAGAAAAGTTAAAGCTTGCGATATGCACGACCCATCTGATATCTCTTGAGGCTAAAGAAGCTAACTTCAGGTTACCAAATTGCAAAGGATCATTGGAGAAATCTGCAAATTACTGCTACCCACATAGGCATCACTGATAAAAGAAACACTTCAACCGAAGATAGAAAAGGATATTAAAAATTTCCACTTCCCCTGCTACTTGAATAATCAAATGACTACAAAAAATCCACATATCAATTACATCATTAAGTCAAAACAGACAGTTAATTAATCCCACAGATATTGAAGCTAGGATCATTAGTAACATCTCCCACTCAACCAATGAGAAGCAGATATAATTAGTAAAGTCCAAATTTATGCTACCTGCACAAGATTATATTTCTTCTGCAAATGAAATTACAAGGACATGAGATATGACCATCAATAGTCAAACTAAAAGTGTGTTTCATCATATTAATACTAAATTTTCGACTCAAATTTCTTCTGAACATCATTTCATGTATAATTAGCAGATATCAAGTCTAAGAAGCATATCCATAGTGAGGAGGTACAACGTTATTCTTAGAAACTTCAGGCCCCAAAAGCTAATTCAAGAGGTGAGGATTATAACAGAGATCTCAACATACAACCTCATGCCCAACACCGGATATCTGGAGCCTGAACAAATATGAGTGGTCCAATAACAGATCTAACATAGACTCTATCATCTAAGAATTTGAGCTTTAGACCTAATTCAACCTCAAAAGCTAGCTCAAAGGGGTGCGGATTCCCAAGCGTTTAAGGACCAATTTAGCCATTAGTTTAGGCAATGTAGGATCTCAACAGTTATTATTGACTAAATTTAAGAAAAATGTGTAAAACATAAGACATAAGACAGAAATCAGTAATGTCGTTCTGGAATATAAATTCGGAATTATCATAAACAAATTTAATTATTTAAATACCCATAATCTCATCGTCAAACCAATTACACTGTTAAATTCTTATTAATTCTTCTGTCCTTTTAAGATGCAATATTTCAATTGAAAAAATGCACTATCTAAAACAAGATATAAATCATTTCAATTCATGTGCTCTATATCTACTGCAATTCCCTTACTACATTATCCACATTTGCACAAGAAGTAGGGCAGACAAAGAGAATTAAAGATGCAGTACCCATACCCCGTATAACCCCCTCTTCGACAGAGAAAAAAGATTCACATCTACGGCCAACAAGAAACAGATACTCAAATTTATTTTTAAAAAGTCTACTAATTATTGATCACTTACTGCTCCCTTTTGGCCAGTCAATCTTCGGATTGACGGAGCTCGTGCTACTGAGGAAGCAGCAGCAGCTGCAGCCACACGTATTCTGCAGCAGAAAATATAATGTGAATATTCAGATTCAGATCTGAAGCAGTATCATACAACTCCGAAAATTAAGTTTTGAAAGCTAATATTCTTCATTACCTCTTATGAACATCAACATATTCATCTGTCTCATCCACAATCTCCTCCTGCGTTATTTGAAACAAATTCAAATTATTCTTGATTGAAGGGGGAAAAGATTAACTAAACACCAATGGTGGGGGAACTTCTCAAATTACTGTAATTTACTTGCAGAAGTTCTTCAAATACATCTTCTAAAGTGATAATACCAATCACTTCACCATCTTCAATATTTTCTGTAAAGGAACCATTTGTTGAGACATCATTAGGTTGCAAAGCAGGAAACTTATTAATGCTGGGAGGTTTTGAAGACTTGTCAATGTCAACAACAACGCTTTCAGTCACCTCATCCTGTTTTTGTAGTAACGGAATAGTCAATTGTGAATCCTCACCAACCCTTTTGTTTTCTTCGTATTTCTCTCTATCCGTTGTTTGTGGAGGCAACTTTGCTTTTCCCTTAGCCTTCACAACAGCAGCCATATGACTGCTGCCTTTTTGGAACTCATTCAGTATATCATACAGAGGCATATCTGCTGGAACTCTGTAATATAAACCATTACAAAATACAGATATTTGACTTAAACATTAAGGAAAATAACAAGAATATCAATGAAGAATCAAATGTTAAAGATGTGAACCACTAATGAGCTTCTGTCTAATTACTTGCTTTTAGGAGACGGACTTGGTCTTTGACATGATGGGGCTATATGACCAAATGGTTAAGATTAAGAGTTTGATCCTTACCACCTCAATCTTAATTAAACTAAATTTCAACGTAAATTGAGCCAATATAAAGTCCAAGCTTCAAGGGCAAAGGACTCTTCTGTAAGGAATTATGTCATTAGAGAAATAAAAATCATAAGGTGAGAAGACTTTAGAAGAATTGAGACGACTTACACACCGTGGGATTCTCCGGATGGAAACAGCACTGACAGGGGTCTCTGTTTCTGGCCGAACAGTGAGAAGACTTTTAACCTAATTGAAAAATTAAAGTTGGTGGGGAAGAAAATAAAGAAAGTAATAAAAAGGAGAGGACTAAAATAAAGTCATAAGGTGAAGATTTAGCACCCACCAGTAGAAGCCCAATAATGTTTTTTGGATTTCCTGAATAGACAGGAACACGGCTATGCCCACGAGCAAGAATTTTCCCCATTGCCTCCCTGATTTGACATTCACAACATAGAATAGGTTTAAGGGATACAAAAATGCAACAGGTAATGCATACTCTGTAAAGAATTCTACTCTTTAATCAGGATAAAATAAGCAGCACCAAGACACTCACTCACCAGTCGAATTTTGAATTAACATCCAAAGAAAAAGTTGATTCAATAGGAGTCATAGCCTCTACAGCAGTCTGGTCAAAGAAACAGATTATAATGGATTAAAAAAGGATATTTGCATAGATGTATACTGCAAAAAACAAAAAATGATGCGCAAAATATGTCTTACACAAGTCAATAGCATTAAAGAAGGCAATTGATTCAGATTTTTTAGATACCAATTACCAACAACGGGTAGAGTCTTTACAAATCAAATGAATCTATGTCCAAGCTTCGGTAATTACCCGCATAAACTCGTGAATATGGGAATTGGTCTAGGTACTATAGTACCTTCCAGAAAATATGTTATGTTTTACAGATAGGATTTGAAATGCTTCTGAATTTCTTCCTATTGAGACAGATATTGAAACTTGATTTCATGTTTTGTTTTGTCACAAGTCTTAATCATACATGTGGGTGCAGAAACATACTCAGGTATCCTGCACAAACTTTACCTACTACCATCCCTAAACAACATACAGAATGAAAATTAATATCAAGGTAGTTAGATAAACTCAAATACGAAGGACGTAGCTGTTAAGACAAAATCTCAATTTAAATGTTTTGATGATAATTAAACAAAAGGTTAATTAAAGACTATTGATTATGATTCTAAATGTTTTGGTATTTAACATGTGCATTTGAGTGTGTTAAACAAGATAGGTATCAAACATTAAAAAGCATATCGCATTAAAATCAAAGAAAGCAAAAGCAGTAAAACGAAGATTGATCTTGAAATAGTTCTGAAAAACGAAGATCGATCTTCGTTTTTGGCAGAAACAAGAATAATCAGTTTCTTTGTTAGAGATTGGATCCTGGAAGCTTTATTCATCTCATATTTTCATCAGAGAATAAGCAAGGATCAATCTAAGTCATAATCATTCCATAATTTGAAGGATCAAAAGATATGCTTCATAAAAAGCTTAAAACAAGATCATTCTTCAAGTGAGGAAGTTGCAAGCTGTAAAAGCACACTGCTGATTGTACTGTCAATCTAGACCTACACACGTGACTGAAAAGCAAGAAAATCATCTCAGACAACTGACACAATCACAAGTACAAGTCAGCTCATCACCAACAAATTCGAAGAACGATCTTGGATGTCAAGAACGTTCCTGGATTTAGCATAATCACTCTTGCTTTATGATTGGCTTTTTCCAACCACTCCTTAATGACAACTGGCTCTATTTCAACGGACATATGAGCTGTCCTAAAGGTCTATTGAAGCTTATAAATACAGCTTAAAGATAAAGAACAAAACACAACTCAAAGTGCCAAGAAAAGCATCAATCATTCAATCATACTCAAGTGTCTCGTTATCATTCTTAAAGCTTGCTGTTTTTAATCTTTGTGTTGTGTTAGAATCAGTATCAACTGAGTTCTATTTACAGAATCTATTTCTCAAACAAGAGTTGAGTAAATATCCAGATTCTAAACATTCTCAAAATCACCACTTTGTAACTCAAGGTTATTTTGTTAACATAAACTTGAGTGTTTTGTAAAAATCCTTTCATGTTTTGAAAGGTAACTCGCAAAATCCTTTCTGAAATAGTAAGGTAGAACTGAGTAAATCCTTTCTAGGTAGAAGGGTAGAAAATGTGTAAAGATCAAGATTGATCTATGAAAAATAGTGTGACAACCAAGAACAATCTTGCCTTTGAGCACATAGTGGAAAATCTCACATTTGTGAGGACTAGACGTAACCCGTGTTTGGGTGAACCAGGATATATGCGTGTGTAATCTCTTTATCTCTATCTCTATTTACTTTATGTGTGACAATCAGATTTTATATTGATAACATTTGATATTGTTGTTTTTTACTAACCAAGATCAATCTTCGTTATAACCAAGATCAATCTTGAGTTGAAGTTTCAGTTTTAAACAGGAATTTTTTTAAAAGGGGCAATTATAATTCAAACCCCCTTCCTTATAATTGGCATTGTTACTTCAGTAGCAATATTTAGAGAGAATACAAGATCACTGGATGTGAATGGTCTAATTTGAACCAAGAAGCCATGATACTTTGATAAGACTCAGAAAAGTTTTGAAAAGATAAGGCAATAAGCAACTTTATTAAGTATTTATTCAATAACTACTTATCAATAAGAGCGTATGTATATGTTGTTTTACATTCAAAGAGAGAATGAACTTAAATTCCACTTAAGCTCTACAAAATTCATTTCTATCCGTTGTCTTGAGGAATAGAAAATAAGCTAAATACAAATTATGGGCATAAAATAAGATCTTTTTATAAGCTCTTCCAGACTGTTTATGTCATAAGACAAACCCAAATAAACTGTTTCAGATTCCCTCTTAATATACCCTAGTTCCCCATTCCATGTCCACAACCCTTGACCATTCCTAGCATCCCCAAATAGAAGACACAAACCAGTTAAAAATTACCATATTCACTAAGCAAACTTCACATGGTTACACATTTCATCATCAATGTGTATTGTAATGGACTGTCACATAATGAAACATTAATAAATAGGTTGACATTCAACATCATATAGTGGATGGATACTGGGTATACCTTTTCAGTCAAATCTAGAGCTCCGCTAATAATTGTTGTCTCATCGTGCGTAAGCTCGCCACCTTTACCAGCCTGAAAACAAGAAATCCAACATTTGATAATCAAACACCCATAACTATAATGGTAATATAATTTGGTAACTTCAGGTGATTTTTAAATTAAATCACAATAAAACTGTTACTTTAATACCTCCTTACTATGGATGGAGACAAGAGCTTTTAATTGGGCTCGCCTAAACAGTGCCTCATTGTGTCCTAATAGCCGATCTAGAACCTGGACAAATATCAATAAGAACAAGAAACCCTTGAGGCATCATTAAAATCAAAACAATTAATTAAAATAAAAGTTGAGCTGACACAAACATTTTGAAAGGTTATTTGACTTAGAAAAGATAAAAGGCTAATGACCTGTTTTCAGCCAAAAGGAATACCTAAGACATTGTTCATCTGCTAACAAACTAAATATTAGGTCGCCAGGGAAACCTAAAACACTGGGTATATGGATCCAGTCAGCTATATGTTGTTCAACACTCACATTTTCATCAAATGTGAGAAAACTTACTCACAGAAGTGAATGTTCAGGCATATAAAAAATAAGTTATTTCAGTAGTCTTGTTTGGTTTAAAAGAATGCTTCAGTGTTGGACGTTAATTATATTATACTGATTATCCAATGAAAATGAAAGAAATATAACTCATGCACACAAATGCCTAAACCAACCACATAAACATATACTAAAAGAGCCAGCACTTCAAACTATGTATAGTAAGTCACCTTTCCAACAGGATAAGCAACTGGATAACAGATTATCATTAAAATTCGTACAAGCCATACAAAGTTGGCACCTACAGCAAGGCCATATCTACTACAAATTGCTTGAGGAATAACCTGAAATCAGAGTGGAAAACATAGTTTAAAGAGAAGAAAAATGGAAAAGGGGGTAAAAAAATCAACATCATGATATTCATTGGGAGCAAATATTGACCGTAAACCACAGACCCATGAAACATGGAAAAATCACATACCTCCCCAAAAAACAGAACGAAAGTCACAGAGAGAATGATAGCAACAAACTGATTGAACAGTTTGTCTAGGTATATTGGAAGTGCCTGCAAATTGCAAGTTTCAAAACTAGCAACTGTTTAAAATTAGGCATGATTTAGGAATCAATGTGAAGTATATATGCAACGCAATACAATCAATGATTCAATATCGAACATAAAGTTATAAATAATACAGTCAATGATTCAATATAAAACATAAAGTCATAAATACTACTAAAACGCAACACAGTAACACAACATAGTCTCTGGCATCCAAAAATCTGATTCAGACATTAGAGTAAATGCAAATGACCACTTCAAACAAATTATTCTAGTCTGCCTAATCAGCTTTTTTTTTTCTTCTGTTTAACACTTCTGTATTAAATTAAGCACCAAGCACTATTTGCAAGAGGTTACTTTCTTATGGCAAATTCTTGCAAAAAATTCGCATCCGACAAAAATTTATCTATTGAGTTATAATATAAAAACTATGTTATTCTAACTCCGAATCAAAATTTAATATGAAAATAGAAACATTTTAATCCAATTACCTCCATAGCAGCAGCATTACACAAAAGCAGAGTCACCAGAAGCTGGTGCTGTTTTTGAACGACCGGAAGTATAACCGCTGCATGAACACACACAAAAAAGGAAAATCACGTTGACAATTTAACATTCTAAATTTCCTCATCCAATTATATTAAAGGAAAATTCGATCACGTGATAAGCAAAAAAGGAAAAAAGAGAAAATCTAAGCGTAGAAGAAAAAGAGAAAAACCTGCTTGCTTTTTCTCGGAGGGAGAACCACTACGCTGAAGAATCTCGAGATCAACGAGGCCGAGAGACATGAGACCTAGGGTTAAACCTGACATGATTCCGGCGAATATGACAAGGAAACATGAAATTCCGGCATACACGAACCACCACACTGATCCGAATGGTATTCCTTCATTGCCGGCGAGTTGGTTCCGAGTCAGTAACCGAGTTACCGTTAACGCACTCATTACATTAATTGCCATGGTTCTGTTCTTCTTCTTCGGCTTCTCTTCTTTTTTTTCAATTTTCTTCAGTTTTGTGGGCCCTCTTTTTCTTTCAGTGCAATCAGGCTTCAACTCCTGGACACGTGGCGGAATTAAGGACCTTTACGTTTTGATGAGTCGATTTCACTTTCACACGTGGACAACCGCAGAAGACGACGTCGACGTAGCTTCCATCTTATTCTAGACTAGACTAGATAGACTAATCCTGGTCGTCCAATCAGGATGATAATTTTCATTTGACATTTTATTCACAAAATATCTTTTTATAAAATAAAAACTAAATTATATTTGTGGTCTTTTAACTTAATTTCAGGTAAGGTTTTAGTTTTTAATTTTTTTTTTCAATTTAGTCCTTTATTTTAATTTTAAATGACAATTTGATATTTTATGTTTTAAAATTTCAACGTTATCTTTTTTTAAACAAAAATTCAAAAAAAAAATTCAATCAAAACTCATAAAATTAATTATATTCTTCAATATAATACAAATTTTATCAAATTCGTAACGCAAATTTTCAAATAAATTTATATTTTTATACTTTATTTGATATTATTAGGAATAAATGACTAAATCGAAAAGAAAAAAAAAAGATAAAAGACTAAAATATTACCTGAAATTAAGTTAGGAACTACAAATGTAATTTAGCTTAAAATAAAATATATGATTAATCATTATTTTGGTATTCCAATGTGGTTTTAGTTCATTTAAAAAAAATAGATTGAAATATCATATTTCCTTCTTTTGGTTCTTCATGCAGCTTCTGTCAGATATTGTTATGTGGCATTTTGATTTTACATTTAATATTTTTGAATTAAATAAATAAATAAATGTGTGAAATAATGAAGGTAAAAAGTTAAAGTTATTATTCACCATTTTCAAGAAACAAACTAAAGAGTTTTTTTCTCTCTCATATATTCAATCCTTCCATATATATATTAAAACCTTCAAAAAAGTTTTGGAAAAAGTTAATGTCCGACTTAAAATCTTCTCACCCAGTGGCGGAGCTTCCTTGTGACAGGGGGTGGCCATGGCCACCCAAAAAAAAATATTAAATTACGAAAATGTCCTTGTTAAAATTAAAAAATTATAAGAAAACCTAAACCTAATTCAGTTTTCTCTTTCTTCCTCTCTCTTTCAGCCTTCCTCTCCCTCTCCCTCTCCCTTTTGTGTTGCACGTAAGGTGTTTGATTTTATGTCTATAACGTTCTTGAGTTTTTTTGTTGCACATAAGCTGTTTGATTTTATGTCTGTGTTTGAGTTTTTTTATTGCACATAAGCTGTTTGATTTTGTGTCCATATAAAGTTTTGAGTTTTTTATTGCACACAAGGTGTTTGATTTTATGTCAGTATAAAATGTTTGAGTTTTTTTGTTGCATGTAACGTGTTTAAGTTTTGTTGTATTTTTTAACAATATTTGCTGTTTCATTTTTAGTCGGCCACCCCAAGCTTTTTAACCAAGCTCCGCCACTGTCCATCACCCCACAAATTGAAAGGCACTTACCATCAAAGTTCTGAACAGGTGGCTGTTCATCCAGTGAATTTCTGTTGGCACTAACAGCGGGGCACTCATTCAATATGGAAGATGCACCAAATAGAGCTACAGGGTCAGCATACTCTTCCCACTATGGCTCATACATATTCAAAGCAGAGCTGTCTGCTCTGTCACCAGGAGTTGCAATAGATGAATTTGAACACTTGTCATAAAAATTATTTTTTGAACTGCCCAGAGTCTTCGCCGGATAAAGTAAAGCATCCAGCAGGCCACTATTCTGTGGAGAAGAACAATCTGACTCCAGTGTACTAATCAGTGTATCATATTGAATGAAATCTTCAATTGACTCAAGTAACGGAGAGGTGGAAGATGTACCCCAGCTACCTAAGTCAATTTCTGAATATTGGAGTGAAGGGAGCTCCAGCTTAACAGCCTCGAAAGGCTTAGAAGCGGAGGAATTTCCATTTTTAAGTGAATGGCTGTAACACATCGAGCTGTGTGAGGAGAGACCAGGATCAAGGGGTGATTGCATGCCAAATGATTGTGTCAAATTATCAGAAGTATTATCCTGAATATGATCAAATGGATAAAAACCACTTATGTTGTTATTACCACTGAATGATGTTGCTGGCAGAAAACTACAATACTGATAAGAATCAAAACCATTTAGCATATTGCCATAAGCAGAAATATCACAAAGCTCAGGAACATAAGGTAAGATTCCCTGGTTATCCTTCAGACTGTCAAATATTGCATCATGTATATCATCGGGATGCAATTTATGGTCTCCGTTAATTCCACCAGTGCTTTGGTCACGAGGAGTCTCTTGCTGCACTCCGGGAGGATAGACCGGCAAGCCAGCCCGTTGACACCTCTTGACCCGGGTATTCCAGTACTTCATTATCTCATTATCTGTACGACCCGGCAACTACAAGCCAAATAATGAAAAAATAAAATAAGCACAATATTAAAAATAAAAAATTGTAGAAGATACTGGTCGCCACAATTATAAAATCATGTGTGGAATGCATGATCGCCGTACCTAAAATGTTTTAATTCAAAGTACCAAGACGTTTACTTATAAATTACAGTCAGTTTCCTAAATAAGTTATACCCCTCAAATTTATTAAAAAAATAATAAGAATTAATAACAAAATCCATTAGTTTCCTTATAATAAAGAAAGAATGACATTTTTCAAGTTCAGAGTTCTATATATGCATACATGATAGTGTGATATCTCACTGAAACCACCATATATTCAGAAATTTACACACATATCCATTATCAGCTGAATATGTTTCAGAATTATAATAGATATTTCCTTATCAAGGCAACCAAATACTAAGAAGCACTGTGTCATAAAAGTTAAACAGAGTGTGACGTACACAGCCTTCAAAATTTTAACCATGACAGTTACCATGACATATTCTACTATCTACAGTATAAATTTACAACTCACCTAATCTGCAACTGGAGTTATCAGACAGAATGTTCAAGCCAAAAGAAATCATTTGCAAACACAGAAAAGTGAATGTTGTAAAGTTCTATATTTGCGTAAAAGTTGAAAGAAAAAGAATTATAGAATTAAATACTTATACAAAATGGGTGATGTTATCAGGGACAGATCTGAGTTATGACAGGGGGAGGCCACGGCCACCCCAAAATTTTCTTCTTCGGTAAAATTATGTATACTTATAATAAAATTTATCTATAATATATGGTATATATAACAAATGTCTCGTTAACAATGTCAAATTGTGGAGTAGCTTAATGGTAATGGACATTTTCATAAACCTCATGTCTGTGGTTCAATGCTACATGATAATGACTTTTGTTATTTTTATTATAAATATAGTTATTTGATTGACAAAATTGTAAATAGTTGGATTCGAACAGGGTACCTTTAATACATCTAAAAATTAAAATTACCACTACACCAAAATGGAACATATAAAATGAATTGAAAATATTTTGTTTTTATGTTGGTCCCCCCAATAAAATTTATCAAGATCCGCCACTGTTCTCACCTTAAAAAAAACAAAACATCAACACATACAAAGTGACGCATCTCTATGGCCTTATTCACCCAAACAAAGTTTATAGATTTTTTGTCTTTTTGATTTCAAAGAATGGTTTTTATTGAGATAAAAATATTTTTGATATATATTTTAAAGACAATAAACTTTATGAAAAAAATGATTAAGTTTAATAAATTGTGATTTATTTAAGATCATACTTGTGTTTTATTTAAGAAACATAAATTGCATAAATGGATAAGCAAAAAATCATTCACATCACGTGCATAAATATTTACTCAATAATAAAATAATTTTAAAATAAATATATTATATATAATTCATTTAATAGAATTATTGTTGTATCTTCAAGATATCATTTTCATGAAAAAAATGTCTAATAAATTCATACATATACTAAAGTATCTCACTAATATTTGATGGACAAAATACAACATGTGAAATATCAAGAGAAATTGTATGAAGTATTGTTTCAACAAAAGATTTATCCTCTCATATAAAAGACAACATTCTCAATTGTTATGAAATAATATTCTCATGACAAACAAATTCATTGCACTCGTAAATATTTATATCATTTCAACAAAATAACAAGAATCAACTTTGAAGAAGAAATTATTTTAAGATTAAGTCATTTACTAAGTCATTTGTTTAAAAAATAATGGAAGAACAATCACTAGAATGTTATGGTTGCTCTATTACAGAACAATTGACAATAATGAACTTTTCGAAAGAGCAACATGCAGTAAAATAGTTCACATTTCCCACATGGGTTTTTCAACATGATTAGAAGAACATTCTAGTTTATAACAAGAACAATTTGGTTTTGAATAAAAGAACATTCTAGTTATTCTTTTTTAAAAACATAAATAAAACATATTATTCTGCATAGTCCAAACATCAAGTTAAAGAGTATCAAGACTACTCAAATCAATAATCAAGTCTAAAATTCACGCTAAAGGTCCAAAAAAGGAACATAACCTCGAAATTAATGACCAGATTGGTCTCCAGATTGATGAGATGTGAGCAAGGACATGAGTACACTGTTGTTGCACCTTTTGCAGATAGATCAACATGCTTTTGAGACAAAAAACAAAAATTTCACAATCCATTCACTCAATCATTCACGTTTTCAATCAGATTCAAAAGCTAGAACGTTATAGGTTTGTCAATAATATTCTGAACAACAATATAAACATGTTTTTAATTGTTTTAAAATGGATCTGGCGTTTGGCTAATGTGTCTATTTGATATATTAAGTTTAAACTGAATATTCAAAGTCTCCCATTGAATATAATTTGAAGATCAATTGTAAGAAGAAGGCAACGGTTCAATTTGCAAATCAACCAACATTTGTTCAAGTAAGAACAAGTCAAACACTCTTGAAGTAGTTTAGCTCTCTTCATTATATATGTGGATCATCGTTTACTGAGCTTGTCTTTATTTATCTCAAATAAGTATCGAGAAGTTTCAAGATCACAAACACTATTATCATACACATCATTTGTAACTCAAGTCTATCTTTTATGTTAGATTTAGTGTATTTGTAAAAATAATTCTAGATTGAAAAGCGACTGTGAAAATCATTTCAAGGTTGAAAGATGACTGTAAAAATATTTCTAGATTGGTAGAGGTGTGATCAAGAGAAAAAGTTTGAAAGAAAACATTCTAGTTCTGAAACGCATAGTAAAAATTTCACGGTTGTGATGATTGAACTAGCCCGAGTTAATTGAACCGATATACTTTGTGTGTGTTATATTTTTATCTCTTATCTTTAATTATTTGCACACAAAAACTACATCTCACTATAAACTAATGTGTATTATTCACTTCTAACGTAACCAGAACATTATGTTTCAACTAAGATTGATCTTGAGTTAATTTAAATTAAGCACATGAATCAAAATTTTAAAATGGACACAATTCAAACTCCCTTTCTTGTAATTGATAGTGTTATTGCAATTGGTATAAATGCTCCACCTTTAAGGTTTGAGCACATAACAGTGTAAGAGGAAAAAATTCAAGAATAAGTGATGTTAAACCTGCAAATCAAATTACATGTCATAGATGGCACAAGTTAGGAAATTTCAAAACTAGATGTCTTTTGAATAAGAAAGTGCAAAAAAGGTTATCTTGCAAAAAGAGTTCCACGATGAAAATCAAGGTTAAAAAAGAAGAAACCAACACATGTATAATGGCAAATGAAGAAATTGTAGAGGTAACATATTATGAACTGTGTTATTTATGTAAAGATTTTGAAAAACTTCCTAAATGACTCAAACACATTATCTCAAAAGTGAATATTTCTAATAAATCAACTTTATGAGATAAAAGAAACAAAAGAATGAGCTACAAATTAAGAATGATGAATATGTTAAAAACATTCAAGATATGCAGCAATCCCATTTAAAAATTTTTGAGCAACAAAAGATTCTCAAAAGTGTTATTAATATCTTGTATTGTTCTTTCATTTATTGTCCAATTTAAGCTGCATAATGGAATTTCAGTATGTTTTATGTGACCTTAAATTCTGAATTGAGAGCTGTTTATGGATATCATTGCAGTTCAATACAAGATTAGTATCTTAGTTAATTCATTAACAAATTTGAGGATTTTTTAAGATTACAGTTTTTTTGATTCAAATGATCATTAGATTGAATTTGAAAGCCCCATTTTGGTGTAGGAGTATAAGTATATTATTACAATTCCGATAATAAGCAGAATTTCCCAATTTCTCAAAATAAATGAAAATTATTAGTGTACTTACGTTTGATAATGTCACATAATAAGCATAATTCAAATATATTTGTGTCTATTATTTCAATTTTAACAAATTTAATATTATAAATGAGCTATTTTATTTCAATGTTAATATTTTGGTCTTTATTTTTCTACAGTTCTGATGCTTTAAGATATGACATCGACAAATGAGAAAAATGTAAGGAATTCATAAATTAGTTGTATTTATATTGTTGCAATTTATTTATCAATATTAACCATATATTCATACTTTTCGTATACGTGCGAAACATGCATGTTTACCAAATTTGTTGCATGAAATCAACCTTGATTTTTACAAATGCACATCGAACTCAAATTATGACAACTCCATTCAACTGGGTTTTAGATATGCCAAAAAATTTATAAATTTATGGTGCTCTATTGTCGGAGTTGGCTAGTAGGTGGGATGGACGTAGTGGGGGGTTTAGGATTAGGGGTAGGATAATTAATTTTACTCCAAGTGACGTATGTTTAGCTATAGGACTACCAATAGTAGGTGAACCTTTGAAAGTACGAAAATGAGGAATGTGATACATTGTTGTTGTTTAGAGAAAAAGAAGTAACTTGTGATATGATTGGTGTGTTGCTTCACATGTGTCGTCAAAACAAAGTCAATTTTTGTATACTTTATATACTTCTCGCCTTTGGCGAGTTCTTATTTCTCCAATCAGGGTTTCAAGTAAATACTCGTTATATTAAAATACTTGATGATCTAGAGTCTCTGCATAACTACAATTGGGGTGTAGTTATGTATAATGTTTTAGTTGAAAGTTTAAGTAGGATTAAAATTATGTTGAAAGAGGGGATGCATGGTAGATTCAAAAACACATATAACAGGTTTTGCAGCTGTCCTACAGGTATATATTTTATATCGCTTTATGTCACCATCTTCTATCTTGTATTGTCTTTAAATTAAAATACATTTATTAAGTATATTAAAACGAAATATAATATATATTCATAGAGAAAAAAAAAATGTAATATGAATATGTATATTACATTAATTCCTTAATAGTGTTTTGACTATGAACCTCAATAGAACTGTGTAGAAGCACAAGATGGTGTTGACCTCACACAACAAGAAAACAAGCATTTTGTGAGAGCTTTTGCCCTCACAAAGGGGTATAATCAGCCACAAAGGTGGCTTTTGTGAGGGCTTTTGGCAGCCACAAAAGACAGACATTTGTGAGGGCTTTTTCAGCCACAAATAAAGACCAATTTCAATTTTGACATTTGTGAGGGCTTTTTCAGCCACAAATAAAGACCAATTTCAATTTTGACATTTGTGAGGGCTTTTTCAGCCACAAATAAAGACCAATTTCAATTTTGACATTTGTGAGGGCTTTTTCAGCCACAAATAAAGACCAATTTCAATTTTGACATTTGTGAGGGCTTTTTCAGCCACAAATAAAGACCAATTTCAATTTTGACATTTGTGAGGGCTTTTTCAGCCACAAATAAAGACCAATTTCAATTTTGACATTTGTGAGGGCTTTTTCAGCCACAAATAAAGACCAATTTCAATTTTGACATTTGTGAGGGCTTTTTCAGCCACAAATAAAGACCAATTTCAATTTTGACATTTGTGAGGGCTTTTTCAGCCACAAATAAAGACCAATTTCAATTTTGACATTTGTGAGGGCTTTTTCAGCCACAAATAAAGACCAATTTCAATTTTGACATTTGTGAGGGCTTTTTCAGCCACAAATAAAGACCAATTTCAATTTTGACATTTGTGAGGGCTTTTTCAGCCACAAATAAAGACCAATTTCAATTTTGACATTTGTGAGGGCTTTTTCAGCCACAAATAAAGACCAATTTCAATTTTGACATTTGTGAGGGCTTTTTCAGCCACAAATAAAGACCAATTTCAATTTTGACATTTGTGAGGGCTTTTTCAGCCACAAATAAAGACCAATTTCAATTTTGACATTTGTGAGGGCTTTTTCAGCCACAAATAAAGACCAATTTCAATTTTGACATTTGTGAGGGCTTTTTCAGCCACAAATAAAGACCAATTTCAATTTTGACATTTGTGAGGGCTTTTTCAGCCACAAATAAAGACCAATTTCAATTTTGACATTTGTGAGGGCTTTTTCAGCCACAAATAAAGACCAATTTCAATTTTGACATTTGTGAGGGCTTTTTCAGCCACAAATAAAGACCAATTTCAATTTTGACATTTGTGAGGGCTTTTTCAGCCACAAATAAAGACCAATTTCAATTTTGACATTTGTGAGGGCTTTTTCAGCCACAAATAAAGACCAATTTCAATTTTGACATTTGTGAGGGCTTTTTCAGCCACAAATAAAGACCAATTTCAATTTTGACATTTGTGAGGGCTTTTTCAGCCACAAATAAAGACCAATTTCAATTTTGACATTTGTGAGGGCTTTTTCAGCCACAAATAAAGACCAATTTCAATTTTGACATTTGTGAGGGCTTTTTCAGCCACAAATAAAGACCAATTTCAATTTTGACATTTGTGAGGGCTTTTTCAGCCACAAATAAAGACCAATTTCAATTTTGACATTTGTGAGGGCTTTTTCAGCCACAAATAAAGACCAATTTCAATTTTGACATTTGTGAGGGCTTTTTCAGCCACAAATAAAGACCAATTTCAATTTTGACATTTGTGAGGGCTTTTTCAGCCACAAATAAAGACCAATTTCAATTTTGACATTTGTGAGGGCTTTTTCAGCCACAAATAAAGACCAATTTCAATTTTGACATTTGTGAGGGCTTTTTCAGCCACAAATAAAGACCAATTTCAATTTTGACATTTGTGAGGGCTTTTTCAGCCACAAATAAAGACCAATTTCAATTTTGACATTTGTGAGGGCTTTTTCAGCCACAAATAAAGACCAATTTCAATTTTGACATTTGTGAGGGCTTTTTCAGCCACAAATAAAGACCAATTTCAATTTTGACATTTGTGAGGGCTTTTTCAGCCACAAATAAAGACCAATTTCAATTTTGACATTTGTGAGGGCTTTTTCAGCCACAAATAAAGACCAATTTCAATTTTGACATTTGTGAGGGCTTTTTCAGCCACAAATAAAGACCAATTTCAATTTTGACATTTGTGAGGGCTTTTTCAGCCACAAATAAAGACCAATTTCAATTTTGACATTTGTGAGGGCTTTTTCAGCCACAAATAAAGACCAATTTCAATTTTGACATTTGTGAGGGCTTTTTCAGCCACAAATAAAGACCAATTTCAATTTTGACATTTGTGAGGGCTTTTTCAGCCACAAATAAAGACCAATTTCAATTTTGACATTTGTGAGGGCTTTTTCAGCCACAAATAAAGACCAATTTCAATTTTGACATTTGTGAGGGCTTTTTCAGCCACAAATAAAGACCAATTTCAATTTTGACATTTGTGAGGGCTTTTTCAGCCACAAATAAAGACCAATTTCAATTTTGACATTTGTGAGGGCTTTTTCAGCCACAAATAAAGACCAATTTCAATTTTGACATTTGTGAGGGCTTTTTCAGCCACAAATAAAGACCAATTTCAATTTTGACATTTGTGAGGGCTTTTTCAGCCACAAATAAAGACCAATTTCAATTTTGACATTTGTGAGGGCTTTTTCAGCCACAAATAAAGACCAATTTCAATTTTGACATTTGTGAGGGCTTTTTCAGCCACAAATAAAGACCAATTTCAATTTTGACATTTGTGAGGGCTTTTTCGGTCACTAATTTGTGAGAGTTTTATTCGGCCACAAAATATTTATAAAGTTGGCCACAAAATGGTGTTTTTCTTGTAGTGTCATTAGTACATATGGATAATATATATACTGCAAGTTGTAATCTAGAATTCACAAATGTCACGCACAAACCTAATTGATAACCTTATATAAACTGATAATAATATTTGTTAATTGGTATATAGATATATAATTTAGTGGTGAAATGCTTTTACATATCACTTTCATATATACACTTACCGAACTAATAAGAATAGATACTATATACTTTTATATACAAACTTTGGCAAAAATATTCTACGTATGTTTGATGTGGACAAAGATGCTAATGGAGGCGTTGGAAAATCATTACTCATACTTTCTTTTTCTTTATGATAAATATGGAATGGAAGCCAAGTCTATACCCCTTTACTAAAGGTGATTTTGACCATACATGCTTTGTTAATATTTAGATAAAAATACATTTTTAATATAAAATTAATAACAAGTTGATTGTCTAAACTATTTTGCATGTGAAAGACATTGATTATACGAATATACATTTATTACTTTGTTTTTAAGGTTATATGTGTGGTTAAATTATTCTAAAAAATTAAAAAATATAAATCATTTATAAAATTTGATGAATATTTTTTAAATGATTAGTATGAAAAACATGTTATTGCATTATTATAATATTTAGTAGAGTTTCAAAATATTATTTGAAACTTTCAATTGAACTAATTATTATTGAAATTAAGATAAATAATTAATGATATAAATAAAATGTAACTTAAATTATTAAATTGAAATAAATTAAGTCAAAATTGAGTTAGAGACTATAAATATATTTTGTTTAATATATATATATATAAATGTTTTCTGCTTCTTTTAATCAAAGATTTCCCTAATATACAGTACAACCAAATTTTTGTAAAATGATAAATACAAAAATTTTCTTTCCCTGATATGGGTCCACTTTCACTTTTAAATATGGGGTGGTGAGTGGAAGCATAAAGGAAGTTGCATGTGTGCTATATATATTTGTTGGAATCATGTGAGAAATGTGAAGAAGATAATCTCTGAGGGCATTGCCCGCACATTTTAGTAACTTTTCCCCTTTTGTCTTCTTTTTCCTTGATTCCAATTATAAACTTTAGCATAAGAATATGATTAAATGGTAATTCATTAATGATTTCACTCACATATCTAGCAATAAATATTCAGTTTAGTTTTATTTTTAGGAGAAAAATACGAATCAATTTTAGCTTGAGTTTTGCAATCTCTTCTCATTAAATTTTCAAATTGCGAATCTTTAATTTTGGCAATCGAAAATTGTGATATATTTATGAGGAATTGTATAAAGATTTAACGACTACTCATGCAAACTATTTTTCAAAAAAAAGAAATACATTAATATACACATGAATCTATTGTAATTGATCAAGATAATTTGTATAAATAGACCTAGTTTGTTAAGAAAATGAAGGTCAAAGACTAATTAAAATATTGTTTGTCAAGTAATTCTTTAAGTCTGATTTAACATTTTAAAAGTCTATATGGTATGTTAGTATTAAGATCTTTTTGGTATTAACGTATTTAACAAATTCAATTTTATAAGGTGGTTTTTATTTATTCATATGATATTTGATCTTTTTAAGGTATAAAATGACATTTTCAAGAATATGAGTATATATGATAACTTATTTAAACTCTATTTAATTTATAGGAAGATCTTTAGTATAAAAATAATTGGGTTTTTTTTTTCACAAGGAAAGAGAGAGATAATAGTTACATGCACAATAGAATCAACTGCATAATCAGAAATGTTAGGCAAGCTATGCAAGTCACAATCTCATATACAATTACGCAAGTTTTTCTGAGTAATGACAGTTAGAGCATGGTTTTTAGTTGGCTGTCTGCCACAAAATGTAATCATTGTTGAGAGTTATTAAGTGATAACTTAAAACATATTTTCAAGTTCCAAAACAATGATATATTTATACTTATTAAAATAAGTTGGTCTATTAGACTTAAAATATTTTAAGAATAGTCTGAAATACATAATATGGACATTATTATAAGAAAAAAAATATAGCTCAAATCTTAGATACTTTTATAAGCTAAAATTAACTTCCTTTAAACTATTTGATATTATTATTTTTAATATATTCTTTATTTTATTCAAAAATATTTAATATGAATAATTGAAGTGTAGTATTAAGAAAATATATATTTCACTTATGTTTTACATGAAATTTTAAATAAAAAAAATTCACTTATCTAAATTTCTTAATTATCGTGAAAATAATTTATTTTGCTTATAATACCAATTGAATAGATAGGACATTTTTAGCCAAATAAATTTTAAAATGTAAAATAAATTATCTTTGTCTATTGATATCTATAATTCCACTTGACCTAGTTCTACACTTAATAGTAAGGCAGGTATTGTGGTAGAACGTGACTTCATTGGAAGTTTCTTGTAGACCATATTGTTTAAACAATTGTCTCGACTCTAAAAAAATAAGGAGAATCTTTGGTTCATATTTCTAAAAATTATCGTGGAAGTTAAAGTTTTGAATAAGTTCAACAATAAATTTAGTTATGAATAGTAGGATTTTTCTAATATTGCAAATTAATAATAATAAGGGTAAACTTTTTATTTTTAAAAGAAATGAAAAATATTATAGATAAGTTATTCAATCGACCAGTTTTATAAATAGTTCATTATAGATTAATATTTAAAAATTATAAAAAAAATTAATAGCGATTAATAATATACTTTTAAAATAATAATTTATATTTTTTAAAAATAATATAATAATTTTATTAATGTCGATGTGATAAAATATATATATTTTTCATTTTTATTGAATCATTTTTATTTCAATCATAGAAATAAAAACTATCATTAAAAAGGGATTTAGTTAGAATTTATCAATATGAATATGATGTTATATTAATAATAGATAATCGTGGTTATCTTAAGCACGTCATTGTCATGGTGGGGAAAGGGAGAGAGTACGGCTTACTCGAGTCCAATCGAAAGATTAGATAGAATTAGAAGAAATCAGAAAAAAGGCACAATGAAAAAACATCATTCAGAGTCCCCACCACAATTAATACTTCCATTCCCATAACAAATCAATCAATAATAACTGTGATCCATTTAATTAACTTTATTTATAATTGGACCCACCAAATAGCCACCTTTAATCATGCTTAAATGCAGGCGCACCACGAAAATCAGTACGGAAGCTTTGCAAAAAGGAGAAGCTTTTTATATTTGCAACAAAAAGAAAGTAAAAAGCATTTTGAATTTCTCATCATATATGCTTAAATATTCTCTTCTCACTTAAATATAACTTATCTTTGGTGTATTCAATTATAAATAAATATTGACTAACTTTATAATATTTATTATTATCAGTCTAAAATTATTCTTCTTTTTATTTATCAATCTAACTCTTTTTTCTACTAGAAAATAGTATTCATTCACATAACTAAACATAAGTTAGATCAACTCAATCAACTCAATTTATATTGATTTCAAAAAACGATAATTAAATAAATAAGTTATCATATTTTCACAAAATAATAAATTATTAAAAAGTTAGATATCAAAGAAAATCAGATATAATCTATTTTACGCAGATGATCTAGTTCATAAAAATTATTTAATTATTTTAAGATGTTATATTTTAATATTTATAAATATTCTATGCAATTTTAGAAATTTTATAACTTTGTTCAATGAACGAATTTTATTATTAATTTTATGATTTTGATATTCTTATTAGTTATATATTTATATTTATTAGTTGTTAAAAGAATAGTGAAAATATATTATACTATATTTTTCGTGGAAAATTAAAGTTGTGTCAATTTTTTAGAAATAATACGATGGTTCGTCGT
Organism: Cicer arietinum; assembly: GCF_000331145.2. NCBI lineage: Eukaryota > Viridiplantae > Streptophyta > Magnoliopsida > Fabales > Fabaceae > Cicer > Cicer arietinum. The sequence continues at coordinate 5,349,370 of NC_021160.2, read as the reverse complement.
TAATAATTAAATTCAAAAAATATAGATAATTCAGTAACCAACTAAAAAATGAGCAATTTAACCCAATTCAATTCAATACTCTAACAAATAATTTTTTTTACCAAACTCAACTCAGTATTTTCTACACGATTTTAGTTTCAATTTTGGTCAAACTTAATTCAAACCAATTCACATACAACCATATTCATTCATTTATTTAAATTGATAAAAATCATATTAATCGAGAACAATACAATTCAAATTAAAAGTAGCTAAAATAAAAAAAGATGAATATGCGAATAAACTCACAACATATAAATTAATAACATAAAAATATGATATAATAAACTGATTATGAAGAAAAAAATTAAATATATGAAAAAAAAAACATTTATTTAAATAATAGAGAAAAAATAAACTGATTTAGATAAATAATTTTAAATAAAAAATTAATCATAAATCACTCATCTTAAATAAAGAAAAGAAAATAGAAAAATTACTCATCTTAAATACATAAAAATTAATATAAGTGAGTTTGCTTAAATTATAGAAATGTTAATAAATTTATAATCTGACGTATAGTACAAAAGCTAATATAATAAAAGTGGTTTCTATATAATTGAAATAGACTAGTTTGATAGATTTAAAATATTTTTTGGATGATTTTTATTTTAACTTATTTAGCTAAATATTTTTCATAAAGTTGCAGTATTGTCTGTTTAAAAAAATTAGTCTAACTTAGACTTAACTTAAACTAAATCTTTGTCAGCTTGTCTAAGTCACGCTTCTTACTTGTACGGTCGCCTAATATAGTAATATAGCAGATACTCTAACTTCAGGATAAAAGTTTGTGTTTGGCTATGAGAAATAAGAGGAAGGGAAAGAAAATTGAAAGAGAAAGAATAAATAGTGATATATTTATGTAGATGTAGATAAGAAGAATTAAAAAAAAAAATCTTGTTTGTTTGAGTAATTAGTAAAGATAATAAAAAAAAAATAAACTCTCCTATTTTGTAATCGATTTAGTGATTGATTTCAAAATTTAACATTCTAACTAATATTTAAGTAATATTGTATAAAATTTATTTTAACTAAATTGTTAAGTTGATAAAATTATACGATTTCGATCTATTGGTTAGAATGTAAAATTTTTATCAGCTCAAACAATTTAATTAAGAGAAATATTATTTAAACATATTTTTAGATACTGTATACGTATACATACTTTAAGGGACAATTTAGCCATTTTGATAGTTATATATCTTTCTATTCATCACAAAACTCTTTCTCTCCTTCTTGTTCCTGAATGATTCTCCATCCCTTTCTTCCACCGAGAACAATTTATGTTCTTCTCTTCGTTTCTTCCTTAGGTTGTCTTATCTTCTTCCTTCCCAGTCGCTCGTTGTCGCTTGCTCGTTGTCGTTGCTGTCTCATCTTCAGAATTTTGGCCAGATTGATTTGTTTTATTGCTTTATATTTGAGACAGGGTCTAGCACTTTATACTAGTTTATAAATGAGAAATAAGAATGATTTTGAAATTAACTTTTATCCCTAATTCCTTCCATTGGTTGGATGTTAAAATCCAAGCCTTTCTAAACATTTTGGACTTCACATATTGTTAATTGTGATAACATGACTTAAATATTGATATTCCTTCTATTGTTTCCTTTGGATGTTGTTCATTACTTTTTTTGGCACGTTCTTTCATTTATTGTCCAATTTAAGCTGCATAATGGAATTTCAGTATGTTTTATGTGACCTTAAATTCTGAATTGGGAGCTGTTTATGAATATCATTACAGTTCAATACAAGATTAGTATCTTAGTTAATTCATTAACAAGTTTGAGGATTTTTTAAGATTACAGTTTTCTTGATTCAAATGATCATTAGATTGAATTTGAAAGCCCCCTTTTGGCGTAGGAGTATAAGTATATTATTACAATTCCGATAATAAGCAGAATTTCCCAATTTCTCATAATAAATGCAAAATATTAGTGTACTTACGTTTGATAATGTCACATAATAAGCATAATTCAAATATATTTTTGTCTATTATTTCAATTTTAACAAATTTAATATCATAAATGAGATATTTTATTTCAATGTTAATATTTTGGTATTTATTTTTCTACAGTTCTGATGCTTTAAGACATGACACCGACAAATGAAAAAAATGTAAGGAATTTATAAACTAATTGTATTTATATTGTTGCAATTTATTTATCAATATTAACCATATATTCATACTTTTCGTATACGTGCGAAACATGCATGTTTACCAAATTTGTTGCATGAAATCAACCTTGATTTTGACAAATGCACATCGAAATCAAATTATGACAACTCCATTCAACTGGGTTTTAGATATGCCAAAAAATTTACAAATTTACGGTGCTCTATTGCCGAAGTTGGCTAGTAGGTGGGATGGACGTAGTGGGGGGTTTAGGATTAGGGGTAGGATAATTAATTTTACTCCAAGTGACGTATGTTTAGCTATAGGACTACCAATAGTAGGTGAACCTTTGAAAGTACGAAAATGAGAAATGTGATACATTGTTGTTGTTTAGAGAAAAAGAAGTAATTTGTGATATGATTGGTGTGTTACTTCACATGTGTCGTCAGAACAAAGTCAATTTTCGTATACTTTATATACTTCTCGCCTTTGGTGAGTTCTATTTTCTCCAATCAGGGTTTCAAGTAAATACTCGTTATATTAAAATACTTGATGATCTAGAGTCTCTGCATAACTACAATTGGGGTGTAGTTATGTATATTGTTTTAGTTGAAAGTTTAAGTAGGATTAAAATTATGTTGAAAGAGGGGATGGTAGATTCAAAAACACATATAACAGGTTTTGCAGCTGTCCTACAAATATATATTTTATATCATTTTATGTCACCATCTTCTATATTGTGTTGTCTTTAAATTAAAATACATTTATTAAGTATATTAATATTTGTTTTAGATTTGGGCGTTGAACCACTTGTCTTTGGGTGAAGCATTTGTTCCCTTGAAAAGTGTGTTTCTCTTGGTATTGTTGGTTAACCATGAATGCAAATTATAACAAAGTAGGTGTAATTGCATAAAGTAATGTTATGGATGGTTAAGCATCACCTAATTTGTTGTACCTACATCAGCCTAAATTAAAACGAAGAAGTCAAAAATTGAAACACTAAAAACAAAAAATTCTATATGAAGAAGCAAAAATAGAAATCCTAAATCAATAATTAAAAACTCTAAATTGAAGGAAACAACAATCATATAAAGAAGCAACAACAATGATAGAGAGAAGTAAACTTACAATGAAAATACCCAACAACCTGTAACTATCGCACAGAGAAGATGAAGAGCGACGGCGAGCGAGCGACAACGAGCAACTGGAAAGGAAGAAGATATGGTCTAAAGAAGAAACGAAGAGAAAGAAGAAACGACATAAATGGCTCTCGGTGGAAGAAAGGAATAGCGAAGCATTCAAGAACAAGAATATAAAGAGTTTTCTGATGAATAGAAAGATAACTATCAAAATGATTAAATTTTCTCTTAAATATGTATACGTATTACATACTCTAAATTTAGATTTAGCGGAATAATTGTATTTTATTTTAATTTTGTTATTATGTCATTTGAATATTGAAATTGAAAATTGTGTGCAAACGTGTATTTTCTTTATTGATGTGTTAATGAAAATTGGAAAGAGACTTGACTAATAAGAAAAATAAATTAAAAAAATAAAAAAATTATTTATGTATTTAATTAAAGATAATGCTATTAAATTTCTTAACAAGTAACTTTAAATCATTTATTATTATTTTCCTTTAATTAATAAATATAAAGTTCTTTTTTCCTAAATATGATTTTCACAACTATGAGTGAAATGTGGTAAACTTTTTATGCATTAGAAATTGAAAATAGTGGCACCATTATCAAATTTAACAATCATTTCTACGGTATAAATGTATAACATTAGCCAAGAAATTAAAGCAGGGGTCGTATATGCTATGGTCCATTGACATATATTAAATAAATTTATAAGCAATACACTCCAGTATTCCAATCCCCATGTAACCGAAAAGAACAAAACCAAAAAAAAATTACATTTTTCATTGTGATAAATAACCTCTCTATAAGCTCAACAAAAGATTATAATAGTTTGAATGAATTGAAATGGTATATAGATTGTTTGGCCCCACATAATGTCTCTAATGGGCTGCCGCTGCAATAGCGGACAATGCCATTGAAGATGGCAGTTCAGAAAAGGCAGTGATTACATCTTTTGATGATATAATTCTGGACCGAACACTTATTTCACCGTATAGAAAATTGTGAAGAATCATAAGACTTTTTGTAAGTACATGATTTTCCCACACTTCCTCACAACCACGTGATCCACCTTTAATCAACGGTTCAGTTGCATCAAGACGATGCATGTTCCTTTTCCACATTCCATTTAATCGACGAATCTTTTGAACTTGTCTATTCGCAAGCGTGCAATTATTAATCTTCACTCTTGCAATGGCACTTTCCAAAAGTCTCTTTTTTGTTCTCTCATCAGCTGAATTTGCTTCAGCTACTAGAAAATCGTGAAATTCAGGTACTCCAATAGCCCTTCGAATTCCTTTTGTATAATCACCACAAGGATTAAAGAATTCACGAACTTCATCAACTTGACCAGCTTCAATCATTCGATCAACACGTGATTGAAGTGAGGAATGAAGCACGGGTAGTGACACGTCAACCCAAAGAAAACAACACTCATACCTTAATCTAAATTCACTACAATGGTTCACCAAGGTGTCTAAGTATGAATTTGAACCACCAGCAATAATTGGTAAACCATCTTTTTCCACAATTGAATCAATTGCTAAACAAGCATGATGACAAAAATCGTTTGCAGTGAAATTTGAAGTAGGATCAATTACACCTAAGAGATGGTGTGGGACCCCGTCACATTCTTCTTTTGTTACCTTATTTGTTGTAATGTCAAGACCTTTATAAACTTGCATTTTATCTGAATTCACTATTTCAGCTGGTTGAAAATGTTTAGCCAAATCTATGGCTAATTTTGTCTTTCCAGTTCCTGTGGCCCCCATTATCACTACCACTTTATCTTTGTTTCGATTGTGAAATAAAGACTCCATTTTGGTTAGTCCCTTTTGGAAATTTACAAGGGGCAATTCTTGTTTGCAGGTAGAGGATGTTGTTGGCACTGGAATAATCATTTTTCTCCTTTTTTAAATATATATCTGCCAAGTTGACCAAACATTTTCAATATTTAATTAGACATTTCAAGATATGATAATAATAATAATAGTAACTATCCAAAAGCACTATAACTCAAACAACTCATAATGGGGCATTAATTTAAAACAATTGATTACTAAATATTTTGTATGAAAACTAATATATAAATCAGTTTAAGTGATCACGAAAGGGACGTGTACACAATTACATAAGTGATGATAAGAGAAAAATTGTTTTTGTAATTGTAACATGGTTAGATAAAATAAATATATTAGTTTCATAGTTTAATTTTGTGCTTACCCATGAAGTTGTCGTAATTTATTATAGCCAATCATGAAAAGAAAACTAGGAGAATCTAGTAAGCGAGATGAGGAAAGTGCTAAAAAACAAACAAGCTTAGACTTTAAGCAATAGTGTATTTAATTTAATACTTATGAAAAATATGAAGGATTAATTCAGGGAAAAATATTTGGTTTCATATTTTACCAAAAACAGAGAAGTTAAAGCAGGGGATAATATGGAAGTAAAGTTTAGTAATAATTTTTATATGGACCACAGTATATTTATGGATATATGTATGTGTACGTACCGTCAGTATAAAAAAACGTGGGAATTGAGTGAAGGAGTACGTAAAAGTGAAAGAGAATTAGAGGGGAATTTTTGTGAAGGAGGCTGTCTTAAATGGAAGCTCTTAGGACATTTGTGAATGATCAATTAATTTTATGGTGCAACAAAGGAAGCTTACACTGCTATTTATACGAAACAAAAACTATATGGCCCACTTAAACAATTAGAATGAATAGTTTAATGCTTTTTCATTACCGTCCTAGGGAATTCAACGGGTTGAAATTAAATAGTGGAGTGAGATAAGATGTTAATGATCAAAAAGTTTAGTCTTTAGAAGAATGGGTTGATTTTTCAATAGTTTTTATTTCATTTTTTATATCATTGTTATTACTTAGGCCTGGAAGCTATTTATAGGCTCCGATCTAATATATATATAAAAAAAAGTATCTTCGCCACCTTCCGATGGGACTGAGATTCTATCCAACTAACCTATAATATTGTTACTTAGTGTTATAAAATGGAATGGAATAAAATAGTAATCACTCATGCACATTTTTACTAATCACACAATTCTTGTATTTTTATTTTAATCCACTATTCAGTTTAATCGGTTGATTATTTAGAGTATAACATAGTTTCAGTAGTTTTTATTCATAGTGTACTTTAAGAATTGAGGACGATTGATTTTTGATGTTTTTTATGTTTAATTTGACGAGGTAGTATGTTGATCTAACAAATTAGTTTTAAAATTAATCTATATTTTTGTATTTTTAGAAAAAGAATCATCTATAGTTGTTTTTTACTTATTTTGAATCTTCTGACGAAAGAACAAATTTGTTAGGCAATAACACATTAAATTATGAAACCTATTTAACAATCGTTGGATAAAAAATATGAAGGTATCTTGGCATTGACAAAAGATGACTTCGACACAATGAACACATTCGAGATTGAAGATTTAACATTAGGAACAACAAATTGTAGCTAACTCCTATTAATAATAAATTATGATGGTAAAAAGTTTAATCTATTATTCATCTTCAGAAAAGCTCATTATAGAGAGCTTATGTTACAAGACTTAATTAGGGCTTATGTTACAAACTCTAACGGAGAGTAATTAACTTCAAGTTTGACTCAACCTTCCTTTCCTGAAACATAGCACACATCGGTAACCATGTGCATCAAACTATTCATCTTCAACTTAAACATCATAGTTAAGCCCTTCTTTTGTAGATGGCCAATACTCAAAAGATTGATTTTGAGTTTTGGAACATAGCACACATGAGTAACCATGTGCGTCAAACCATTCATCTTCAACTTGACATTTCCCTTTTTCCTCGAGGGACCGATATATATATATATATATATATATATAACCGATCATTTGTTAACAATAAATATTTATTTTTTATGCTTTGATTGATGATTGATCACTTAGAGAATTAAGAGTTGTTATTGAAAAGAAAAGTTGAGTAAAAAAATTATTCTAAACTGTTATTTTGATTTAAACTTATTTATGAATTAACATAATTGTGTAATTAGAGGATTCAAAATCATGATAGTGTAGAGGAGAGGATTCAAATCGTAATTGATTTTTAATATTGTGAATTGCAAATTTGCAATTTTAATTTAGTTTGAAAAATTCATATTATTACTCAATTACATAAGTATAATCAAATATGTTGTGCATTAAATTAAATCCAATTCGTGTGGAGATAACCTTCCTTACTTTTAATATCAGGTAGAGTTTAACGCACAAGACAAAATACTATCAAAGAGCAAGACCAAAAATATAGAAGATAATAGTATCTTTTTAATAACAAAATGCTATAAGAGGAAAATGATTCTAAATTTTATTTTTAATTAATAATGTTTTTTATGTAATTTTATATGTTTAAAATGATTAAACTACTCTAATGTTAACCAAAACCTTAAGTTTTACCCATCCCTAAAAAAGTTGTATATACCCCTTTCCTACTTAATGGAGCATTTAATACGCCTATGTAAAGAATCCCATCTAATCTAATATTATAATTATTGTGTTCTACTTATAATTAACTAATTATTAAGCAGAACGAACAAATTAGCAACTAGCACTAAAGATTGTCCATCTATTCTTTTTATACTTAGCAACTAATTAATCTCATACTTACCTTAAAAAACAATAAAAATATCAACATCAAGTAATTATAAACTCATCGGTCTAACTGCGGATAATCAAAAGAAAGCACTCAAATGAATTAGTCATGATACCATTCTGATAATTGTGATGGAGAATAATTTATATTATCCGTAGGTACCAACTTGTTGTAAATAAATTAAATCAAACTTTGTGCTAATTAAATATTTTGTCAAGTAAATTAAGTGTCAAATAATTTGTGAACTAAATTCTCACATAGATAATAGATTTGACATATAAAAGGAGCAAACTAATATAGGGAGATAGTAATAAAAAAAACTTAATTGTAATTTTTGTTTAATTTGTAAAATTAATTTTTTTATTTTAAAATCAAATAATTTTAGTTTTTCAAAAAAATTTAATTAAAAAATTATAATATAGTATTTTAAATGATATGATATATAATATTATATAATTAATATGTGAAATTGCAATAAATTTTTTTAAAAGTTCAGTTTCAGTTGTCAAAATTATTAATTTTTATAATTTAATTAATAATATAAAAATAATTAATACATATAATATAATTTTATGTTTTAATATTATATATCACATTAATTTAAAATATATTAAATTATTATTTTTTAACTAAAAAAAGACCTAAAATTGTCAATTTTGAAATAGAACCAATTTATTAAGCATAATAAAAATTAAGAATAGACGGTGGTGTAGCCATCACCATTATTTTATTTATATTTCATGTAAAAGTATACTTTGTTTCCTGATATCCACTTGTTGGTTTAATGTAAATGGAAAATACTTTATGTATTTTCAAATTCAAACTGACTTGACAACGAGATCTGCACCTATGATTACAGCTCTACATTTTTTTGACAAAACTCATTTTGATCGGGTACATTGATTGGTTTAGAGTTTTAACCTATATTCATAATCAAATCAAGGTGCAGATGTAGAAATATGAATCTGGTATTAATATCCGCTTTTTTTTAAGAATTCACACTTGAGTCTGACCAGTAAAACAAATTTAAGATATAAATCTCATGGTAATTTGTCATATTAGAAACTCTAGTTATAGTTTATTAATTTATTTAAAAGTTTATTTTATATTAATATTTCTCAAATTAATAATTTTATTTATGAATATATCATTTTAAAGAATATAATTTTTATATAATATTATATTATAATTCTATTTTATTATAATATATGAAAATTAAGGTAAAATATTATGATTAAATTATTAAAAAGATAATAAATTTATAATTTAATGTAAAGTTTAAAATCTCGTATATAATAATAATAATAAATAAAAATAAAAATAAGAATACTTAAAAATAATAAATATCATTTATATTTATTTAAATAAGTCAATTTAATAGTTCTAAATAGATTTTTTATGTCTATAGTAGGTTCTTTTTAGCTAAATATGCCTGTAAAAAAGCATCAACCTTGCCTATTTAAAAAAATATTTGAGTTAAACATGTTGTAGACTACATAGTAAAACTTTTGTTAAACAGTTTAACTTATTCTCATCTTTACTTTCTTATAAAAAGTTATCTTTTTTATTGTACATTTTTATATACAACTATTGAATTATTTTATTTAATAATATCTACTAATTATAATTTTAATAAATTAGTTATAATAAATATAATTTTTAAATTAATTATATATAAAGGGAATATAAACTTTTAGCGTGGGTTTCAACTTTTCGATTTTACTCTTTATATAAACTATTTTATTTATAATCTAATCCTTTATTTAATCAAATAATCATACTTTTTAAATATATATGTTTTTATATAAAATGATATTAAATTTAATGTAACATTTTTTTCCTTCTAATTTTACTCATCATCTAGTTATTTTGTAAATTTATTATTTCTTACATACCAATCAAATAATTTGATTATTTTAAATAATAAAATAAAATTTTATCACTATTATTTTTATTGATAAAAGCAAAAAGACAAACACATTAATGTCTATATATAGGGCTGTGCAAAAAATATGGTTATATGACCTAAATTTAAAACCGGATTCAAATTCATTTCAAATATCCGATTAAAATCCCATAGTTATAATCCGGTTTATTTATGAACCGATTGAATACTCACTTATGTTTTATATTTGAATTTGATTTTTATCCATTCTACTCCCAAAAATCCAAAATCTCTACAACTGTAAAACAATTCTAATTTTGCCATCACCCTATCGACCTTCCATTTTGGTGGCGTTTTCCGACAATTTATTACTAACTTCATTTAATCAATTACTTATTATTAGAGTTGTAAAAAAAAATCCCAAACTACATAGTCTCCTTTAATTTTTTTTTACTAAGCCTATAATATTAAGCCAATTTTTTAAAAGCTCTGACTCATTATTTTATTATTTTTTGTGGGGTTAAGTGAGGGGGCTTATAGGCCCCAATATTTTGTTAATTTTAAGATTTTTTTTTGAAAAAAATAAGAAAACTTTATTTTTGTCAGAAAAATTTTAAATCAAATTTTTTGAACAAAAAATTTGGTGAGACAAAGTTTAAAAAAAAATTATTAAAAAAGTCGATTTTTTTTCTTGAATTAAAAAATTATAAATTACTTTTTATCAAAAAAAAAATTATCAGAACATTTTTAGAAAAAAAATAAAAATTAATTTTAAAATTGAATTTTTTAAAATCAATTATTTAATCATAATCAATTTTACAAATAATTTTATAACTAATTTTAAATTAAATAATAATTTTAATTATAAATCTAAATCTATATATCGACGGAATTGATTTAAGCAATAGAGTAAAATTTGCTCCATCTGCTTTAGGGAATTAGGGGTAACAAAATAGAATAATCTGTTCTATTTTGTCTTATTTCGCCATCAATTCATCTAAAAGTAGGGTGAGAATTTAGGTACATCCTCTGATTGGTTGGTAGATCAGGGTGAACAAAAAATACTAAATATTTATATTTTTAAAGGTTTTTTTTAGGAAATATGTGTAGACGAATTAATCCACCAAAACAAATAGAACTTCAAAATTAATTAATTAATTAAAATTCTACGTAATCTAACCTCATTATATTAATTAATGAAATTCTAATCTTTTTCTATATATACAAATGTTAACAAAATTATGTTAGTATTTAAGAATTGAATCTAGAACTCTACATAAAACTCCATAAAAGAAAAGTAACTGAGAGTCAATAACAAAAATATTAAAACAAAGAGATTTTTTAAAATTTATTTAACAAGCCACTCAGTAACATTCATCAGTACTATATTAGCCATAGGTTTTTTCTATTATGAAAATTATGAGGTCGTAAAATTCATCTCGAATATATTTTTTATGTTAAAGTTTAAATAGTAAAATTTAAATCTTGAACTTATTTAAAATATTAAGTTAAAGAAATTTTCCGATGGGTCAACAGGATATCTCACTCTGTTGCCCCACTATTGATTGTTTTCACATATTTCTTTCAATATTCTCACACCCAAAGACTAATCATTAATCATAAACTTAGTAGGAGGTGTGCAATATATATTATTATTTTTTGACACAATGGATACTATTATTATTAGGTTGCAAAATGCGCCGCTTAATTGTTTTCTTTTTTATGGGTCTCCTCCACCTTTGCATCATACCTTCACGTGTGCAGGGAATTGACTTATACGTAGTAGTACTCTTTATGACAAAATAAAATATTTCAATTTTAAGATGGATATCATTTTTGTTCATTATATATATATAGTAAATAAATAATTATAAATCAAAGAGAAAATAATGATTTTAATAAACTATTTTTATTATAATTGATGTGGCTTTTATTATTATAAATATAAATATAAAATGAAATATAATATTTTAAAAATAATATTATATTAATTAAAAAATATACTCCTCTAATTGAATTTAAATTGAAAATAATATTTATTTCATTTTTTTTATTAAAGTGACATATAAGATGGGGTGAGTAATAATTTAACCACGTTTGGTCCTCCACATAAATGTCTTAAATCATATGTTATCATAATCCATAAAAAAATGCAACTATTGGGACTATTTTATGTGAATATTAATAATAATGACAAAATAAGGAGTCACTCGTGCCAAGTGCATGCATAGTTGTAGCAATTATGTCCGCAATAATTTACCATGTGGTCAGCAAGCATATAATGCAATGATTTATAGCAACCTAGTCTTTTCACTAGTTCACATCTACCAAATCAAAAAGCACTATGGTCATTTCAACTAATCTTTTCACTAGTTTACAATAATATGCCACAAGTACTAGCTAATTATTAGAGATCACCATATGATCAACTAATTATATACTAAAAATGCGGCTGAATTGAAAGGGACTATTATATGGGCAATGGCCTATGCCCTATTGTAGAGTACTATAGTCAATACCCATCTTTAAACTTTTATTCATGATAACCCCAAAAGGATCAAACCCGTGCAAATACTCCCATTAACACTAATAAATTAATTGCTTAAAAGAAAGGCATATTCATATTCAGGACTTCTAGTACACTTTACTGAAGGGCCATTTCTTGAATTTTGAGTCACTTTCTTTTGATTCCTACGACCCCACAATTATTCAGTGCGTCCATCCTAACTATTCAGTTCTATTTTTACATCGGCCGTTTATAAGTGGTTTTATTAGTATATTTAAAAGGGCTAGTTCTATATAATAATAATAATAATAATAAAAAATAGCTATAAGTGAAATATTATTTGGACCATATCTGAATTTGTTTTCTATTGTTACATCCATAAATCTCCTTATCATATGATAAAAAGGCCACTTCTATGTAGTAAAAAACCAGTTATAAGTGAAATATTTATTATACGAAGTACAAGTTTTGTTTTCATCGGAGAGAAAAAAAATTTGTGTACAAAGAAAATAAGTAAATAATAATTAAATAGGAGAAAAAGAAAAATAACTATTTTCCTTATTTTCATCATTTAGAATAATTTAGACAATAAACTTAATTTTATTGAGACTGCATAAATTTAAATTATCAATTTTTTTTAATATAATTTGAAAACTATATTTTATTACAGAGAAAATTATGGTAGAACATGGCTTATTATTAAAATAACTAATCTATAGAATCCAATATGAGAATAGGATATGTACGATAAATTAAGAGCATGTCAAAATATATGCAGATTCGCCGAGTCTCTATTGGCTTGGTTCTTTAGCTTAAATACGCACAAACTAGTTTAACCATTAATTAATATTCCCATGTCTCATTATAATTTATAACTTTGCTAGAAACAAAGGTTCAAATTATAATTTATTTAATGGCATCAATGAACATTAATGTTCTTTTTTGTTCTGTTTTACTATTTACTATCTATTATCGATCTTCTTCCAAATGTATTAATTTCTATATTTTATACTATAATTTTGTAAAATAATTTATAATTATTTTTCTATATAAAATTAATTTGTTAATTTATATAAAATTATCATCGTGATTTATAATTTGAGATGGAAGAAATAACCTCTAAGGATTCAAAAAAGAATCTAGAGAACTTAATTAGAACACCTCTAAATGGTATACCCACTTAAGTTGTTTAAGTTGACTTCAATCATGTTTTAAAATTCACATATTTTTCCTCCAATGATTCAATCATTAAGAACTCAAAATAGACCCACAAGTCGTCTTAAGTATCTATATTTTTATTTGCGTTTAACAATTTCTTCTTTTGTTTTTCATGACATAATTTTTTTTCATTTGAAAGGCATATTTTAATCTATTTCTTTTTTATAAAATCAATTTATTAGTGAAGGAGTCTTGTTTTTTTTTCTTTTTAATTTAAAATTTTATGTTTTTTTAATAGATCCTGGCACCGAGTAGTGTTATAGATAATATGGTACACGACCGGATAAATATATTTTGGTACTATATTATGTTTTAGACGAGTTTGACATGTATCTTTATAAAATTGATTTTTAAAGAGATAAATGTCATCATTTATATTTGTTTTTAGATTTTTTTTTTAAATTTGAAATTTTAGTTTTATCAAAACAATAAGGGAGTTTTTTGAGAAAATTTACAGAGTTTATTTATTTTATTTAATTATAACACATCCATTTTTTTTTCTTTCTTTTATATAATTTATATTTTAAACGTGAACAACTTGATCCTTTTCTTTTTTCTTTTTTTAATAAACACAATGCTGAGGTGGCAAGTCACATCAAACTATTGTTAATAATTTTTTGTTATCAACAGTAAAAAAAAAAAAACTATATATGAACATCTTCGTCGCATACTATCTTCATCATCAAATCTACATCTTCAAAAATGTATTAAGATTATTTTTCCGTTTCAATCAACGAAAAAAAACAAGAGCAAAATTGTTTCCAAAATAACAAAAAATGAAAGAAGATATGGTTCTACATATACAAGGAATTTCAATTCTTCCAGTTATATAATGCTGCCTTGTTATAAATAAGGCATAAGTGTTCTAAATGAAGAATTCAAGAGAAGAACAAGAAAGATCAAGAAAAAATATTCTACAAAATCAAAGAAAAAAAAATCAAAATTGCATTAAAATCTTTCATGTCTAAAACAAAGAAGATTTTTTTCATAAAAAAATTGGTGATATGTTTATTTTTGAAAAATCTCAATTGACATTTTAGCTTTTATCCTTTAAAATAATATATAGTTAATGCAAAATGCATATTATTTAATTCGGTGAATTTTCAGACTTTCAAATTCTTTTTAACAGATGAACTTTTGACATTTTAAATTCTTTTTAGCCAATGAATCTTTAGCGTTTCAATTATTTTTAGTCCGTGTCTTTTCAAACATATAATTTTTAACATTTTTCAGTCAAACATATATTTTTTAACATTTTTTAAGTCGGAAATATAATAAATACATTTCAACTTATAGATGATATTAGATATAAAAATTAGTTAGAGTTAGTATGAAAGTTAATTAGAGTTTCTAAATGGTTAGTTAATTAAGTCTCCATTAACTCTACATATAAAGCATCGCAAAAGGCTAGTTTTTATTAAAAAAAATCAAAAGATGTGATAGTTTCAACTTTCAAATCTCAACACAATCCATTTATTTGACACCTTTCATTTTCTTCTGGCCTGCAATAACCGCATGCATATGTGTGTGATTGTTTGTGTTGGGTTTATTTCCAACATTCCCCTTCGTATCCCCAACAGCTAGCAGGCCTTTTTTATTCTATCTAACTCAACTTCTTCCCATTTCTGATGGATAATTTATATAGATCGTTGAATCATTTGTTGCTCACTTAATAAATTTTTGTGGGGATACTTTAAAAATGTTATAAATTTGCTGTAAAAACAAAACTTGATCAGGTAGCTGTATTAGTCTTTAGTTGAAACTTGAAAGTTTTTAAATACCCTCAAACTTGAATAAATTACAAGGAACTTTAAATAGGAGTGTCATTGGTCAACACGTGGATTAATTGTTGAATATTAAGGTCTAATTACAAGTTCTTTTAATATAATGTTAATAAATTTAGATCAAATACATTCTATTATGTAGTTAAAGTTAAACGAATCTCAACCGTTCAATTAAGATTAAATGGTCTAAATTTTAAAATAAATTTAAAGTTTTTTTTTTTTTACTTAAAAAAATTAAACTTTAAAATTAGACGTTGTAAATATATAACTAGACTGAATTCATACTACACTTAATCTCGTTCTAATGTAAACATAGTTGAGAAAAATTGTTTGTTTTATATTGTTTCTCAATATCAATAAAGTATTAAAAAAATGGTAAGGGCATTTACTGTACCTCTAGTTTAAATTTTATTTAAAGGTTAGCTCTAAATTTATGAAATTCTATTGATGTGTGAAAGGTTACGAATGGACATAAATAAAATCAGTTTTTTCACATAATGTTAATGTAATGGAGTTCGGTATTATACGGATTATTGTCTCAAAATTTGCAACACTTTTAGTCTTTAAATTATAACACATTTTTATTCTAGTTATGCTGTGAAAAGGTCACTTGACCTAAATTGTTACCCAAATTAACATGTTTTCTTTGGGGCCCAATATAAAAACAGAAAAGGAAACTGTAAAACTTTTCTTATGTCTCCTCGAAATATTGAACCTAGATAAATCAATTTTCTGGGACTGATTTTTCACCAAGAAAACTTTGTATTTTGGATAAATTGTTATCACAATATTTGTTTCTCCAACTAGTTGTTAGTTACCCAAGTTAAGGGAAGGGTACCTCGTTTTGTATTTAGATGTCAAAAAGTGAGCTACTTTTCAGAGGCCCATGCCTTAGTTCATTTCTCTTATACTTGCTTCCGTGACTTAATAAACATCACTACTATTTTTAATGGTTATATATTACAAACTTTCATAATCATATACTTAGTATTTATTTGCGTGTCCATTTTTAAATACAATTTTGAAAAACCTTAATTTATATTATTGATATTGATTAAAAATAAGTTAATGTTAGAAAAGTAATATTGTTTCAATTGTTTTAATTCAAATAACTTTTAGATGACAAAATACTTAAGAAATAATTCTTAACTTGTTTTATTTTTAAAAATTATTAAATATTTAAAAATATCAAAATTTATTAAAGACTGGAGACACATATACCACATAATAATATTAGTATTTTTCGGTTGAATTAAGTTTTCGAAACAAAATTTTGAATTTAATCTATATGAAATCTGATAGATAGGTTTGCAGCCCAATTTTTGGCCCATAATTGAACCTGTTTTTTTTATTTAATTTTCACTAATGAGTATTTATCCACTCTTATTTTGTTTCTCCGCTTTCTAATGTACTATCGAAAACTAGAATACGATAAAAAAACACAAAACAAAAAAAATGAAAATGAAAGTAGAATGAACATTCACTATTTTTATTTTAATTTTCATTCTCGAAAAAGGCAGTCTAGTGGCACCAAAAACAAGTTCAAAAGAGCAGCAAAAATTATAAGGCCCATAGATTCCGGGCTACCTCGATATTACAGAGTCCCACAGGCCCTTCCCATACCTACAATCTATTGCTCATGTGCAAAGTGAAAATTGATATTGTGGTTCATACACTGATAGCAATTTAATTTAATTTATTTAGATAATTAATGTAAATAATTTATATATATTAATCAATTACAATAATTAAATAATTAAAAATATTAATTTTTATTATAATCATCTCTAAAATTATATTATAAATAATTTTGATGTATTAACATTTTTGTTTTTTTATATAATACATAATAATAGAACTTATAATAATAAAAAAAAATTAGATTAGACATATTCACACACATGTTAATCGAATTGATATGTGTATTCCATCTCCTAATTTATACCGGTGGTGAGCAACACCTTTAGAAATAATTAGTATGCACACCATATCTGGATAATTTTACAAATACATTTAATCATATTTTCCTATTTTGTTACTTTGTAAAGCATCTCCACAATTATCAAAATAATGAGATGTAATTAAATACATATAGCAATGAGGTATATCAAATTCGATTATGTTTTCTATCATAAATACATGTGCAATTACTGTATTAGTGGTGACATAAACAGGAAAAAACGCAATAATGTGGCTTAAATTGTGGATTCATATAGGATTACTAGTTGATTACATGTATGCGTTGGTTTAAATCATTTAAAAGTTGTAACATTAATTTTATCATATTTGGACGCTGTGAAGTAGAATTAATTGTAATTTAAAGTTAAAATTTATATTTAAATTAAAACATAATTTTTAAATTAAAATTTATTATTAAATTTATTTTTATTTAAACATATTCAAATATACATTATTTTATATTTAATTCACTTTAAACTAAAATCAATTTCATAAAATTAATTTTGATCGATGCATAACAAAACATAAATTACATGCACATGATTGGATTTTAGAGTGAAACTTTGTATATTTATTTTAATTATAGTTAACACAACTTTGGATAATTTATTTTTTTGAAAGAATAACTTTTAATTTTTAGATTATTATTGATTTCTTAAACAAATATTTAAACAATTGAAAACGTTAACAATTTATCTAATTGCGATTAATTAATAGCTTTATGTGAATTGCATTTTAGAAAGTAATTAACCCTATCGCCATCCATATCCAAATTTCCAAAATCCATTCCAAATATGTCGGTTAATTGCACATTGTTGAGTGAAACCAACGCGTAACGAAATTACAAAACTAACCTTTCCGATCTGCTTCATCCTCTTCTCCCAAACTCTGTTCCCAACAAACATTTCATCTCTTAATCCAACAATTTCAATCAAACACCTGAATCCATTTTCATGGCTTAAAACTTAGAAAGAAAAAAACAGTGCATTTTTCAGTTGAAAAAGATACAGAGAAATAGAAACTTCAAACCTGGCAAATCTTGGGGGATTGAGGGCTCGATCTTCGTTGAAGCAACCTTCCCCTGATTTCAACGACGAGGACGAAGAGTGTAGACCTTGGCGTCGAAGAATCACTATGGCTTTTTCCTGGGCTTCTGCCTTCAGGATCACACTTCTTCTTCTTCTCTTTGCTGCTGTTATCATCGCTTGTTTCACTCTCCCTATTGAAAAGGTTTCCTTTTTCTTATACCCTTTTCAATTTTATTTCAGATTTCGCTTTTCGGTCTTGTATTTTTATTTTTTTAGGTTTACTTGTTGTTATTAATTTTATAGATTCTTCTTTGACCATTGTTCCTATTGGATTTGTTTTAATGGGAAATTGGTTTTTGATAATTTGAACCTTTTCATGTTTTTTTTTGTTTGCAGATTATGAAGGACTTCTTAATATGGGTTGATCGTGATCTTGGGCCATGGGGTCCACTTGTTCTGTAAGTTATTTTTCATTTTATTTAGCTCCAGAAAAGTTATCTTGTTGGATGCTTTTGCAGTTTCATAGTTGTGACATCTTGTTTCAATTTGTGTAGTTTTAAATAATTGCAGCAATTGATAGAGTTAATTGTGAAAAAGGAAATGTTTTGTTGCCAAGTAGTTTACTAGCTTAAGTTGAAGTGTTGTTAGAGCAGTGTATAATATGACATTTTTTGTCCGGAGACCCTGGTTCCTAGGGGAATAGGACCCTAGTAATCTGAAGTTCGACCGAGAGGTAAGTAATGTTTAGGGAATAGGACCCTAGTAATCTGAAGTTCGACTGAGAGGTAAGTAATGTTTAGGGAATAGGACCCTAGTAATTTGGAGTTCGACGGAGAAGTAAGTAATATCTTCCTAAAGATTATTTTAGCTAGGATTTGAACTCGAGTTCTCTCAAAGAATTTGTTCTTAAATGAAACTTATTAATCACTTGAGTCCAACCACTTGGCTAGTTAAGATACTATCTAACATAAAGATTGACATAGTCTAACATCATTTAGGTTTTTTTGTAGTTCTGAGATCCATGTCATTTTTTATGTGGTTAAGCTGGCTAGGTGAAGGATGGCTTATTTGTTTAATGTTATACTATGTTATTATTATTGATAAGTATAACAATCCAATTGTCAAATTGTTTGGGAGCTATCTGCTAAGTCTATTTTGGAAGCCATTTCTTATGAAATAAGTTCGTATGTGTCTTAGCAGCACTTCATTTTACCCTTTGGACTAGTAGTGAAAGTATGAAATGTTTCTGTATATTGAAGTAGAGTTATTGGTTTGTATGAATGTTGAGTTGAATATTCTTAATTTCTTATGATCGTGGGGTCCCTGTGTCATGGGTGTTGATACTTGACAGTGTTGTACCAAATCTGGGAATGCTTTGGTAGGTTTTGTTTTTTGGAAAAGTAGCAGGAGTGTAACATATTGGTCTTAAATTTAATTATTGGGCTGTGGGTTATGTGTATCTGCTGGCACAATTCATAACTCAGATATTTGTTTGGTGATTTTCAGGGCCGTTGCTTACATTCCTTTGACTGTCTTGGCAGTTCCAGCTTCAGTACTTACTGTGAGAACCATTGTCACTCTGGCATTTCTTGCAGAAGTTTTTTGTTTGTTTGTGAAATGATATGTACAAGCTATATATATGTATGCAATGTTGCTTAGGATTGTTAGATAACTGTATCATCTTTATGCATTTTTCATTTTTAATTCAAAACTTGAATTTTATCGTGGGCTATCATGTTGTTGAGAGATGACACCCATCCAAGGTGGGGATGGGGAGTTTTTACATGCTCCCATCCCCCATTCTCCTCTGTCCCCAATCCTCACCATAGGGTATTGTGAATTTACAATTTCTCCCTGCCCCTGAAATTGTCAAAAAAATAAGAAAAATAAGCAAAGACTATGAACGACGATAATGCTTATCAGTCCAATAATGTCGTTGTCTGGTTCTTATCACATGGAACTCAATGTCAGTTAGGATCTAAATGCTAAATGTGCTTTATCTGTTCTAATAAAGCATGGTTCCGTTTGTACAATGAGAATCGAGTGGGAAGGGATGAGTAGTTCTACTGCAGAAGATGGTTCCTGGACAACATGAATGAGCACATCTACCATCCCTAGCGTTAACTGTAAATTGTATATAACCAATCATTTTTTCTTTTACCTTCAATGGTGGAAAGTTGATTTCTCTATTCAGTTTGAAACTCAGGATAAAGGAAGCATGCATCAATGATGCAAGCAAAAAAATAAATGAGATATAATCCTCCTATGGAAGCACTTGCATTTTTTCATTTCTTTATATGCTTGGGATTTTCTTCATGTTATGTTTTTTTGGTTGTGATTGTTATTTTCAGTTTTCACCCTTCTGTTAGTTTCATCATGCTTTCATTTTTCATCTCTATTCAAATACATGTTGAATAAGAAGAAAGCTTGCATAAGCAAAGTCAATTCAGTTTCTTTACTAGTTACAAGATACTCCTTTTTTCAGCTTGGTGGTGGTTATCTTTTTGGGCTTCCTGTGGGCTTTGTTGCTGACTCTATTGGTGCAACTGTTGGAGCAGGAGCTGCATTTCTTCTCGGTAGAACAGTAAGTTTTCAAGTTTTACATTTACGAGTTCTTGTCAAAATAAATACATTTTTTTTGTTCTCTACTTGCTGCTTATTAGTTGATTGATGTTTGGTTGTTCTTGATTAAAGGAGGGGGCTCTTTCTTCATTATATGGTTTTTACCATCTTTGCTTTATATGTTTTTTACCATCTTTGCTTTTCAGTTGGGCTTTGTTATGATCCATGTTATTTCATATAATGGTATAGTTATTTGTGTCCTACGAGGTTTACTTATTCAAATCCTTGTGAAATTGTACAGATTGGAAGACCATTTGTTGTTTCTAGGTTGAAGGATTATCCACAATTTAGATCAGTGGCAATTGCAATTCGGAGATCTGGCTTTAAGGTTTGTAGACTTCTTATTGATTAATATCGTGAAATTCTTGAGTGTTTTGGTGTTCCCTTTCTAGTCTCGTCTTCATTATTTTACCTTTTTCTTGGGATCCTGCGATTTCAGTGGATAATTTAAGTGGTATTGTTTGCTGTCCTGTTAAAACCAAAACTAAGCTTATGCCACTTGGTGGTGTCAGCTATATGGATCATTGATACCATCTGATTTTGTGATATTTCTTTGCTTCATTTTGTTTGCATGTGACTCGGTATAATAATATTCCTATCAGTTATTTTTTCCTTCAAATTTCCTTGTTTGCCCTTGCAGATCGTATTACTGCTCCGGCTTGTTCCACTGCTACCATTTAACATGTTAAATTATCTGTTGTCGGTGACTCCTGTTTCAATTGGGGAATACATGCTAGCTTCCTGGTTAGGAATGATGGTATCCTCTTCTCCCTTAAGCAATTATATATTCGGGAATGATCCTAATGATAAATTTCTTTTATGCTATATGATTTTGGGGTCGTGTAGACCCAATTGGATTTTATCTAGCAGTCACTCTTGCTAGCTATTTATCGAAAGATGCACAGACTTAGTGATTATCTTGAAATCTCTAAAAGCTATTAGTGCATGTTTGGTTCAAGTTTGGAGGGGTCAAAATCAATTTTGGATGTGTAAAAATGATTTTGGCAAGTTTGGATGCTGTCGAGTAGAATTGATTCTAACTTGAAGTTAGGATTTGTAGCTTTTGAGTCCAAATGTGATTTTTACATTGAACTTTATTGTTAAACTCACTTTTACCTGAACATATCCAAACATAAATCACTTGACACTCAACTCATTTTTAACTAAAAACAATTTTAGACACAGCAATGGTTCTTTTCACTTTGTACCCAAATAAAAGAGAGCTAGCATTGCATTAAAATGCTAGTTTGCACCTTATACTACCGCCCATATCTTTTTGTATTTCACTGGCATTCCAATTTCAGCTGATATGTTATTACCTGATACTGTTACTATTGCAGCCAATAACACTGGGACTAGTATATGTTGGAACAACTCTTAAAGATCTTTCTGATGTGACACATGGTTGGAGTGAATTTTCAAAGACTCGATGGGTATGAGATACTATCCTGAATCACTTATACTAATGTCTTTCAAGTACTCTACTTCTTATAAGCCATCAGTTAGTTCATTAGCTATCAGCTAGTACTTACCAAATAGAGCCTTTATCTTGTACTTATTGATGAACATCTAAGATGCTTTGGAGACATTCTATCAATTTTCTTGACTAGATAGTTCAAATAAATGTTATTTATCTTATATATAATCTTCAGTAGATATGATATACATTTCTTTTCTTTCTCTTGTGGATGCAGGCATTTATCATTATTGGTCTCGCAATATCGAGTAAGTTATGTTGTTAATTGTTCTAGATATTCATTGTTTTGCATATTTGTTATTTTGAATTACTAATATGTTTTGATTTCTAAATACTGTGTTTTCCTAGGTATTAGTAATAAATAACAAATGAGTATTAAATTAAAAGGTTCTGTATTCTACAGTTAATTGTAGACAATAATATTAGGTGAATTCTTGAGCTTGGAAGAGGAGTTGAATTGCTAGGATGTAATTGTTTCATGCTGCAAGAATTGTATTGAATGAGAACAAGATTTAATTTTTTTTAATGATTGATTAGTAAGGCTAAGTTGGGTTATGTGCAGTGGTTCTTATGATATGTGTTACTAAAGTAGCCAAGTCTGCTTTGGATAAAGCCTTGGCCGAAAACGAAGACATCGACGGGACATCCTCACCGGAGTTACCTGTGGTTGCTGAACCATCTTCAAATCTCAACCAACCACTCATTATTAAGATAGATTCTACTGAAGACAATCATGAAAAGTAAATTCATTTTTTGTGTAAATTCTTTCTTTCTCTCCTCATAGTTGATGTTTTTTTTATATTCATGTTCAAGAGATAGCTACCAGCTCCCTCCTATTTAATTATGATTTGTACAGTTCCAACATTAGAAATATAGTTTGTAACAGGAATTTTTAATCCTACAATCAAGACGACATTATCAACTATGACGAAAAAGTTCATGCTAATATGAATAATTCCTAATTCTCTCCATTTTGTACTTTCCACACCGCATTATTAAACTGTTTGGTTTCACAATTAAATTTGCAATTTCACATTTCAATATAATTATCACCGTGAATTATAGAAGCTAGAAACCGGAGTCATGTTAGAATGAATTGTCATGCTATCAAATTTAAATATAATAGTAGTATAATACAAAAATATTAATTTACCCTGTGAAAGTGACTTGCCAATTTGCCTTCAACTATGTTGCATTGCGTATCTGTAACACTGTTCATTCACATGTTGATTCTTAATTAATTACAGTGTTGTCACTTGTCACTACTCACCAACCATGTATTATTAATCCTTCATTTTCTTTCCAAAACTCAACTCTCGAATATAGCCATAATAATAGTAATTTTCAGTTCTATTTTATTGTGGGCAATACTTTTACCTGATAACGATAATATCATGCAAATGTTGGGAGTTGAATTTGAATTGAATAAGAAAGATATTATTTTACAAGACGAAATAAATTGACAAAAAATATTAAATACTTAAATAAATAATGTGAATTATATTTTCATTTGAACTCATTAAGTGGATTGATAACATATATCCAGATTATGATGTATATTTCGTACTATGATGTTAATTTTTTAAAGAAAAAAAACATGTTCAATATATGATTTGACACAAGCCATAAATTTTGTAAGAAAAACAAAGTGATAAATGCAAAAAAAAATATAAAAGATCTGCAAAAATTTAAAAAAGGAAAGTATGGTAGTGTAGGACAATATTATACAATTGGACCACTAGCCAGTAATGTAATTCTCTAAAATGGGGAATAGGTCACAACAAAAACGATGGTTGTCGTTAGATGGCCATAAGATCTGACCTACCTTGATAGAGAATAGTCTTAGTTCAGTTTTTCATATCCCACGAGATGCATATCATACCATGTGTTTTTTGCTTTATTTGTAAATCATAATATATATATATATATATATATATATATATATATATATATATATATATGTATATATATATATATATATATATATATATATATATATATCCTCGTTTTGTACTTTCCTCTGCTCTATATATCTATGTGTATTATTTAAAAATAAAAATAAAAAGGTATTTATTTGTATTATGTTTTTTTGGTACAAAAATTTTATTTTCAACTTACGTATTTTTTTTTGCATAAAGAGCAGGCAAAACGCCTGTATTTATTTGTTGTTTTTAGTATGGAAATTATAACACATTGAAGTGTATGGAACTAAACTAAAACATATATTTTTTAAAAGAAACATAATAATTACGCCAAATTAAAAATATTAAGTTGCAGTACACTAGGAAATGCTATTGGAGAGTTCAAATAAGCAAAAAAATTGATCAGAATTACAAGAGATTTTAATACAACATTTCTAATTAAAATTTTATAGTATTGAATATATGAATTACTATTTTTATATATTCAACATTTATTTCATTTATAATTAATGTGAAATTTATACACTTACATATGAACTAGACGTATAAAAATATAACAGAAACTAAGAAGTAAAGTCCAAAAAAGTTTAGTAGCTCAATACTTAGAATAGAAAAAGAAACGAGTGCCTTGTTGGAGGGGAAGGTTATTTATTTTGAATTAAATAAAAGGTGAGGCAAAATCATATGTTCTCTTCATCATGAATCTGTGAATTCCTTATATGTTTGCCAATAGCCTCTTTTCCTACCCCAAAGAACAAAGGAAAATCCATTTTCTTAGAATTTTTAATTTATTTTGTCAGTCTGTAAACTTTTCCACTGTTTTCTTGTGTTGAAATTTTGGGGTTTATTGGGCCCTACCATTTCCTTAATGGAAGGGATAAGAATTATTCTATCACAGTGAGGGTTATGAAGTGCACGTCTCTACAATACATATAATATGTTTTATTTTCTTTTATGATCACAGAAGTAGAAAAATGATACTTACTAACCACTTGGGTGAGCCACAAGAAAGAGTTAAGAGAATTTCAAAATATGACTTTAATAAATTAATATTGTGTATTTATAACTTGAATTTTTTTTATCTAACTAACTAATTGAACTATTATAGTAATTAATGTGGTTTATAAAAATTGAATTCATCCGCATACCCAAATTTCATATCTAACTGAAATAATCTTTGATCGAATTTTATTTATCTCTTAACTAAATATCAAATTACTATACCTCATTTTTGCTAAGAATAAAAGGTTAAAAAAAGCATATATTATAATATAAACAACAAATCATATTTCATTGTAGTAATACGTCATAAATGTCACCTACTCAAAAATCTGTATATACATCAAGAGATATAATCGGACGTTTATATAAATATTTTTTATTGTCGATATGTAGTCATTAAATTCTTATAATTAACTAAGAATTTTATAGTAATATTATACATTGAGAGATAAATTATAACATATTTACAATTTATTCGTATTGACAAAAGTTGCCAAGAGTTCATCTTTATTACAAGGGTATGAATGATTTGGTGAGGGATATATATATATATATATAAATGAAGCATATATAGGACACAAACTTTTGTTGGAAAGCTTAAGATGACTAAGAAGTATTTGGAGTGCCTCATTGGGAAAATGAGAAGCTTGAGCCTTGTATCTCTTAGTGGTTTATTTGATAGCTGTTATGATCACACTCAATCCTACAGTTTAGGGACAAGGATATGGAACCTTAGTGATAGGCCAGTGGAACTTCAGATAAGAGTAGGATCAATACTGAAGAAGGTTCATACATTGAAGCCAGGAACTTCCAAGAGAGTGAAAAGTAAAAGCATATACAAAGCATATATGCCTTGTAGAAGTGGCAGCAAAAGTGTTGGATTGAAGAGTTTGTTGTATTACTATGATGAGACTTGTCACCCTTATATTTGGATTCATGATATAGGTGGTGATTCCTTAAGGATGGTAAAGCAACAATATATCAGCCTTGAAGATTTGAGGGAGTCTTCTGAGATTAGGATCTTAAGGGATCAGAATAGAGGTTGCATTTCAGTTTGTAAGAGAACTAGGCCAGAATTCTGCTGAATTTCAATGTAACATTAGTCTATTTCATTTCTTGCTTTTCTATTTTCCTTTATTGGGTGTGTTATAAGTTACATAACATACATGTCCATTATCATATGATTAATTCGTCAACTGAAAAGTAAGATGGAATTTCCTTTATGCATTATCCACTTAGAGATTTAATAAAAGACATTAATAGTTATTTAGAAATGTTTTGAATTATCAATTTTAAAACTTTTATTTAATTATTATAATTATTAATCTTGACCGATTGATGATGAACATGTATTAAGCTTATGTTATTTAAAATATATGCAAATCAGGTAAAGGATAGCTTTTTCTCATTTTTCTCTGAATTCTTTGAAGAAGTAACCTCAATGTTAAAAAGAAGCAATAGATCCTACTTTGATTCTAGGTAGACAATCTTGATCTAATCATATTTGCTACAATTTGTAACAATGTGGTTACTGATCTAGGATTCTAGTTGATAATTTTCAATGTTCATGTATTAAAAAAAAAAACCAAGTCACCTGCTGGGTTGCTACAAATACAATTCCTTCCCATTCTTGATGATGTTTTGGATGAGTTGTTCATGACTTTCATTACTAGACTTCCTAAATCGCACCCGTACAATGTGGACAGCATGTAATTTTTGTAAGTTTTTTCTAGTGTGGAGATGAGTGATAAACACTACTTAAAACTCACACACAATGAAAAGGTTTTGAATTTGAATCCAGGACAAGAGGTTTGATATAATAATATTGACATTTGTCCGTTGTGGACATCCGTTAATTATTAATAATTTTTTTAATAGTAATATAGTTAAAATTCTAGAGATCATTAAAAATTATCACCTTCTTACGTCCCATTATCATTATTTCTGCAAAGGAATTAAAAAGTTAGATGAACCCTAAAGTTCAGTTCATCTCTTATCTGGCCATGATCATCCCCAACAATGCAGCCATTGCAATTTTTTTCTACTTCCCCCATCCAAATCGAGAAATGGTAATTAATATATATATAGAGATGGAAATGGAAATGAAAAACATCTAAGTTGTCTATGCTAAAACCAATTCCAACCTTAGCTTGCAGCAAGATATGTTGGCCCTTATCAAATCCTCTCCAACACAAGGTGTTGTTTCCTTTTTCTAAAACAATAGGCACAAAGGCCGTTAAACCACAAAATAAGATTCTCTCTTGCAACTGCGTCACACAATTACAATTTTAATTGTTTAATTTAAATCAACTGCTGAAATTATTTCACACAATAAAACTGACTATATGATATGAATCTTCTGATACGAAATTATCAATTGAGATAAACTATTCCATGAAATTGTGGTACTTGGGACTGAGGAAAGAGTCATGCTATTAGCCAATAGTGCACATCACGAAAATACCAAGATATGAATTAGACCAATCAGGTGCTTGCATGACCATACATGGTGGGTAAAAGTCAAAAAGAAAACTATCAAAATTTAGCCAAGTGTTGTGTGAGTCCTTCATAATTGACGTTTTCGTGACATTAAGCAATTTCCCTGCAGGAAATCACAATCCTTAAGCAACCACCTTACAATTGCAAGAAATACCACCACATCTTTTCCAAATATAAAAGAAGCACCACAGCGGCAAGGAGGCCAGAGTATGCATACCCAACTCCAAAACATGCAAAATAGTGATGTTTCTTTAGCATGAAATTTCAGAATATTCCCTATATTTCATGTTTTATAATTGAAGAAAGCCAGGGTTCCATCAGTAGTTTAGCCTCAAGAACCAACACCAACAAACAAAGTCTATAGATGAAATTACTTGGGAATATGTTCTTATTAAGGCTAATTTCCCCAACTGTGCTTTGAGGACAAGAGGGTGGTGAAAAGGTGAAATGATGATCACGACCCAAATCTTCAACCCATCGATGAATTGAATTGTAAACCCAAGATAAGGAAGGTTTACAAGAGAATTGGTTGTAATATTGCTAGTATCATGTAGTAGAGAATATTTTGGTGGTTTTGGAGTACACAGCTACATCCACTGTCGATGGAGAGTGTCTACCTGTAATGAGCTGTCCTTCTGAACATCCCTGCTGAGATTGTTCTCCTCTTTTACTTTTAAAATTATAAATAAATCACCACATTTAACAATTTTCATAGAATCTATGTTTTTGGAACCCAACAAAATCAGAATAAAATTATAACTGATAATAGATAAGTTTCAAATACTGTTTTTACTTTTTACATACTGTACTATATTTACTCCTAGAGTGAGTTAAACTAAATGTAATTATTTTTCCTCTAGCATACATGGAAATCAATCTTTTTATGATAATAATAATCAAACGTATGTCCTCAGATATGCCCTAAGATTACCTGCAAACGGCATACATATATCTTCGGAACTTGTATTTAACACAATACCATATCACTGCCTGGATCTGTAGTGCAGTGCAGTGTCCATATAATGCTACAGGTAGGAAAGTAAATGAAATTTATTCAAATAGGAAATTTAAATCAGGAGTTGACAAAAGGATGCAAGGAGGCTGAAGCATAAAATCCTCCAGCCCAAGCACTTGACAGATTGATTATATAAGGCATGTCTGAAGAAAACTTGCTCTGAGGAACTGGAGACTGAGCCTCATATGAAACAGCTGTATTACAAATTAAAACGTGACATAACTTCAAGGCTCAGTTTAATGTAGCACCAAGTTGTTCGTTTCCTTTTTCTTCTTAATGACTTCTAATCATGTATTTTCCAATTTGGACTTACAAAGCTATGAATGAATCGAGTAGTCATTTTAGTTTAATGTCAGGACATCTAGGTAGAACCTGGACCCATTGCACCTGCCCGCAATCTCAACATTTCAGTCCTCTTGCTTCTCTCCATCACTTCCACCAGCCACTCTGCACTTTCTCTAATCCCCAGCCTGCATTATTTCAAAGGAAAGTGATAAGAACTAAAATTGCGGGAAGCTAACATAAAGAATTAAGGGAAAAAAATACATTACTGAACAATGATACAGAACTTCGAGGGTCCGTGACCTCCTAATGCCCAAAGGCCCCATTTCACTCATATGACTAGCTGTCGCATTCAACCCCTCTTATCCATAGGCAACATGTCTTTTTTTTACCGGAATAGACAACATGTCTTATTTCTTCTATCAACCATTAATTATTAATAACAGAGTAGGGACCATTTACTTTGTGTAATCATTTTCTATTCTCATTTCCTAAAACTTGTGTTAATTTTCCTTGCTAACAAAGAATATATGAGACTCATGAAGTGAATAATTATCTGTATTTCCAGAAACAATGAAAATGTCAAATAATAGTTTTTATTATTTCTAGAAATGCATCAACCCTAGCTAGCATTTCATTTTATCTCCACTATAATGATCAACTTCATAAGTCTCACATCTTCTAATTAGCAAGTTAAAACTAACAAAAGTTATAGGAAGTGAAAACAGAAAATGTTTTCACAAAGTAAACGGACCCTAACTAAATCTAATCCCCTCAACTAACATATAAATATCAGAATAAAGTATCTTCAGTTAAGTAATTCATTATGTACCTTAATGGTTATTTTTCCCTTACATCAGATGTTAGCATAATAAGAGATTTAATGTAATTAATTGTTGTTATAGTTAGTTAGTTAGTTAGTTGGTTATGAGGTAGTTAAGACTTTTGTGTATAAATAGGAAGTTAAGTAGTTAGTTGAGATATCATTGAATATTGTAATTGTGAATAGAGTATTCTCTATTGTGAAGGGAAAACCCTTGGAGGAGAGATTTATCTCCTAGTTCTTAATAAAACTATTCTTTCTTAGGAATCCAATTCTTGGGTTCCTAACATCAGATATCTCAATCCTTATTGAAAATGAAATGTTAATGGATCATCACACGTTAAGCTTTGAAAAGTTGATACAGCCTCTCACTTACCCATCATATGCTGACACAGATTCGAACATGTAAACTCTTTCATCTAGTTTCTTTAAATCTAGATACTGAGCAAGTTCATCAGCTGATACTGCTTCAGGAAGATCCTGCAATCACAAGAATGTCAAGCAAGCTGAATCACTGTGTTGATACACACACCAAAGAGGGAAAACAAAAGGATGACAACAAACGGGGAAACCAACATGAAGACAATAAAGGTGAATCCTCAAAGGACAGATGAGATAGAATAGAATACTATTGCGCAATATTACTTAGGATGTTCTACTAAAAAACCTAAGAGGGTAAGTTGGCATATGTATCAGTTAAAAAGAGAACGAACTTTGCAAGCTTGTAATGAGGAACGCCTGAAATGCTATATAAATCAATTGGTGCTAAAACATTCTCTTTCATAAACCAAAAGGATACATATCTTGTACCCTTACAGTCACATAAGTGGCCAGATAGGCAGAATTGGTATCTCAAGGTATAATGATATTAACAAGATATCAAACATGCACAGCAAGAATAAAAAGCAGACTATATTAGAATATTACACACATTTGTTTTATATGGCAGGGAGAAAATAGTTACACTCACTTGCTTGTTTGCTAATATCAAAAGAGGGGCTCCTTTGAGATCCTCATGTCGAAGCACCTTTTCTGGTAAACAAATCGGTTTTTAAATCATCACAGTACTGTTTGGTTATGACATATCTAGTATTATCGCAACTGCACACCAACAACTTAAAGCAAAATATATTTAGTTATTTACAAATACTGAAGCCAAGTCTCACTAACCAAGGGCGGACTTTGCATCTTCAAATCGTGAGGGGCTAGATGCATCTACAACAAATACTACAGCATGTGCCTCTTCATAATATTTCTCCCAGATTGAACGAAGACCAGGCTGATAAGAGGGGAAAGTACATCAACATCTTGTAATGTGAAGGATAGAATGATAAAAAATATCAGTATAAAGAAGGTCAAGTGTGAGCTTTGCATCAAATCATACATTCTCTTCCTGCTACTGCTAGTATCCACTGTACAGGCTTATAATTAAAAAAAAGTACTGAATCAATTGTCCATGCATAGTGGACTAATGATCAGACTCAGGGAGAGCAAGGCCCAAATGAAAGAAGAGAGTGCTGAATTGGCAAATTAGTTAGAGAGAGGAGGGAAAATACACTTAGAAAAGGGGAATATATATATATAGAGGGGTAGTGTCATGGGGAGGATATCATAATAGTTGTTATTTTTTACATTTTCTTGTGGGCGGAGGGTATTCGTCTTCTGAAGGAGCTTTTGCTCTGGGGGTTATACGGGGAAACTCTTGTAATAATTTTCTTAGTTTTCAATCATCAATTCCATATTCTTATTTCTCTTAATTTTGGGTTCCTAACAACTAATTTAAATTGCAAAATCTCATTCGGCTTTGCCAATTTTAATAGTAAAACTCAAGCTTCGGTCATAAAAAGGGTAGAACTGATGGCCCAAAATATATAGCTTAGCTATTATAAAGAAGCATAAAAAATTTAGACCTCGTGAACTATGTAAATGTTTATTATATTAGCTATTAAAGTTCTAGAATAAAATGATTTGACAAGCAGCTCATAAAGCTAGTGTCACTGAACATAATTACTTTGCCAGCTCAAATTAACAATTCATCCTAAGATCATAATTATAGAATTTACAAAGATAAGTACATTGGGTATCTATTTCCAATACCTGACCTCCCAAGTCCCAGAACACAAGTTTTCTATTTGCAACTTCAATTCGACCAATATTCAATCCTACAGTTGGAACAATTCGATCAGGGGGAAGGCCTTCTATGTTCGTGTACACTGACTTAATCTTCTCCAGCAAAGTCTACAAAGTTATTTATCACATAGCAATTCAGACAAACACATCGAAGTTCAGTGATTATTTTAAAAAAACATGGGATTGAAAGATGTATTACCGTTTTGCCAGCCTTGTCAATCCCCAAAATGAGTACATGAAGCTCTAATTTGCTGAACATGTACTGCCAAAGTCCATAAAATAACGAAAACATTCTTATCCTGTTTAAGCTAGCTCAACCTTCAAGAATATACGAACATCAAATTCATGCCCTTTTACTTGAAAGTTTAAGCACACATCATCAGTTCAGTTCACAATTTCATCAGCATAAAGATTTCCTGTACAAAAATAAAACTGTAAGCTACCTTCAACAACAATGCCTCCAATTAGAAACATGTCAATTTCAATTTAACAGTTACATCAGAAATTTCCAACGTTCAATTTATCAACACACAAATCTGATCAAGCAACATCATTATAAATTTATAATAATAACCAGAAAACAAGTTTTTTTCCCTCAATTTTAAATTTTCAATTAAGTAATTTCCGAATCGCTAGATGCATCGATGCATCTAATTTGACGTCGCTATGCTAGATCTTAGTGCTACTTCATTCAAACATTCACATTCCTATATGCATGATACAGATACTGAAGTACGAGACTCGAATTTCCAGAAACATGTGAGAGAGGTATGAAAACAGTAAAAATGATGAAAGAAACGAATCAGAAAGTGGACCATAGGAAACAGTGGTGGTTCGGTAGAATCAATTGAGTTGCAACAGATCAAGGAATTTAAGAAGGGAGAAAAATACTTGAAGAAGAGAAGAGACTGGCGGAATTAGATTTACCGGCGCCGACGGTGGCAAAAAACGGTAATAGACGGTTGTTGAAGTAAGATCCGACGATGACGGTTGAATCGGATCAGAGTTGGGCGAATTCGCTACTCGAAGCTCTTTTTTTTTTTTTTTTTTTTTTTTTTTTTTTTTTTTTTTTTTTTTTTTTTTTTTTTTTTTTTTTTTTTTTTTTTTTGCAACACGTAACGTAAAAATAACATATTCGTGCTTTGAAAATGCATTTTATATTCTTTTTAACAGACCCGTTTGTTTTTTAATTTTTTTAAAATGGATTTTAATTTTATTTTTTTTTAAATGGATTTTGTTAAAACTTATTATAAGTAATATAAGTTATTTTTTATTTATTTTTTCTTGAATAAGAAGAAATAAAATTTAATATTCAATAATTTAAATATTTATTATTAATTATATTTACATGATAAAAATTATTTATTTTTTTGAAAAAATATATTTCTCAAAAATTATTTTTTATGAATAGTTTTTTAAAATAGTTTTTCATTTAAATCATTTTCTTGAAATTTTATTATACAAAAAAGTTACAACAAATAGATGAAATGCTTAAAATGATATTTTAAGATAATCTATTTAAATCAATTTTTAATTTAAAATTTTGTTTTTATTATTCTTTTTTTTAAGTTGTAACAAAAAAAATAATACTATAAAAATTATTTTTTTAAAAAAGTTATAACAAATAGACCTAATATTTTAGGGGATATAAATAAAATCGGTTGATCTTGACAAAATCTTATATATCAATCAATTAATTTCATTTGAGTTGAAAAGAATTATTCATCTATAATTTTTACATTAAATTGTAATTATATGTTGAACCCAAACTTAAATAAAATTGATTAAAGTGCGAGTTAAATTAGTTTAAGTGATCAACTGGTAAGTTGCCATATATTTATGAATACACTAAGAAATAGATCAAAGTGATCCACGAGACTTAGGTGGGCAAATGACATGCTTTTTTATCTGTTACGAAATTTGTAATTTTATCACCGTGTAAATATTAGTTTATTCAAGATTTATCCCTCAAATAAAGCTCTTGATAGTTCAAAGCATTTTCTAAAATAATTTGTACTCTTTTTTTCTCGACGAAAGGATTTTCAGAATATTTAGAATCATCAAGTTGCAATTGAACATAGTTAAGATCATACAAGACTTTTTGCACATTCAAACTGACATCCCCTAAAACATCCTTGTTTCAAACACAAAACACAACTTTAAGATGCTTTAACTTAGCCGATAAAATCTGCATAGGACAACCAACAAGATAAATCTCCCAAACATTTTTAATAACATTATAGCCTGAAGGATGGCTTGCCCAAAAGGAGTTAGACATCAAATCTTTATCCAAAACCTTATGGCATCAGATATACATGTCATTTCAATTATATAGCGCTCAAAACTCATTTTTCATCAAATATATGACTTTTACTTACATTTGATACATCAACAATATTCTCATCAAGTGTGAGTTCGTTCGTTCATTTTAGTATGCTCCCTCTCAAGCATAACCTTTTTTCACCCACATAAACTTGCAACTATTGTTGGCACTTAATATCAACAAGACACGTCGTTAGACTATCATTGTCATAAAGACTTTCAATAAAAAAAATATGATCGTCTTAGTCAACAATCGACTATGATACCACATTTAGTTTATAAGGGACTCACATGTGTTAGATAATATTATTATATATTAGTAGTAAGGGTATTTTAGACATTTCTATTCTTTTATATATATACTCATTGTAACCCTATTAACTCAAGTTTGGTTCATTCTATATTATGAAACCCTAGAGTGGTTGTTTCTCTTCTTCCTCTTTTCATTGTTAACATGGTATCAGAGCTTTGGCTGATTTTGGGATCTACTATAAAGAAGAGAGAGATAGACTATTTTGATAGGAGAGACAACCACCAAAAGAGAAAAGAGAAAAGTAACCCTATTCCCGATTTTGTTAAATTAGTCTCACAAAAACATCGATTGTGCATTTGTTAACCGTTGGATCGGGCTGATTTTTGGACAGAAGGTTCGCAACATTCAGGTCTTCGTCTTCAAGTGCCGGATCGGAGAATCAACGTCTAGAGGGGGAGAAATCATGCTCGCACATCACTAGATTATCCCTAATTTATTTTGTCTCAGTGGTTGTGTTTGTCGTATTTCCTGTCATTATTTGTTTTGGTTGGTGCTAAGGATGATTCTCTTCAAGCACATTGTCCGAAATTGGGGAGAGCACATAAGAAGAATTTTAGGGGGCCATCGTCCAATGTTGTTGCTTCTGCTCCTCCTACTATTGGCTCTAGTTCTGATTTTGTATACTCATCTGAGATTGCTTCCCAAATATCTGATATTGCAGAACAACTTCAAAAACTTTTTGTCACTCAATCACATGCCATGTCTGCCACTTCTTCTAAAGGTTTGAACTCCTCTGGTATATCAGGTATATCTCCATCCATATGGATTCTTGATTCGGGAGCATCTCATCATATGACATACGATGATAAATCTTTTGTGTTTGTGAAACCTGTCTCGTTTGTGTCGGTTATGACTGTTGATGGCACTCTTATGCCACTAGCAGGCGTTGGTTCTGTCTCCACATCTAACATGTCTCTTTTTGATGTTTATTATATTCCTAATCATACTTTGAGTCTTGCTTCTGTTAGTCAAATATGTGATCTCGGTTATTCGGTTATGTTTTCTTCCACTTCTTGTTGTGTGCAAGATCCACATTTCGGGAGGCTGATTGGGACAGGTCATAGACAAGGGAGACTTTATGTTTTGGATGACCTGCGACTCCCAGATATTGCAGCCTCAACAACTACTGCTGACTTATTATCTAGTTTTCGCTTGAATTTTTTATCTTCTAGTTTTTATCTAATGGCATTCTCGTCTTGGACATGTTTCTACTTCTAGATTAAAATATTTGACTTCTACTGGAGCCTTAGGAAAGTTACAAACCTGTGATATCTCAGATTGTTGTGGTTGTAAACTTGCTAAACTTCCAGCTTTATAGTTTAGTAAAAGTATTTATGTTTCATATGCGCTCTTTGATTTAGTTCACTCTGATGTTTGGGGTCCATCATCGGTTCTCACCAAAGGTGGATCTAGACATTATGTTTCGTTTATTGATGATTACACTCGTTATTGTTGGGTTTATCTTATGAAAAATCGGGTTTGTCTTCCTTTGAAAAATTGTATGCTTCTACCCCTGATTACCATTCTTTGAAAGTTTTTTGTTCTACTTGTGTTGTTCTTCGCCCTCAAGTAGAGCGCAGTAAGTTGTCTTCTCGTTCAGCCATGTGTGTTTTTCTTGGTTATGGGGATGGTCAAAAGGGTTATCGTTTTTATGATCCTCATGTAGAAAAACTTTATGTATCTCGTAATGTTGTTTTTCTTGAGCACATCCATTTTTACTCTATGTCCTCTGATTCTTAGATTACTAAGAGTTCTGAACTGACCCATATTGATCCGTTTGGTCCTAATGATTATGCTTCTGATGATTGTAATGTTGAGAATTGCAGAACAAATACTAATACTCCACATGATGACATCCCTCTTGCCCCCCCCCCCCCCCCGGCTTGTGCAACCATCCTCCCCCCTCTCTCTTGCCCCCCCGGTTGTTCAACCACCTCCTACGATTGTTGATCCTCCTCGTTACCCCTCTCGTCAACATAAGTCTACTCAGTTACCTGATTTTGTCTATTCCACTTACTCAACTTCGTTTGTTTGTTTCTTAACCTCTATTCATAGTTTGTCTGAGCCCTCTTCCTATAAAGAGGTTGTTCTTGATCCTCTTTGGCAGCAGGTTGTGGCAGAAGAATTTTCTGCATTGCACAAATCCAATACTTGGGAGTTAGTACCTCTCCTCTTGGAAAACGTGCTATTGGGTCTCGTTGGGTATACAAGATCAAAACTAAGTCTGATGGGTCAGTTGAGCGCTACAAAGCACGTCTTGTTGCTAAGATGACCACTATTCGTACTTTTATTGCAGTTGCATCTATTCGTCAATGGCATATTTCCCAAATGGATGTCAAAAATGTTTTTTTAAATGGTGAGCTTCATGAAGAAGTCTATATGGTCCATCCGCAATGAGTTTCTCATAATCAAGGGGAAGTATGTAAGTTAAAAAAGGTTTTATATGGTCTTAAACAGACTCCTCAATCTTGGTTTGAGAAATTCTCTACTGTGATCACTTCTCTTGGTTTCCGCTCTAGTGAACATGATTCTGCATTGTTTATAAGGTCCACCACTTATGGTCGCATTATACTTTCTCTATATGTTGATGATATGATTATTAAAGGTGGTGATGTTAGTGGAATCAATGAGTTGAAATTGCAGTTAGCCAAACAATTTGAGATGAAGGACTTGGGAACTCTTCGCTATTTCTTGGGGATTGAAGTTGCCTACTCTCCCAGAGGCTACCTTCTTTTTCAATCCAAGTGCATTGCCAACATTCATGATCAGGCTCGTCTTTCTGATACTGGAGCAGCAGATACTCCTCTTGAGTTGAATGTGAAATATGTTCCCTCAGATGGCGTTCTTTTACTAGATTCCACTTTGTATCGTACTTTGGTTGGCAGCTTAGTGTATCTTACGATTACCAGACCCGACATTGCTTATGTTATTCATGTTGTTAGTCAGTTTGTTGTCTCTCCCACTATAGTACATTGGGCAGCAGTTATTCAGATTCTTCATTATCTTTGAGGAACTCAATTTCAAAGTCTTCTCTTTCCATCGCCATCCTCATTAGAGTTACGAGCTTATTCTGATGCTGATTGGGTTGGTGACACCACATATCGTAAATCCACCACAAGGTTTTGTATCTTTCGTGGAGACTCTCTAATTTCTTGGAAGAGTAAGAAATAAGACATTGTCTCTCGCTCCTCTATAGAAGCTAAGTATCGTGCTATGGCATCCTCTACCACTGAAATAATTTGGTTGCGTTGGCTTTTGTCTGATATGTGTATCTCTCTTTCTGAGCCAACTCTGATGCACTGCGATAACAAGAGTGCTATTCAAATTGCTCACAACTCGGTCTTTCATGAACGCACCAAATACATTGAGATTGATTGTCATCTTACTCGTCATCATCTTCAACATGGAACCATTACTCTACCGTTTGTTTCTTCTTCTTTACAGATTGCTGATTTGTTTACAAAGATGCATTCCATTAAACGTTTTCGTTTTTTAGTTGACAAACTCTCGATGCTCCATGTTAATGCATCGTGAGTTTGAGGGGAGATGTTAGATAATATTATTATATATTAGTAGTAAGGGTATTTTAGACATTTCTATTCTTTTATATATATACTCATTGTAACCCTATTAACTCAAGTTTGGTTCATTCTATGTTATGAAACCCTAAAGTGGATGTTTCTCTTCTTCATCTTTTCATTATTAACAACATGATCATCTCATTAAATTAAGTGCAACCACACAAATAGATTGAATACAACGTCATCAATCAAACCCTTAAAGCACTAAGTATATAAATATTTTTATTTATATAATATTCAACATGTAATTTGATATTTTTACTTACATTTGATACACTAACAATGATAAATCTAAAAATTAAACCTATGATAGATAACAAATTAAATTTAAGTCTTCATTTTTTTTTCGTGAACCAAAGTTGATTTTCACCTTTTAAATTCTTATTAGATTTATTTGATGTTACAATTTTTTAAAATTGAGTGAGAATGGTATATAATATTTTTTTTGTTGGTTCTAGTAATTTAGAGTTCGACTGAGAAGAAAATAAAAATTAGCTAAAATTTATTTTAATTAAAATTTAAATTTAATTTATCTCCAATGATTCGTTAATTATTTGTTCTAAAATGGTACATAATACTTTTTTTTCAATTGATATATATATAAACAAAAAATTAACAACATACTTTAATTATGAAAATAAAGTTTAAAGTTTTGTGAAAAGTATTTATGCTTCTCAAGTGGTTAAAATAAACAAAGACTATATTTATATTTTTTTGGTATATATATTTCAAATCTACATATTCTTTTTTTATATATATATAAAAATGAAATTAGTATCTAGTTCTTTTTGTGCTAACTTTTGTTTTCTCTACTATCTACAATTAGTGTCTATAATTACGAGCAAAATCAGCTTCATTATTGTAATTATTTTAGGTAAATAATGTACTTTATTTGTTTAAAATATGTGTTTATTAAGATTTTGTACACAAAAAATAAGAAAAACGATAAATGAATGAATACAAATTATAGTTTTACAAAATTATTATATTTAATTATTGATTATTAAAAATTATCATAAATACATCATAGTATATAGCGAATTAAAAATGGACACACACTATTAATTTAGAAGAAAAATTAAAACAAATTAGTTAATGTTGCATAGTAAAATAGGAAAACTTCAATGGTGTCCAAAACACCAGAAATAAAAATTTTATTTTAAAAGTGTTGTATTCATTTCTTTGAAATTTTAATTAAAAAAAAAACTATTTAAAATTTAATTGTTTCTACACAAAATTTTAGAGAGAAAAAATAAAAAAACTAGAGAGCTTGTGAGTAGTGGTAGCCTGTGGTTGGGTGGGTAAGGAAACCGAATAAAAAGGCAAAAAAAAAACAACCCGACACTATACACGCGCTTTAACCACCGAAATTTCTTATTTCTTTCTTACTCAAAAAGAAAAATACAAAAGCCGAAGAAAACGGTGTAATAAGCGAGTAGGATATTCACCGCGATTTCTCAATTCTTTCCACACATCATGGGTATTTCCTGGAGTAGCAGCAGAAGAAGAAACAATTTCATTCACAACCCACCGCCACCACCTCAACTTCCACCGCCGCCACCTTATTATTACTCTACGGAATCACATCCACCACTTCCACCTCAGCAAAATTACTATTTACCCTCAACAACTACCCCTTACACCACAGCCTATGTCACTACTCCACCACCACCACCACCACCACCTCAGAGTCAGACCCATCACCCCTTCTACTATTCCAATCCCAATTGCTACACCAATTATGTCAATCGACTTCAATACCATCCTTACTATCCCAATCAACAACAACAACAACAACAATGGGCCCCACCTCCCCCTTCTTCCTCTACCGCTCCACCTCCCTATGTGGATCATCAAACTGCTAAGAAGATTAGGAATAATGTTAATGTTCATAAACATACTTTGCGCCTTGACCTCGATCACCAACACCCTGATCATCACCTTGTTTCTTTCGTTTTCGATGCTGTCTACGATGGCAGGTAACTAATGCTTTTCAGATTTTTATTTTATTT
The DNA here is from genome assembly GCF_000331145.2 of Cicer arietinum. Taxonomy (NCBI): domain Eukaryota; kingdom Viridiplantae; phylum Streptophyta; class Magnoliopsida; order Fabales; family Fabaceae; genus Cicer; species Cicer arietinum. Next base: position 5,309,065 of record NC_021160.2, on the reverse strand, counting down.
TATTTTTTGCATTTTCTCTGTTATTTTAAAGTTCCAATTTTAATGTTTGGATCGGTGTGAGTTTCTACCATAATTTTGTTGAAGCTCTAAAGTTTAATTTCTGAAAATATCAACCCTCGTTAGTTTCATGGTTTTAGACGGAGTTGACTTATTGCTCTGTGACACTTGTGATGTGATGGAAAAAAAGTGATATGTTTCTAAGTAGTAACTACCAACTAATTCTGAGCGATTCAAGAATCTTCTTGGAAACCTGCTACTGCTAGGGTATCTTAGTATTTTAAGAGACTGGATGAGATATGAGCAAGGGGGTTTTGTGCATCTGTTGGCCAATTCATTATTTGGGACATTGTCTAAACTCTGTAGTACATACTAATACCATAATTAACTTTTTTGTAATTCTTTACCTGGAGTTTGTAATTCTTACCGGGAATCAGTTGAAAAATAAGCATGTATTATACAATGTACATATTATAGTGCACGGGGAGGGATGAGGGATCCATTATATAATCATGTGAATTACTTTGTAATTTTACATCCTCTTTAACCTAACCTATTAGATTATTGAAGTCTTAGTGATCCGAATTGGACTGAGGAGGATGATCAGACTGGTCTTTGTTCCCATAACGAGGGGGTGGTACCTGCAAACAATTTGACATTCAAGTTAGTGTCTATTTGAGAAGAGTGAGAGGGAAGTTGGATTAGAGAATGTGTATCTTTCATGGTGTCAGAATCATTGTACTTATAGGGCGAGCGCCTGGTCCGTTGGGGACAGAGGCAATAAATTCTGCGGACCTGCTTCCGTGATTCTCGGCATCGTCCTTTCCCGACCGTTAGGGTTAGGGTTAGCCACTGCCTCTGGAAGGTTCTGGAAACTAGGGTGAGAGCCTTGACAGACTCGGGAAATGGGTTAAGAAGGACTGGACCTTCGGGCAGTCCTTCGATGGATTTCTGCTTTGATCCTAAATTCAGAATGACTGGTATATATAATTATTACAATTTACAATACAACAACAGTCAAGACTTATTCTACTAGGTATGGTCGGCTACATGAACCAAACGACATCATAATGCTCTATCATATATCACATTTATCCAAACCACTACCCTCTAGGTCTTTCTCTATAGTTTATCCTATAGCTTTTTTTTTTTGTCTTCCTTTGTCTGTCTCCAGCAATTGGGCTATCCTGCACCTGATCTACTCTCCCTACTATGGAGTCTATAGGTCTCCTCCACATATGTCCAAACCACAGATATTCAACCTACCCCAACTCTCTCTCTAATGCTATCATTTTTAATCCTATCCCGTAGTATTTTCTCACATTCAATAGAGCATTCTCATCTCTACTATACTGAGCTTATTATCGTGTTGGTATCTCACCACCCGACACTCTGACCCATACAACATGACCGGTCTTACAACTATATAATGATCACAATAATGAATAAAAATGTTCCAATTTCTAAAATAAACAATTCTATTGTATGCATGTTTGTTATATAAATCCATGAATTATGCATAACAGTCAGGAAGGCTCTGCAAATATACCTGTATTTATGTTTGTGTAGTCAATTATATTATATTTTCGTTATTTGGGAAAAAAATCCAAGTGGCCTATAGCTATCAATAAACCCCTCCTATTTTGTGGGCGTGACACTTTCTTGCTTAAAAAGTTATGTTATTTGGTACACAACCATTGGCTACTCTTATGTTGCAACCTAAATGATTGTAAAACACTGGTTATATGTGGTTTTAAAGAGCACCTATGGCTAGTATAACTCTATTTGGACGACTTGAATAGGTACAATGATTTGATTAAAATTGCAGATAGTTTCCCATATAAAATATTTATAATTGCAACTAGTATCTTCAAACACTTCAAAATGTCGATCTCCGAGGTATCCAATGTACAGCCAACAGTCAGGTTTGGGTAAAATGATTAGTTAAAAATACTGTTCATGTGTTAAGAAGTGTGAGGTTCTTAGTAATGAAGTGACACCTCTTTCCAGTGTTAAAAATATTTGTGTGAGTGAGGATTGTAAGCAGGGGAAGATTGGTTATTTTGGAGACCATAGTGTGATAAATGAAAGAAATTGTGTTTTCTCTTAATACCATGGAGGTTTAGTTTAGAGTACACTGAATACCTGAGGTCTCTAGGGCAATTTGCAAAATAGGAGATGCTACCATTCACAAGATTATTATCTAATATCTGCATATTTTGTCTTCTCTTTTCTAACATTAATACAAATGTTGATACCTGTACTTCTTTGTTTTGCATGAGTTGATGTAGTTCAAAATCACATTATTTATCAAGCATCAAATATTCAAAGCTTGTTTTTGAGATATTAATTCTATGACAATTTTCGCTTATAGTTTTACTTACAATTTTTTCATCTGTGCCATTGATGTCCCTATCAGTCACATTAAATTTCTTGACTCTCCTACCAAAATCTTTACTCTTCTGCTTCTGCAAATGAAATATTCTCTTTCAGTCTATCTTAATTAGAGTATACTAATAGTGGTTGTGCTGAAATTTTAAGAACAAAAGGTAGCAGGATAAAAGATAAAATTCTCGAGAGAGACAAAAAAAATCTACAGCTGTTATAATTATTGGTTGAACGGACTTGAAACGTGTAAAATACCTATTTTAGCTGTACTTAGTTGTGAAAATATTATGTTTACATTGCTGATGTCCAAATTTAGCATATTGGCCTTTTTTTTTTAAATGCCAACAAAGAATATGGGCTATTTAATTATATGTATGCATCATTCATGTGAAGAACTCGGTACAGCAATATTCACTATAACAACTGTTTGTTCTCTGAAATCAGTTTTGTCCATGTGTTCTAGCTATGAGCAGACTATGAACAGTTTCATGTAAGTATTAAAAGCAAGCTTACATTCAAGTGCTAAAAAAGAACAAAATGAAACCACAGTTTATGGGTTGAGGTTGTGATTAGGTTGATTGACTAATCGTATGAAATGATTGTCCTCAAATGAGATCATTGGAAGATGGAATAAATATAACTGTAGAGTGAATTTTTTTGCTTCTCTTAACTTCTTTACTCCTTGAATATGTAATTTGCAGCATTACTATCTTCTACTTTGCAAAGGAAGAAGAGAAATGTAAGTTTGTTCCCCAATTTCCCGATGCATTTGAGCCAGTCAAAGTTCCCTTTCAGAAAGGAGTTGGGCAGAAATTTTCCCAGCCGTCAGGAACAGGGATTGACCTCGGCTTCTTTGAGTTGGATGATCTTTCAAAGCCCTCACCTGGAGAAGATGTCTTTCCTCTTGTAATATGTGCTGAAACATGTTTGGAAACTCCCTCAGAAAACAAAACTCCTGACGATTCCAAGCTAGATGCAACTCCTCACAAGCAAATAACTCAAGCTGTCTTGGAGAAAAGTAATGGCGATGGTGCTTTTCAGATAAAAGTAGTTAGACAGATTCTTTGGATTGATGGTGTTCGTTATGAGTTGAGAGAGCTATATGGAATAGGAAGCTCAACAGCTGCAGATTTTGATGACAGTGATACCGGGAAGGAGTGTGTGATATGCATGACAGAACCAAAGGATACAGCTGTCTTACCTTGTCGACATATGGTAAGATTCTTGTCAAATCTACTAACACATATATATAGAGAGTAGATAATAAATTTCACAAAAGAAATGCATTTTTAGTTTTTGACACTTCTACTCCATACTTTTGTGTAGATATAATATATTAGTTATTTCTCGTGCACATGTATATTATTTCTGATAATAGCATCATTGGTATGTATGGGATTAGCTTATAGAAAACCAAGGTCGATGTTAATATTCCTAAAAGTGTAAAATGGATGGTGTGTTTTAATAATCCTTATATTACCTTAAAATTTTGTTTTATTCATCTTCTGCTGCATCATATCTTAATTTGTTTTCGAAGTTGTGAATTCTTTGTATGTCATGTCATCAAACATAAAATTGTTTGTCAGAACTTAAATATACCTTGAGAAAAGTGAATAAGTAGCGCTCTTTGTTCCCATGGCTAGCAGCTAATGCTAAATGCTTGGTATAGATCCCTGCTTGATATTTTATCTATATTGTATTCATTTTCTATTGAGTCTTCTCACATTACATCTGTTGTACTTTACAGTGTATGTGCAGCGAATGTGCAAAAGCTCTGCGGGTTCAATCCAACAAATGCCCTATATGCCGTCAGTCCATCGAGGAACTTATGGAGATTAAGGTGAACAATAGTGATCGATGAGGGTTTTTTCTCCCGTGCTTAGTTGAATTGCACGACATTCCCTAAAAATTCCTCACTTCCTCTTTTTGTAAATTTTAGTCAATAATTTGTCTATAGTCTGGTTGTGTATGTGTTTGAGGGAAAATTTGGTCATGTACGCATTTAAATTGCGGTGATTAAATGTTACTCCCGAGTCATTTATACTGTATAGGTCATAAATTTTCTTGGTGATGTTTGAGAGATTATTTCCCTGGTTTTCTTTGAACAAGGGACAATTATAATGAATGATACTTGGTTTGGTTTTTAAGTTTGTAAATTATTTCAAATTTAATCATGTTGTAATTCATATGTCTAAAACTATATAGTACATGTGTTGGTAAGAGTCTAAACCAATCGCGAGGGAATTGGTTTAATAACATTAGGAAAAAAGTTTCAGGAAAACACATTATGCAAAGTGCAATTATTGGAATATGACTCCACCAGACTAAAGTTAGAGGACTATCAAATCAAGACAATCGTTATACACTTATACCATATGTTTTTCTTTTAACAATATTAGATCAATTCAATGGCTTCGAACATCACATACTTTGCTTACTAATTAGTATTAGTGTTGAAATACCAAGAAAATAACATGCTAATGTCACATAATGACCAAACTATAATTGCCAATAGGTTGACTAACACATTAGGATCTTTAATAACTTGTGTCAACCCTTTATATACAACTAAAAATTTAAATGTCAAGTATCCAAAATTCAATCTTACAGTTGATTGTAATCCAAAAGAGTTAATAAATAATAATTCTGACAAACAAATGAGGCAAATTCAACCACTCTTGATTTCTCGCCATTTTACCATAAATCAGTTTCTGGTAGTGTAAAAATTGACTAAAATACATTATCGACGTTTTCGGTAGTGTTTAATACCATGTCACCAAAAACGGAAAGAAGATTACTGGCTCAAAATCCAGATCGTAATTCTCATAATTGTTCATAATCCAATCATAATTCATAAGTTTGTTAATATAATTACCAAGTTATTACAGACAAGCAGTATATGATTGGATATAATGAATAATAATTATATGTGGTGAAAAAGTAGCAGACCACTCTTTCACATATTTCATTAAACCATGAATGAAACTTCTTTCTAAATGATGGTGAAAATTGTAAGAATTAGTGAAACTCAACCATGAATCAGATCACCAAAACAAGCCATTTTGTGCCAAACGACACATGATTTTTAGAAGATCTTAGGTTGGTCCAAAGCCTACTTTGGGCCCTTTTATAGAATTAAGAATCTTATATCACCAGGCTGGGTTTCTTTTGTCCATATTCTCAAATCATATTGACCCCACCCATATCATGTAGTTTTCCTCCCTTTGTAGTATGTTTCTCTTTTTATTTTTGGAAATTATGTTTCTCTTAATACCTCACATTTTATTTGTATGAACAATTCTGATTCAGTCAAGATTTTATTTGAACTTTACTGACACACTTTCTTAATACAAGAACTGGTTAAATACGCAGTCAGTATAAAAAATTTATATTGTTGACATATCACAATTACTCATTATAATAAAATATTTTTAATGATTTAACGGTTATTATTGACTGACAATGTCAAAAACATCTACACCAAAAGTGCATATAAATTAAATTCAACCAATAATCACCAGCATACATACAAAAACATGGCATGCTTGTCTTTTGATGTAGCAAAAGAGAAAAAGTTCAAAACCAAGAATAAGGGCAAGGTACCAAACCATCTAAACACCCTACAATTTTGAAGGCATTGGCTCAATACATTATAGTATCTTGTGTAACCTTTTGCAAATAAAGAAGAAATTAATTAATCAAGTGCAAAAACCATTAAAAAAATTCCTGAATATACATAACAAAGAAAAAGGAGGCATATAGATATTCATATTCATCTATATACTTAAATATTTTTAGAATGCCTTTAGCATATGCTTCTTTACTATATTTGGAATAATGGTAATAATTAAAGCATGTGTTTGATCTCTTCCAATTACTTCACAAGTATATACAACTGAACAATTGAAAATTAATAGTACAAGAATTATGAATTCTCCCTTGTGGTAAAAGCTTCCCTAAACTTGCACTCCATTATTAATTTCCATATATACATACATATACTTTTGCTAAAATCTAGTGCAATAATGAACATGCCCTGTGTGAGATGCAACTACACATGTACTCTTCAATAAATACCCTTCTTTCCCCTGCTCTCACAATGTGCAAAATTCTTATTCTTGTTCAGCAATCACTGTCCAAATTAAGGCAATATGTTGTTCTCTACTGAATTATTCGTGTAAATAGCAATGGCATTGCATGGCTAGTTAAGTAATTTCACAATAGAACATTTGAGGCAAAATTTGTAAAATCATATCCCCAAATATGGAAGGGCCTATCCGCAAAAGACCATGGTTTTAGTCTTTTAGAATCGTTAGATTAAATGGGCTTATAGATTTTATCATGCATTCCAAACACTATATTAGTTCTTTGGATTGGGGTTTTTCTTCTTATAATCATTCAGGGTTGGGTTCTTCCTCACGGATCACGATTTGCTGCTTTCAGCGAATGAACATTGTCACGCTATTATACGTTACTGTCCGCTCGATTAAGATCAGACGATCTAGAATCAAGTTTAATATATTTTAAATTATGAAATAAAAATAAAATTTGGATTATTGTTTGTTTGATCAAGATTGAACAACTACTGACGTTTTAACTGTGTAATTGCGGGAAACAACTAACAACAAAAAAACCATTTTCGTTGTTGACAAAAGAATATGGGGAGAATTAAGTATAATCAATTTGTGCAACGCAACTAGATAGAATTAGTTTAAATATTATTTAAGGTAGTTAAAAATTATTTATGATTAGTTGTAGACTAATGAGGTATTAATTCAGTGGTAAGAGTTTGATTTTGTAATCTTAAAAAACGTAATTCAAAATCTAATTAAGAAAATTATAAAATGATCATTTGTGTCGCCATTATTAAAAAAAAATCTCAATCTTTTTTCTGAAAGTAATTAGTTGCAAGTTGATTATATTAATTACTTTTAGATCAATGTATGAATGTATTTCAAGTGCATGTGGAAAGCTTTGTAAAAGGAGAAAAGAAAGAAGAAGAAAAAAAAAGAAAAGAGAGCATATTTTAGTGCCCAAGCAATGGACGAAACTAAGTGTTTTTTTATGGGGGTCTTGACTTAATTTTTTTGCAAATAAGTAAGTATATTATTATATTTACCTACTCCAATAATATATACTTAGTTATCCAAATAAATTTATATGTTAAAAATTATAAAAATAGAAAAGTAAAAAAAGAATATTATTTGATTGATAAATCTATTATTTTGTTTTGTCACTTTCAATTTTTAAAATAATTTTAAAGAAAGTTTTATTTGCAATAAAAATTATCAAGACAACACTCATAAATAAATTAAAAGATAAATTTTTTATTTCTTAAACATTACTAATTAGTTACTTATATTAAAAAAAATCATTTGTATATTTACGAGTACAAAATCAATTATAAATACATTTAGTTTTTTAAAATGTCGTAAAATTCAATTTTTTAAAATAAACTATCAACAATTTAATTTATATATTTTTAATATTTAGCTCCTGAAAATATTTATACTAAATTCAGCCATGTAAATAAGGTAACTATTATATTTGGTAGGTAGTGTTTGAGGTCAAAAGAATCCCCAAAAGACCCTCCATACCTATTATTTAGCCTGGTATCAACCATACTCGTCTAAAAGGTGTTGCATTATATGTACAAATTAGGTTCTGAGCACAGGACAAGTACATATAATAGACATATACTTTGTTCACTTTCATAATTGGGTCTCATAAAGGACAATCAATGCCTTATTATAAAATAAAATTAACTCCAATGTCTCTTTCTTCATACTAACTAGTGCAATAAATAAAAAACTCTTAATTCGCTCTTTAATTTGACACTATTACTTAACTCTTTGACAAGTAATGCGACATGTTGAAAGATATAAAGACTTTAATTTGAATACGTTTAAGCTTTTAAAAAGGGCAAACAACAAAAATTTGTGTGACAAAAAATAAATAAAGTGCATAAATTAAAGGGGAAAAGCAATAAATTATCTTATTTGGTTTTCAAGTTGCTTTTATTTTTGGTCAATTTTACTCGTGTTAAAATTGATCATGCAATATTTATTTAATTGGTAACTCTATTATTAATCGTAAGGTCTATATTAACTGATATCTTATTTTATTTGAATTTAATTTTTTATAATTGTGTGAGAGTTTATTTATCTTTTTATAAAAGAATTACAACTTATTTTATAATTACTTTATAAAAGGCCTAAAAATGTGACAACAAACTCGATTTTTTATTCACACAAGTTTTGGCACCAATGCTTGAGGAAGAATACCCATAATTTCTGGCACTCCCACTGAATTTCATAGGGGAGTTTACTTTTTGTTAAGAATAGGCAAACCGAATAGATTAATTTCTTTTTTGACAAAAGCCACCTTATAGATGAACATGACAAAATCTCTAATTTTATTAAGCCACCTAAGCACCTTAAGCATCATTGAGATAAGCCTTGCTTAAACATTTAAATATCTTGCTTAAAAAAACATTTTAATAATTAAGTATCCAAAGTAGGGTTCAATGTTGTTAGATTGACGAGTGAGATTCATAAATATTAACCATATTTAATAAAAATATATGAGACACTGATTGTGATATATTTTAATAATATATCAAATAATTTTAATTTATTTTTAAATTTTACATTTATAATCTATAAGATATAAATTTTAAATTTAACGGTCAATTTTATAGAATTTATATCGATTAAAATGTTATTGAATTATGTAACATTGATGTAACATATATTTTATTGTTGAAGTGTTCCTAATTGCATATTTGATCGTATCATCAAAGAATTGATTACAGTTAAATAAATTATTCAAAATAAAAAATGTATGTAAGTTTATCACTTTTGGTTACCATGACACTCCCAACTTTGGAGATGTCTTGGGATTTTTTTTATCGTCTTACATTTTTTAGCTTTATTTCTATATGGTGGTAGAAACAATTATGTAAGACAAATGATATCTCATCTCATAATTTGATAATTGGTATTTTTGAGTTTGATTTCTATACGGTAATAGAAACAATTATGTAAGACAAAGGATACCTCGGAGTTTGATAATTGATACTATTGTTGAAATATGTTTTTCTTTATTAAACTTTTAGATTTGAGACAAATATGAAGGTGTTGGAAAACATAAGAAAGTGGTGGATTTAAATTGTATTTTTTGTTTTTAATAATATTTAAATTTTATTTAAAAAAACATTATTTTATCACAACATTCAACTTACTATTAAAAGAGAATTAGAAGAGATAATATTGAATTATAAAGAACTAAGATAGTTACATCTACTCCTCTCCTTATAGACAGATTTTGTCTCAGTACAATCAATTGTTTAATTCATTCTTTCCATAAATAGTTGTACAAGTATTATTAATTTACTCTACCTCTTCAAACTTTGAATATTTTTCTCTAGTCTATCAGGGTTTTCGTTTTAAGAACCGTTCTTTAACATACTGTCATTTTGTCGTTGAGGCTCACTGTACCTTTTCAGGTACCTCTTTGAAGATGAAAGAGTTGTGTAATTATCGGGATGATTTACATCTACATCTGTTCTAGTTTGTATTTAATTTGACTCAAAGTATGTTTCTATGATTCTTACTCTTATTGAAAAGATGTTACATATTTAATCTTATATCAGTTCAAGTGTATGAAAACACTTTATCTTGATTTACATTAATTCTAATAACTCTCTACTGAGAGGATTTTTCATGCATATTTTTTTAAATGTTATTGACTTTTTTAGAACTGCCCTTTTCGTTCTATGTTTTTCTGTATTTTTTTTCTTTCTACAAAACCATTTCGTCTTAAATATAAGGAACAAATGTCTGTTGGAGGTTTTTTAGGGTATGGCCTTTGCACTTTAGGGTATGGCCTATGTATTTCATTTGCAGAAAGACGACATGTATCTTCATGAGTTTCAGCAATTGAATCATTGAAGATAAATTTATTAGTTGAGCTCATAAATGAATCCTAGAAATCACTCCTTGAAATTTGTAGGAAAACCGGAGGAAGCAAATGGCATGGGGTCAGATAATAGAACATTCAGAGTATTGTCTTATAGACCATCAAAGCAATCAAGTTATCAGAAGATACAAATTACCAGAGCAAGCTGATTTTGGATGATTATCAAATGATGCACATAGATGGAGGATACAATGATCAGATGATGCCTTGAAGATCACCAGATCATTAACTTTTGTCAAAGCATTGACCTCTCTAGAGGCATTGACTTTTTCAAAACATTAACTTTACCAAAGATGTTGACTTTATCAAATGATACATAAAGGTTTAGAGTTAAACGATTAAACGCTTGATGAGATTATCAGAGGCAAATGCAATAACATGTCATGCTCATTAGAGGCAGAGGAACATATTACTTCTTGTTATGCTTAAGTATCAGAGGCAAATGAACATAATCCATGTTGGGTTCATCAAAGACAACCAAGGTAGTACGTTATATGTCACCAGACTTATATTGTCAAGCTGAAGTTGTAACATCCCGATTCTGACCGTTATCGGCAATGTTAGTCACGACCTTCTCCCTCTTTCCCGCGTTGAAAATAGCGAGTTTTTCTCTTCCGTGATAGTCGAATTCGATAACGGTGAGATAAGTATCGTCTCATCTCATTCCCACTACCGATTGATTATTTTTATAGCATTTTTATTATTGTCTAATCAGATACACATGCGAGAGATTGACACATTACGACGTCACGTATACGTACTTGTCACACAATTGATAGAACTAACAATAAAATTTAAAGTGACAGATAATTGAATAAAGTCATAGAGAATTTTTAATTTTTGACTCGGTCATATATTACAATAACACTGCTCTAATTAGTCATTAGTCTGATATTAAAATGATAGATTATCCAAAAATTTAGACAAATAAAAATGAGTTGCACTCATTCATTTAAATATGTTACTCGTCCACTCTCCCGTTAGTGCACTGTGCACAAGTGCATATTTGTAAGCAAAAAATACAATAAGTGGTTTTATTAAATAAACATTCCACTTAAGAAGATACATTTTGATTCAATAACTGATCAGTTGGAGTGGGGACCATAGTTTTTCTGCAAAGGAAAAATGAAAAAAGTTATGATAGTCTGAACAGTGACGAAGGTTTGAAAATGAGTAAAGTTATATGCAATTTAGAAGAGTTGAAACTTTAGACCGCTGAATTCATTGATAGTAAGATGATATCGACCTGTGAGTGTTATTGCACTTCCAATGCATTCGTGCAAATGTGTCAAAAACCAATTTTCATTACGAAATTACGACTTAGCCCTTCTCCACAATTAATTCTTATATTAATTCTATCACCCGTTTTGGAAGATAACTTCTGACAGAATTTATTCACATCTCTTCATAACTATATATGAAAGATTAACAAAATATAATTCGGAGTTACATTACTACTTTTAATAAAAAAGACTTTATTTATTATCTATATTGAATGCAAATAACGTTAAATCATCTTTTAGGTCTTATGTCATTGTGATTGTACTAGTACCAAGTTTTTGTGGGGAAATTATCATTAATTAATGTTACTTACATTAAAAGAAGATTTTTTGATTTGAATTTCATGTCATGAATTTACAAATTTAAGTCGATAGGTTAATGAGGTTGTCGTACAATCATAATTATAATATGTCTTAATTAAAAAACATTGAAAAATGAAATTTATGTATATATAAAAAAATTATACATGTATCTGAATTGAATGTATATATTCTCTCTCATCTTGACCAAAAACAAAAATAATTAATTTGACATTTATTAAAAAGCTTAGTCAAATGCAATTAACAAAAAAATATAATTACACATATATTTGAACTGAATTATATATTCTCTCTCATTTTGACCAAAAGAAAAAATAGTTAATTTCACATTTATTAAAAAGCTTACTCAAATGCAATTAATCTTTTTGATCTCATAACAAATATAAAATATAAAAATCAATCGCAAATTTAGATTTAAAATGGAGGATAAATTTTAACGATTATTTTTCGCATGAAAACAAATAGAGAAAAACAAATGAACAATACAAAGGAAAATGGAATACTTAGGATAATCTTTGTTAAACTGATTTGCAATTTTATATATTCATTTGAGATATTATCTTTAATGACAGTACAAACAAGTATCCTTATACCATAACTTAAAGAAATAAAAAATAAAATTAAAGATAAGTGTTATTTGAAAAATATTTATTTAAAATTTTAATAAATTGAATGCATAATTTTCAATATTAAATTTTTACTTTTGGTGTCTTGATAAGTGCCCTTAAAGCACTTATAAACATTTATTTCCCTGTATTTAATATACCTAGAACTTGGGTTTTTCTTAGACAATCAGAAATTAATCCATACTTTATTCATTTTGTGTTTTATTGATAATTAATAACAATAAGTTACGATAAAGCATTTATATTTCCTGATATACTTATTTATTTTATTTATTGAAAGAAATTGAATAAAATAAATACTTCATCTGTCTATAATATGTATGCAATATATATTAATTGGAGTTAATAGTGTAATAGATGAGTATAATTTATGTATGGCTATTACTAAATTATTTTTGTGAATAAATGTAATATTAATTTTTAAAGATAAAATGATATCCCATTTGTCCAACACTCACTATCATATTTACAACAACAAAAATTAAATCAAAAATACTGTCTCTTTTGATTTTCAATAAGATTTAGGATTTTCATTTATTTTTTTCATATATAAAATCTAATTAATAGTTTTTTGATCGCTCATGAGTTAATATTCTTTCAGTCTCAAATTATAAGAAAAAAATATATAATTTTTCTAAATTATAAACAAAAAATACTAACTTTAATTATGTTTAATTAATTCTAAAAATATCCTTATAATATTTATAGAGTTTATCTTTTTCGGATTGAGATTGTCTACCTTTCAATCATCTATATTTAGTAACTTTGTTCCTGTATCTCTCACAATCAATTATTCTTTCTCATCCAAATAATTTTTATCACTATTTTTTTTCCTTAATTACATTAAAGTTATCAAAGTTATCCACCATCAAAGTTAGAGAATTCATTTTCATCTTTTTCACAACTAAATTTTCTAATTCAAAAGTGGATTTAAAAATGCATATATATTTTCAAGTGACTCTATTTATTCTTTTTATATTTGGAACGATGCTTAGTTATTTTCACAAACTTAAGAAAATCAATAGTACTTTAGGAAACAAAACAAATAATTTTGGTAAATTTTAAAACATTAAATAAGGTCAATTAATTTTCTTAATAAATGTGAATTGACTTATTTTGCCTCATATTTTGAGAAGGAGGGAGGAGTATTCTACACTTTGCATTTGTGTAAAATATAACAATTCAATTCAATGTTTAATAAGGATAGTTCACTCATTCTGCCTCACAATAATGATCGCATTTGATCATTTCATATAGGCTATGAAAAAAATGATAAATGAAACAAAAATAAGGATGATATTATTAAGTTATTGTTCTTAATCATCGATGTATTCTATTAAACATAAATACAAAGTAAAAAAATAATAACTTGAGAATGATGCATATAATATCTATTAGATTATTCAATTAGAAAATTAAAAGTGATAGTCTTTCTGGGATATTATTTTCTTTTTGCAAATGTAAAGATTATTATTGTAGAACAGAAGGAGTATTAAAAATACAATTTTTTTCTTTCTTAATATAGGTAAAATAGTTAGATACAATTATTATCTCATTTTACATATTTATATCTCCACAATAAATAACAAATGACATTATTGACAAAACAACAATATTGTATTGAAATTTGAAATTGTCAAGTAAATATGAACAAAAAATTTATGCAAATGCAACATCTAAAAAAGACAAAGGAATTTAGTTAATTTTGATTCTTTATATTCTAAGATATTGGTTACCTTAATTAGGGGTTTATTTGAAAAAGGGGTTTATATCAATTGATAATTTTATTTTTATTAAATGAGTGAATACCTTTGGGAGTACAAAATATCACTTTATTTATTATTATTTCTCATGTCTTAAAATAATCTTTGTATTTAAAAAAATGTCTCGAAAAGATTGTCATGTTTAATTTATAATACAATTTTAATTTCTATTTTTTTTTTCAATTGCATTCACTATTTAGTGCTCTTAATTTATTATTCTCTCACTTAACATTTATGATAATTAAGATATATCAATTATTAATTGGAATAATTTGATAAAAAATTATATTTTATCTTTTATTCATTTTATTAATATATGTTAAAAGGTCAAATACAACATTTATTTTATAATGAAATGAGTAATATATAGATGAAGTTATTGTAAGAACATTAATTTCATTAAATTAATAATTAATAACAATTTACATCACTTATATTTATGGATTTAATTCATATTTATTTTATTTTATGAGATTGAATGTAAGAAATATTTTTTTCTCAAAAGAAATTAATGATGACATATTATTTTGTCATTTTTATTGAGAAACTTAATTGACACAAAGTGAGTGATCAATGATGATGGAATCGTATTGACTCACACTTTCTAGAAGCCAACTCAGATATAGATGACTTGATAAATTAAGAAGATAAAATTCATACAAAAGAACATTATATCAGACGTGTAACTGGTATGTTGACAGAAACATTTAAATATATTGTTTAAATACATAAAAAAATACTTACTATTTAATCATTTTAAAAATACATGATTTAATTATTATTATTTTTTATTTTGTGTGTATAAATAAAGTGTCCATATGTATATGACCACACAAGAATTATTCATACCAATGTACTACCTCTCTATTCGTAATTATAAACATTATTTAGGAAAAAAAATATTTCCAAAAAGAGACATCGTTCAAATTTCTAAATACATTTTTCTTCTTTAAATATTTTTTTTTTAATAATACTACTAATTTTATCTTATAAGATTTAATGTCAAATATGACATATTCAAATATAAATAATATTTTTGTAAAAATAAAATAAAATACAAATGTTAGTTTTTAAATATATACAGATTAAATTGACTACATATTTTTCTTAATACCTCATTGAACTACTATTATAAACAAAACAAAACAAAACAAAAAATGATTTTCACAAATTTTAAAAAATATTTAATAATTCTTACCAAGATTTAAAGTACTTTTTCCTTATAATAGCAACTAGATGATGAAGTATATGTAAAAAAAAAAAAAAACTAATAGATACTTATAAAAAGAGAGGGAGGTAATACATGCCTATCTTTCAAATTTGTAGAGAGTAAAAATAATTGTAATCAATAAACAAAATTTAAATATACATTTTTCTTATAATATCAACCAAATAAATTATATGTAAAATAAATAATAAATACATATAAAAAGAGATGGAGGTAATATATGTCGATCTTTCAATTTTGCATAAAGTCAAAATAATTGTAGTTAATAAAAAATTAAATATATATTTTTCTTTAAATAAAAAATACTACTAGTATACATTTGACTTTTATTAATACACTCAGTTTTCCTCTCTTTCTTATTCATATATATAACTTTCTTATTATTACTATTTTTGGGACCATAGCTAGTATTATTTATGTGCAAAATAAGCGTTTTTATTGTAAATAAAAAAAAAGAGTAAATTTATAATGCCTGAAAGTTTTGTTGGATCACACTAACGGTGCTTCGATTCGAAAATTAATTTAATTCAATATAACTAAATATAAAAAAGAACATGCCACTGAATGATTTGATGTTGGAAACCATCCATTAAAACTTGAGGGTCCCAAGGGGTTTATCAAATTTTTTTCTTCTTAAAAACATATGTCATTTCACCTATCAATGTAATATTAATCCTATGTACCCCAATTATATCTCTAATTAATGTCATGTACATAATTTACCAAGCTTTATATTTTATTTTTTTCATTTATAATAATAAAAAACACATTCAAGGGGGATTTAATAAAATTATTAATTTATCTATTTTATTTACAATTGTTTTTTAAAATAGGTGAAATAAACAATATTTATAATAAGATAGAGGATAATTTATATGATACAAATATAATTGATAAATAATAGTTAAAAATTAATGTATCTTGAAATTTGAAAATGAAAAATAAATAAATATACACTAGTATGTCTTGTAAAGCTGATAATTAAAAAGAAATAGAACGAATACTGCTCCCTCTTTCCTTGGACCTTGGACTATGGTTTTTTTTAGCCTCGAATATTAATATTAAAAAAATAATAAATTTATATAATTTAGTATTTTTATCTTTTATTTATTAAATAAAATAAAATTTCATTTAATTTATATTTTTAAGGATATAAAAAAATTATTAATTATCTTTTGATTTTTTAAATAACCAAAATTTAAAATAAAATTTGATTCATATTTATAATTTTTGACTAAGTTGAGATTTGATTAAGATTTGAAGAATATTATATTTGAAGAAGTTACAAATTTAATCTACACGAAATAGGAACATAATCAATCTGAATAATTTGCAAACTCAATCTACATAAAATATGAACATAACCAATCTGAATAATTTACAAATTCAATCGGAACAAGATACAGTTCAGAATTAAACAAGGACAAAATTAAAGTTCAAATTTTCACTATAAACAAACATTAAAGGTTGAAAGAGAAAAATATCGAAAAAAAAAAAGAGTAACTCAGATTCAAATTTCTCAATTCATCTTAGAGTTCAAATAGATAAACACTTGTTTATGTTATAATTTTTTTTTTAGTGTGCTTGTTTTAGAGTGTGAGAATTATTATTATTATTATTATTATTGACTTTGTTAAAAATAACTACTCAAGTTTCAATATTTTGTATTCAACTCGATAGTGGTTTAGTTTCTTCTTCAATTTGAATTGTGAGATTGTTAGTAAAATATTTTCCTTGTAGGGTGAAAATGGTTAAACTTTAATGATCTAAGTAAGTAAGATTTAAAGAATCTAAGTAAGAATTGTGTTAAACTTTAAAGATTATGTTCGTATTTTTATAATGTTTTGAATTCAATGAAGGGTGTATTATAATAACATTAAATTATTTAAATGTAGTCCGTTTTTGTTTATAACAGTGACTATTCAAGATATTTTAAAAAAAATTGATTAGAAGAAGTATAATGACATAATCTCACGCATTCTAGTATTTATTTAAATATAAGACTCTTTTGAGATTTTTCTTCTACCATTTTTATAAGAGATTTTTTGAATTTTTGAATTGCATTAGTTATTTATTTATGCATTAATGCAATTTAATTATTCTTATTTATTTTCAATTAAAATAATTTTTAAATTAAATTTTGAATTGCATTAATCCGCTAGACTTGCTCAGTTTATTATTTGTTGGTAGCATTGCTTTTATTTATTTGAATAAGAAGTATGATTATCTGCCAAATACTCCCATAAATAATGCCACAAAACTAAGAGTGAACGCTTTCAACACCATTCTTCTCTCTCTCTCTCTTCTTTCTCACTCATTCATGCATCAAATCTCCAAATTTTCTCTCTCCCTTTCACCCTGAAATACAGACTCGTTTTGATGACTACCCACCATTTTTAAACCCCTTTTCTCTTTCTCTATTTCTCTCCAAGTCTGAGCCTTCTTCTTCAGACTCTTTCTTACTAAGACACTCTTTTCTCTTTTCTCTCATTGCTTCCCAAACCATTACACCAAACATTCAAACCTTATTTTCTCTCTGTTTTTTACTTTTGCTATCACATTTTCTCAGATCTGTTCTCATCTTTTGGTCCATTGGAGAAGATTAAGACATGAGTAAAGAAGAGATTTTGAAGATACAGGTATACCATACTCCACCAAATCTTTCATTTTTTTTGTTCTTCTTCTTTTCATAGTCTCAACATTTGAACTGTTTTCATTTAAGCTTTAACTTGTTGAAATTTGTTTCCTTTTTTTGTCTTGTATGTTTCTATGTATATGTCATTTCCGATAAAGTAAAAGATGTGTGTTGTTTTAATAACTTTTTGTAATTCTTGTTATTTACGATGAAATTTACTCTTTATTCTGTTTTTGGTTTTGGGATTGCTTGTGCATGCAGAAATGTGTTCTCAAAGTGAACATACACTGTGACGGTTGCAAGCAGAAAGTTAAGAAAATCTTGCAGAAGATTGATGGTAATGTTTCTGAGATTCACTTTACTAATTTACTTGTACAAAATTAATTGATTTACCCCTTTTCATTCACATTCATACACTAAAAAAAACCCTTTTTTTCCCTTTTATTTTGTGAAGAGAAAAATGAATAATGTCACACCACCACCATTTTATTTATACTAAAAAATGATTTTTTTATTCTAATATATGAAGAAAAAGGATAAAAAATATCATTTTTCCAGCACCCATATCTTGAATCAGTAGATATATGTTAATTATTTAATGTAATTTTATAGGGGTTTTTACTACTGAGATAGATGCTGAACAAGGGAAGGTGACCGTTTCTGGGAATGTGGACCCAAATGTTCTCATCAAGAAGCTTGCAAAATCAGGTAAACATGCAGAGCTTTGGGGTGCTCCAAAGGGTAACAACAATAACCAGAACAACATGCAAATTGACAATGGAAAAGGAGGAGGTGGAAACAACAACAACAACAATAACAAAGGTCAAAAGGGTGGAAATAACCCAAATCAGCAAAAGGGTCCAAGCCAGAATCATCAACAAGGACAAAATCCTCAACAACAACTTCAGCAACAGCAGCAACAACAGCAACAGCTTCAGCAACAGTTGCAGCATCTTCAACAACTTCAGCAGATGAAAGGGTTTCAAGATCTGAAGCTACCTCAATTCAAGGACATGAAGATGCCACCTCCAAATCATCAAAACCCAAACATGAAAGCTGTTAAGTTCAATTTGCCTGAAGATGATGATTTGTCTGATGAAGAGTTTGATGATGACTATTCTGATGATGAGTTTGATGATGAAATGGATAATAATCCACAACATCATCCTTTGAATAAGATGAAACTTCCTATGGGAAATGGTGGTGGTGTTCCTCCTCAAATGATGATGAATCCACAACTTATGAATGCTCAAAAGGGTGGTGGTGGAAATGGTGGAGCTAATGGTAAGAAAGGCGGTGCTGTCGGTGGTGGTGGTGGAGCTGTTCCTGTTCAAGTTCATGGCTTGGGTGGTGGAAATGATGGTAAAAATGGGAATGGAGGAAAGAAAGGTGGTGGTGGTGGCGGCGGTGGTGGAAACAATCAGAATCAAAATCAAGGTGGTGGTAATAAAAACAATGGTGGGAAAAATGGAGGTGGAATGCAAGAGGGTAAAAATGGAAACAAAAATGGTGGTGGAGGTGGTGGTAATGGTGGAATTCCAAATAACAATGGGGGTAAAAAGGTAAATGGAATGGGTGAAGGTGTTCCAGGTATGATGAACAATGGATTTCCAAACATGGGTGGTCATAATCATCATCCAAGTATGATGAATGGGACTAATGTGGGCCCCATGGGTGGTGGTAACAACATGAGTGGCATTCCTATGGGAGGAGGAGGAGGAGGAGGAGGTCCCATGGGAAACAACATGTCAATGATGAACCCAATGGGTAACATGCCAGCTGTTCAAGGCCTTCCTGCAGCCGCCATGAACGGCGGTGGTGGAGGAGGCGGTCCTGGTCCTGTCGGATACTTTCAAGGCGGTGGTGGAGGAGGTGGCGGTCCAGAAATGATGGCTGCAAATCCTTATCAACAACAACAATACATGGCTGCTATGATGAACCAACAAAGGGCAATACCAGCTGGTGGAAATGATAGGTTTCAACCAATGATGTATGCAAGGCCTCCAATGGCTGTGAATTACATGTATCCTCCACCTTATAATTACCCTCCTCCACATTCTCAAGATCCATATTCCAACTTTTTCAATGATGAGAATACTTCAAGCTGCAATATTATGTGATATGAAGAAATTGGCGATCATGGTGCTGCTGACAAGAGAACAAGGAGTTGAGGTTGTTCTAATCTGATGATGCTATATTATACAATGGAAGAAATGAGTTTTAATTTTAGTTTGATTTTCAACTTTCATTTTGTCCCTTTTTTTTCATCCAAGTTTTCAAAAAAAAGTTAAAAACCAGAACTTTAATTTACCATAGGGGAGTAATATTTATATTATATAGGTTTTATAATATTTTATTTTATGATCTTGGGGAGAAGAAGTAATGAGATGTAATGGGATATGGTGATGTGGGGTTTTCCTCCATGTGAGATGTTTATATGTGTTTATATGCTGCAAAACAGAAATAAAATTTCACAATGAAAAAAAAAACAAATGGGGGAGAATGGGGTGAACAAATGAAAAAGCCTATCTCACTCATTTCATTTTTCTCTCACAAGGACTAATCTTTTTTCTTTCACAATCATTATTAATTTTTTGCCTATGGTAGTAGTATTATTTATCATTTTGTTCTGGCACGCAGAGTAATGTGGTAGTATTAATTAATTAAAGAATTGCTCTGAATAGCTTTTGGAACTTTATAATAATAATTTGTACTAGCCCTTGTTTCAATGTGAGGAAATCATGGATGTGTGCGTGGTGGGGTGCACACTGAAGTTAGGCAATTGAGGGCATGGACCCCAACAATAAACCTAAATAGTGGTTTTTATTTCATTTTTTTATAGGCTCTTGTGACTAGTGGGGTTAGTGGGCCATATAAACATCATCACCATCACTACAATTTTGTGATAAACACCAAATTCTTCTGTCAGGAGTGAGGTTATTTTATACTACTACTAATAATAATGTTACATGGTATGTGTTTCAATACCATTTAATAATTACAATTACTGTACCCACTAACCAAATTTTGAAGCTAAATTGCTGAGATATTCACATGGGTTGACTGTTGTATCTGCTTATTTGACATCATGATCATTCCTCTGAGTATATCTAGAATAAATTCTTCATTTAATTAAAGATCTTTACAAAGCTAGGAGTGCACATTTTTCATCATCTAAATCCAAAACTGATTTGTTCTTAGATCATAATATTTAGTTAATTAAAAGCTAGTATTTTTAATGAATATTTTGGATAGAAGTAAAATAGTTTGCAAAAGTAGTGGTGAGTGGGAAGAGA
>NC_021160.2:5233742-5286637 GCF_000331145.2 Cicer arietinum | reverse complement strand
AAAGAGTGTCAGAGAAAGCACCCGAAAGAAGGTATCGCCAACGGGGTAATAGCTGTGTAGTGTATGAGTATCAGAAAGCGTAAAAATACTTAAGCCAGTGGTAGAAGGTTTTTTCACGACAGAGACAATCTAACAACTTTTTATTTCCAAACAAACAAATATCTAACGGCGTTGACACCTTTCACACCCAAGTTTTTGTAAGCGTCTAGTCCTGTCAATACAAAAGGGTATCGCCAAGTAACAACAACTTCTCTCTCTCTTTCTCTTTTCTCTATTATGTGGGCCCCATGCTTCTCCCTTCGTAATCATCATAGATTAGTCACATGATTATTATGGGGTCATCTAACTCCATCCATCTAAATCTAATCACACAGTGATTGTCTTGATGGGCTCCACCTACTCACCATTTGCCCAAAAGTATTTCATAAATTCAATGGACTAATGAGGATTAGAGTGAACCCGAATCCATTAAAAATAGTATATGATGGATGTAGAAGCTAATAGTGGTTCACTAAACTTTAAAAAATTAAAGAATTTAATGTTTTTGTATTACTTTGTGCAGATAATATTAATGATGCGTGGGATGATATCGCAAATAATATTACAAGAATTGCAACATGTGGAAGTTAATTAGAGATTCAAGTGATATTCTAGTTAGAGGCTTTTATAGCATACTTGATACTTGTTCGATTGTTTGAGTGGAACATTGAGCTCTTTGTATTGGTATTAACTTTGCTATGCAAATGTATATCATGAAAGTCATTTTTGAAATGGACTCTTTCGTAATTGTAAACATGGTGAGTGATGGATTCTCATCCAATGCCTTTATTCGACCTTGAAGAGGTTATTACTTTTCTCCACCTCACCGGATTGAGAACCTATACGTGTTATATGTTTTATGAAGTAGATAGATGTGCTAACCTGCTAATCTGAGACATTCGTCATTAGTGTCTGATTAGGTCCTAATTGAGTTTGTTTTTTTGTTTTAAAAGTAGATTGATTTAAATGATGCATTAGGCTCTAGTTTGTCTCGCTTGATTTCATAGTGTAATCTCGCTTGATTTTATAGTTCTTATAGAAAATCTTAACCTATATACATATTTTGTTTATATTAGACCAATCCTATTAGACTTATTGCCTCACCCGTCCGTGAGAATAATCACGACCGAACTTTTCTATCAAAAACTCATTTATTTAATTAATAATTAAATTGATTAATTTAATATTTATAAAGACAAAATATTTGTATAGGTTTTTGATTATGTAAAAATTTATTTATTTAAAAAATCTAAAAGTGGGTGAAGCCTGGACAAAAACACATGTGCATTTGAATCCGAGTTGAGTTTTAGTTAACATCGATAAATACTAAATTATGAAAATAATATCCTACTCTGAAAGTGGCGTAGAAGATTTTGATGATAAAAATGAAATATTTTGATGAAAGGAAGGAGAGTGATACAAGTGAGAGCATGTTAGTTGAGAATGAACAATATGTGGTAACTAATTGAGATATTAGTATCAGTATCAGTGGTTAAGTGCAGGCAGAAGTTGCAATGTAGTGGAGTAGTACTACCATGTTGGACACGTTAGATTTTAAAGAGAATCTGGAAGAGTCGTGCGCTACTGTGTGCGTGCTTACGCCACTTGCGGTACAGCTTACGCTTCGCACGGGTGCTGCTACCTCAACCACCATTTATTGTTATTTGTTACCCACTTTTGCTTCGGATCCGATCCAGATCCCAAATTATCCCCACCCTTTTCAATACGGAGTTAACCTCATCCTACTCTCCCATATCGTTCATCCTAAATTGTTTCCATTACAATTAATATATCGATTCATTTTAATTGTAACTGACTATTAATATTCTTATAACTAAAACATTTCAAGTGATCAATCTTAAGGGTGATATTTGTTAGTTTGATTATTTATTGGCAGGAGCATAACTCGGAGTAAATCTCCTAAAAACAGAAGAAGTTATGTAAAATAAGACAAAAGTGTTTAGAGTATATATGATATTGCAAGACACAAAGTAGTGGATATGTTGACCAATATATCTTGAGAAAAGCAGTGGAGTGGGATCATGAAACAACATCCTAACGGTGGTAATCAATTATTTGTTAATTGGTACACTTCTTTAAATGCTATCTTATACAATTGCAAAAAAAAATGTATTCGTTCTAATCTTAAATACCAAAAATAAAACAAAAATTAACCAAATCAATAAAATATATAAGTGAGACTTAATAAAATAAAATATATAAGTGAGACTTAATAAAATACTTACTATTCAACTTTTTTTCTTTTTTCAAATTAGCGACCACAATTTTATCACATTAGCTGTCAAGAGTAGAAAAGACAATTTTTATTGAAAGGAGGTAAATGCGGTGGTAGAACATTTGAGGTTAATCAAAATTCTAATATTGATATATTTAAATGTAGCTTTGATTTTTTAAATATGTGAAGCGTAATAATTATTCTCATGAATGTAATAATATTAGAAATACATTATTAAATTTCTCTTATATTAAATTTTTTATAAATTAAATTAATTAATGAACAATATATTTGATGACCAAAGTAACAAAAGACACGTTTAACTATTTTTTTCTATGTAAAAATTGTTTAGTATGACTAACCATAGAATCAAATATTAATTGACTATCTATATCAAATTAAAATATAAAAATTGGAGAAACCATGACACATGTTTGTCCCATTCTCGAAGTGTTTATAGCTGTATATACTTTTCTAAGTGTTCATAGAAAAATAAGGTATTTATGACTTGAATTCAAATATGATTCCTTCACGTTAAATGTTTTACATACATAAAAGCAATAAGTTTCTACTTCACAAAATAATTGAAAGTTTTTATTTCTCAAAATAGACTTATATAGTAATTATTTTGATAAGAGTCAATTGTACTTTAAGTTCAAAACTTTAATGATTTTCGACGATATTATCTAAAAATAAAATTTAATGACTCCGTCTCATTTTTATAATTAAAACATATTAATTTAATTAATATTAATTCGACGATTTAAATGACGAGAAATATTTATATTTCTTTCTTTTTATTAAATTAATATCAATTTAATTATTATCGCATTCATAAAAATAAAAAACTATTAAAATATATTTTCGAACAATATTTTGAATCGTAGTTAGAGTTCAAATAAATATAAATATTAATATAAGATAAATTACATGTGAAAATAATCCACCATAAAAACAATATCAATCATAGTTGTTGTTCAGAACATTTTATGTATATATAGTAAAACTTGCCTAAAAAAGGTTGGGTGTATTTGATTTGTCCGATGCGTATAATTGGAAGTGGGAAACACGTGGCAGGTGAAGGAGGAAGTAACATTTGACTAATCACATGGGGATGAGGTTTGAGGAGAGTGAAGACATAATAATAATAACTCACAAGATGTGCAGTGTTTGGACGCAGGCAAGAGCATGAGCGCAGAGTTACATAAACCTAACAACAACAATAACAACGAATTGCGTGTCCTCGTCGTTTCTTTTGCTTTCTCTTTCTCTTTCTCACTCATAACAATCACACTGACACACACACACCCCCCTAATTCTTCTTCAACTTGCCTTCGGTTACGTTTTCACCGCGTTTTGCTTCTTTTGCTGCTTCAGGAAATTACCTTAATAATCTATCTATATACTGCAAGTCTTTCTTTTTTTACAAAATGTACTTCAATTAATTTAATAATTGTTCTTAAAATTATTAAAATTATATTTATAGATGATTGTAATTTGTTAATAATATAATTTTTTTGATATTGATAATATGTAATAATTAAACTATAATATATAAAAATGATAATTTTGAAATAAAATATAAATAGAATTAATAATTAAAAAAATGATTCAATTATAATAATATTTGTCTTATTTATTCTTAAAAAATTGGAAACAAATTCAAATTGAATGTTCTTATAGGTAAAATAAGATTCTAATTTTTGAAAACGTGGAGTGTTGTCTCTTTCGTTTCTGATCCAATCGAAAACATAAATTATTTATCAAATCATTAAAATAATTCATAAAAATATAATTTAATATCATATAAATTTTTAAAAATACAAATTATTGTCAAAATAATTTATTATTACTATAATATTAAAGACTAAATTGATTGATATTTTGATAATTCAATAATTAATTTAATTATTTTGTTAAAATGATAATGTTTTATTTTATGATGATAAAAAAAATTAGCAACATGTTTTTGAGGGAAGGTTGGAAGCCAAAATTAAGCAGAAAATTGAGGGGGGAAAGGCAAAAGAGGCGTATGTGTATGTACGTACGTGAGAGACAAAAAAGTTAATAATGCAAGATGCATCAGTGGTTCATTAATTCATGTTACTTATGCAGTTATTATTGTTAGTATTTTGTAGTAGCACTTTTTCTTGCTTTTAGTGGGGTCCTTGGTTTTGACTTTTGACTAGATGGAAACCCCTGGATTTTCACGTGGATACTTTCTGTTCTCAAACTACTATTGCTATTTTCGTATTAAATCAGTGTCGCTACCTGCCGTATACTGCTCATCTACTTCCAATATAAACATAAACCACCACTTAATCATAATTCTTTTTTTAATTTCAATTTTAAATAAAATATCATTCATTATTTTAATTATATTCCGAGTATTTTTCAAGATAAGTATTTTGCATGTGAATTGCTTCATGTTAATTTTGATATTTTACTGTTTTAATTTTTTTATGGTGAAATAAATATTTCATTATCAAATAGAATAACATCACATACAAACCGATCAAAAATAAGAGTAGCTTGTAAAGTAAAATTCAAATCTCACAAGACATCTTCACACTCTATGCGAAAAAAACAGGAATTGAAAAGTCACAATCTTTATTTATTGGCTAGTTACACTATTGTTATTGCAACATATATTTTAATATAATAAATGATTTCACATTAATGACGTCTCTCACAACAAAGTATAAAATTTTGATGGCATATTTAGCCTCTTTTTTAAGATGTTAAAATGTAGATAAAATTTATTTTTATTAGTGATGACTCTGATGATATGATTGTTGAGAGTGTTCTATTTAGAGTATTTATACAACTAAATCAACTTATTATTGGTTAACTCTTTTACTGAGCCATGATCCATAGTTGGTTATGAATTTATATATCTTGGATTTGGAAGCTTAAAATTCATGAAAATATTTGTCATTTATGGGGATTATTATGCTTGGGAAGTTACCTACAAATCAAATTTGAAACTCTCATCATATATCTTTAGATGTTTCTTGCTATAGATGTGGTGCTTCATCGAATAATATTTTACATCTGTTGCGAGATTGTCTGACGGTAGTGTAGGTTTGACAAAAACTCATGTTTCATTTCTTAATGATACAAATGGAGATAATCCTCATTTGTGGTTCAAGATGCATGCAACCAGCAAACATAATATTGTGAATTTGATTATCACACAACTTTGATCTTTATCAAGGAAAAATGTCCTACCTACTCATCACAACACCCGGTTTTTTTGTCAAGAGATTGAATTGTTGTGTTCGTTCATACTCTGCAAGAAGGAAACTCTTGTATAGATTGACTCGTTAAATATCATCCCCTCTTATCTATATTCTCTCGTGATCTGTTTGGCTGATGCTAGGGGAACTCAATTCCCTCGTGTTTAGTTTTCTTTTCTTGTTTTTTCTTTAAATTTTCCATTTATAAAAAAAAATTATTTGAATTATACATGTTTATTCCAATTATAGATAGATATTTTCAAGATTATCAAAATAAACCGTACATGATTTGAGATCCTAAGATAAATGGAGAGAATATTAAGATATTTGAAAAATACTTAATATTGAATTTATATACTCAAGACTTACTAAGTACACACTCACTTGCATTGAAGATTCAAATATTTATGCAAAAATTATTTTAGCAGATTATACTTTATTAAAACTATGAAGAAAAATAATATTGCCATGCTTCTTTACTTAAATATCTATAATTTTTTTTGGGTATATCAAGTATGGATACGATTATCAAATTTGATGAAAAAGTGAATTTTAATTTATATAAATGAGAGAATTATTAAATTTAATGTTTAAGATTTTGGGTGAAAATATAATATTTAATTTATTTGTGTGATTGTTCTTGATATAACGTGATCATTCTTAGGATCCCATCACGACTCAACAATGGTATTATAGTTGATGAATGACTATTATATTCAACTCCTTCAATAGAAATTCTTCTGGATAATAGTAACTACAAAATTTTCATTTAATTAAGTGTTAATGGTGATACAAGTGAATATGAATCTTCTGACTTTGAACTCAACGTGGATATAAGATATATTTGTTATACCCTTCATGACCCTAGGCTCGAATTTTGCAAAGGTTTGAGTAAAAACAACATTTGATGCAATTATTGTATTTTAAAGGTTTTTATCCTTTTAATTTAAAACCCGTAACCATATGAAAAATTGAAAAATTCCATGAAAAGAATTTATATAAATCATTAAATGGTAAATGACCTGAAAAAATCCAATGAGCAGTTATCAATCATATTTTGGTTTGCTGGAAAAGACGAAACATTAAAACCTAATTTCGTTTACTTTTATTCAATGTTGAGAACATTGGATTAGGTAATTTCTATATCACTCGAAGTAGGGAACTATAAAAGAGAATAAATGATAGGTATTAAAAAAAAATTGAGTTGAAGGACAATACAAATGGAATATAATTATCAACAAGTCAACAAAATATTTGAATTAACGAGTATACGTCAATAAAAGAAATTTTGTATTGAGATGAAGATTATCAATTTAAAATTTATATTTAAAGGGACCTTAAATAAATAAATAGACGCACATTTGAAAAATATATTATTAATATATTAAATTTGAGTAAAAATATCACATTTAATTTTTTAAAAATTAGAACAATATATAAATTAGATAACCTATATTCAATACTCTAAATATTTAATAAAAATGTGATATCTAGTGTCATAATATTTAAGTCTCCTTGTTATGCAACATTCTGTCAGTTATCATTTTCCTTACTTAATTTCCTAAAAGATCTTTTTTTATTTACTCTTTCTTTAGTTTTCACAAGATATCTCTTATAATCTTTTAGTACGCCGCAGTGTGTGTAGTCTAAAAGAATGTCAATTAACTTTTCGTCCAATTTATATTGTTTGAATAAGAGAGCTAATTACGCATGCTTTACGACCGTACATGTAATGAAGGAACATATTTCTAAAGTATTACCTATGTTATTGTAATAAAATGTTCAAATATATTTTTGTCTATTTATTTGTCTAAATTGAAATTTTAGTTTCTTCGTTTCTAAATTTTGTTGTCTTGTTATTAATTAATTTTTAAGATTTTTATCTTTTATTAATTTTAATGTTGTGATATTCTTGTTAATGATATAATATTTAGATGATACATGTAAACTAAATAAAATATTTATATCATTACTGCTGTTTTGAATTTTATTTATTTATAAAACTGATTTTAGAAACAAGAAAATAAAAAAATATATTTTTGTCAAAATAGAAAAATAAAAAATAGATTTATAAAAACGTTTGTAACTATTGGAGAGGAAGTTGACGGAGTGAAAGAACACCGTTTATGTTGATGAGTAAGAATAGTAGATTAATAAAAGGCTTAGAAAGTGAGAAGTGATAATTAGAAGTTAGAATATAGGCAAAGCATAGATAAATGAAGCACAAGTCCGTACGGATCGTAAGAATGAAGCAATCGAAGAAATGAAGCTTGTGCTCTATTTTTGACTAGTTGGGGACTTGGGAGTTGGATTGGAATGGTGGGGTACCATCACGGGGTGCACATAGTTCCATTTAGAGCATCTTTCCCACTATCTCAAATTCAATTGGGTACTTTATTGAGGCAAATTCTAAATTCGGATATACTTTAAAAATTATTTCAATTTTGACGATATTTATTAGAAGTATGATTTTATAATTATATTCAATTTTATATCTTAAATATTGATTTGATTCATGTTGAGATATTGAATTTTGATAAATGCATATTATATACAATGACATTAAAATCACACAACCATTGGTTCACTTTCCAATTTCCTTCTCCAATATTACCTCAAAACAGCCTACGTATTTTATTGTATTACCTCCAAAACAGCACACCATAGAGTTAATTGAATATAAGAAAAAAATTAAAAGCTTCGTCACATCCAAAAAGCTAACGATAATGTTAATAGAAGGTGTAATACAATTTTTTTGACAAAATTTGGAAAGATCGTTTGCATAGAGAATTAAAAAAAAAACTTTGTTGAGTGTTCAGTTGCTTTAAATTGACATAACAAATTTAATTTATAATAGATCTAAAATGTTATAGATATCAATACTTGGATATTTTAATAATTTTAATTTTTTAAAATTATAAATATTTTTTTTATTGTATTTCTTTAACGTGAATGTTATAAGTTTGTTTGTAGATTTATTTATTTTATCTGAACAACATTAAATTTATATTATTTTCGTTATAATTTAATAATTTAAATGATTAAATATATTTTTTTCACTAAAAAACTGATATATTAGCAACTTGCACAATAATATTTCTTTATTAGTTCTTTATGTTTATTAGAGTACATATATGAATCATTTAAATTTTTCTTGCAACTATATCTTTTAAGTCATGTTGTATCGTTACCCTTTTAATACAATCTATTACAAAAGTATACATGTGACCTCTATAGATTTTATGTGTTTATTAAACGATGGTAATATGACAAATTTTAATAATAACTAGTAAAAACTATTTTATTTTAAAAAAATCCTAATTTTTTTAATCTTCTTCTCTTGATCATCTTCCAACACTTCATCTTATAATCCTACAAATTTTAGGAATAAAATCTAAAATTTATACACAACAAAACCCAACTTTTCCCCTTCACGAACATTTGCAATCTCGCCATAAATCCACATTTGGTTTTTTCCTTCTTTGTAAAACCCTAGCAAAATTTTGATTATAAAATTTTGATCATAAGCATCACAAGCTTCCAAAATTCAACAAATGCGTTATCACTGGTCAAACCCCAAATCCATTCCTCTTGCCACCACATTCATCAAGCAATAGATGAGTACACTACAACATGCAAACTTGGTCTTAGACCTTATTTTCTTGTTCAATGTTTCTTCTTCTCCCCCAATAAGAATCTCAAGAAAAAAAGTTACCATTTTGATAAATGAATTGGTTCCAAAAGCTTCTGAACTTTTTAATCAATTGAATTCAAGACCTTCCCTTGTTGAGGAAATAATTAAAAATGTTTTGGGTTTTGTTAAAAAAAAGTTGTGAGAAATGTTTAATGAGATCTATTTATTTTAGAAAACGAACTTGTTAATATGTGTTTTTAGTGTAATTGTACAAAAAAATATTATATTAAAAAACAATAATTTTATGTTTTTTAGAAATTAAAAACACAGTTTATATTTGGCCTTTACATTTCTACATTTAGTTATTTCTTTAACATGTGTTGACATTTAATAATGAACATTATTTATCTTTAAAAAATGAGAATTAATGAGAGAATTATTTTTACCAAGAGAATGAGGTAACTTACAAAAAAGAAAGAAAAAAAAAACCCGTGAAAAAGGATAGATGTTAATGTTGTAGGCAAGATGCCCTGTCATATTTGTTCATTCACGTGGTAATGGATTTCGAGAGATAACATGAAACAGAATGATTGTGGCTAGCTCGACGATGTACCAAAAGCAACCAAACAACAAATAATTATAGTCAAACAACTTTAGTAGAAAGTTTTGAAAAAAAGTCCTTCGGGAAAGCAAAATTATTGGACCCGTTTTACTCGTATTTTGTGATTACTAATTGGTCAGCATTATTTTACTTATGAGTGAAAAGCATCAACTTGTTCTTGTTGTTTGGTGTTCAGAAAATGTTGACATTAGAGACAAAAAAAGCAGATAAAGGTTCGTGCTCCTTTTATCGGTTTGTGCTTTTGAGATTTGCAATGTCAAATTCTTCACTTCTACTCCACTCCTATTTTTGACACAGTCAATTTTAAAGTAATCAATATTTTGTGGCGAGTTCTTTATACCACTTTCATAATTAATGATCTAATAGTAGCTTTTTTTGGAGTATGATATAGTAGCTAGATTAAGTAACATTTTACAAAATTATATCTTCTTATATATGCAATGGTTCTACCACCTTGTCAAGTACTTCTTTTCTAATTCAAACTATCTTTCATTCTCTTTAAATAAATATTTATTTGAACGATAAAATATTTATATATATATACATATATATCCTTTATCTTCTGAAAATAAAATACCGATGATAATTTTAATCCAACTAGTATTCTAGATCTTATTCAAATGAATTTTCTTTTGTAACTCCTTTTAACATATGGCTCTTGAAATATTGAATATAACATATATGATTAAAATAAAGAAAAAGACATAAAATATCTCATTAAAGATCTTGTAGAATTGGAGTTCGCAGTCACAAACCACTAAGAAACATGCAACTAAGGATAACATAATGTATACAAATATAGTATAATTCAATTAATGCATTGCTGCCGCCGTATGCTATTGGACTTTGGACATACATCAAGTACTAGTATGAGCAAATTGGTTAGCAATTTTTATATTCATGTTACTGAAAGCTGTTTACATGTATCGATATTAAAACGATCCAGCCTCAAATCATCCCTATTAGGGATGAGAATTAAATGTGCCCCACATATACTCATCTTAACCCATTTAATTTAAGTAAAAAAATCTAATTTAATTGAATATAGATGTAGATTTTCTTCGAAATTAAAATTCGAAGGCGAATATAAATTTGAGGTGGTGATATCTATTT
This sequence comes from Cicer arietinum, assembly GCF_000331145.2. Taxonomy (NCBI): domain Eukaryota; kingdom Viridiplantae; phylum Streptophyta; class Magnoliopsida; order Fabales; family Fabaceae; genus Cicer; species Cicer arietinum. The sequence continues at coordinate 5,275,754 of NC_021160.2, read as the reverse complement.
TACATTTATATCTGAATTCGTCCCGTAAATAATATTATTGTAATTTTTAAATTTTATATATATATATATATTAAATGTAGTTAATATTTTTTTTAAATATTAAAAATTATAATTTATTTCTATAGAAAATATTTTTTAATTTTATTATTATCTAATAATAATTATTTTATTATATTAATTATAATAGATATGCTTTCTAAATTTATAATTTTATATATATAAGTGGGAACATGTGTGAACGAATAAATCTGAATACTATTGCGGGTGAGAATGGTGGCTTAAATTTTACATCTGCTATAAAATGGAGATGAGTGTGAATTTTTTCCGATTAGCCGAACACGAGGGTGGAAGAGGCGAAATCTATCTCTACCTCACTTGGTAGACTTTAGATTTATAGTAGCATTATTTTAAGAAAATGTAACCAAATGTTCTAAGGAAACAAAAATAAATATAAAATAATATTTTAAAATTTGTGTATTTGATTTTTTAAAATTTGAGCTTATCAAAACAAAATTTATATTTTTTTATTTTGTATATATATGCATTTAGGTGACTGTCAGACGTTTATTTTATTTAAATTAATGAATTGTGATTAATAATATTTTTTAATTTACATAATTTAGTTAATTACTTTTATTTACAATTTATTATGAATAAGATACAAGTCAAGTTTTATTTTGCAAATAGTGTATTCGTTCTTCAAAATTTAGAAAATTTTATTTTCTAAAAGAAATAATCTATTTTTAGAATTTTAACAAATGCTTTAACAATACCTATTTTTTAGAGTAATAATTTAATCTGTTTCTTTTAAAATCAACTGCATGCAAAATGACAGTTGATAAAAATTTGGGAATTAATGTACCTATATATTATCACTCTTACAAACAATTAGATACAGCATTTGCTTACAGCTTAACAGAGTTATATTATACGATTTTTGAAAAGATAATATAAATAAAAAACGCAGGAATAATATTTTAAAATAGTGGAAAATGAGATAGAAGTCAAAAGGAGGAATTCTAAAGTTCAAAACACGAGGGCTAAGGAGGTAAGGTTGAGCAGTAAAGTCACATGGGACCAACAGCCCATAATGGTTAGGGTTGCGGGCCCCTTGCACCCTGTCTAGTCTATAGTAGGCTTCAAAATTAAGAATAACTTTGTCCATGTTTCCGAGGCATACTAAATCAGAATAATTTTATGACAAAGAGTATTATCTTTATATTTAAATTGTAAGAAAAACGCTACCAAGTGTTTGCCACGGTTGTTAAAATAATTCAAATTCAAATATAGAAAGAGACTTTTAAAACTTGTGTAATTTCTATTTTAAAAATGTAAAAAGTTAAGCTTTCTTTTAAAAATTATAATTTATTTCCAGTATATTTATTACTATGATCATTAATTGTAAATACTTATTACTTTTATTATACTATTTTTATCTATAATTATAAACACACATTGATAAAAAAAAATACTATCTCTTAGATTAGGTTTCATTTCAATTTATTATTTGTATTTATTATTATTAATTAGTATTATTAATTTATTTTATGTTAAATTATTATTAAATATATATATATATATATATATATAAATGACATTATAGTTATTTTATATAAAATAAACACATTAATTATACTTTTAATTTTTTTTACTAAGAGTAAAATTTGTAACAAAAGCTTAAATTTTAAAATAAATGTAATATAAATTAAACATGGTAGATAGTAGATTTAATGTAATAATCTATGTATAAATTATATTAAAATATATTATTGATTTCTTTTTAGTTGTCATATTTGTAAAAAAAACTATTCGTATTTAATTGACGTTTTCAAAATTAATGCAATAATAATAATTGATTTTTTAATAATACTTTAATTTATTTATTATAAAAAAAATAATATAAAATAATAAATTATAGACGATATTATATAAAAAGATAAATAATGATATAAAAATTAATAAATCAATATATTAAATTTGACTTTTTATTTTGCAAGATAAATTAATATTATTAATAATTAGTTGTATGTCTCTGTTTTATAAAATTAGCTGTTAATTTATAGTTGATAGCTGAAAACTATTAAATTAATTTATTATGTAATAAAATTAATAGTTCAATTAATCTAAAATATAAAATGATATTCTTAGTTAAAAATAAATTATATCAATTAATCCTTATAATATTTTAAAAGTAGTAATTTAAATATATTTACTTTATTTATGTACTTATTTATTTATTAATTTATTTTACATTAAAATAACTAAATAAATTATTTACTTAAAAATATTTAAATGTTTTTAAATTAAATTATTTATAAATAATTTAAAATTATAATAAATAAATTACTGATTAATTCGATATATATTATTGATTTATTTAATTAGTTTATTTATTTTAAATTATTTACTCTAAAATATTATCTATTATAATTAATTTAAATTTAAAAGTATATAAATTATTTAATTTTAATTATAATAATTAAATTATAAATAGTAAAGAAGAATTTTATTACAATAATAATAAAGTAAAATAAAAAATTATAAATTTGTAAACTATTTTAATTAACTTATTAGAAATTGTTATAAGCTGTAAATTATAAACTTATAAGTGAATGTTATAAAGAAAAACTTATAACTTATAAGTTATAAATAGTTTTTTTCATTACCAAACGGAGCCCCTATATGCTCACACATTGCTTTTTAGATAAGACAATGAGGTTGGGCCTGGAAAGCAAAATTGGATTCTAACCAGAAGCACGAGCTTGGATCGTTGGCTGGGCCTAACTCTAGTGCTTCAAAATCGAAATAAGTAGTAATGCAGTTCAATGTTCAAGTTAAAGTCGATAAAAAAAAGTTACTTATAAAAAATGTTATCAAGTTAAAGTATTATTGACGGAATAAAATGGTAATTGTTCGTATCACCCCTTTATTATTGTTTATAAATTACAAAATATACTACCAAAAATACGATTTTGATAGAGTATTTTACTAAAAAATCAGGGGTCTTAAAAAAAAGTTTTATTGCAGTTTATTATATCGGTTGGGCCTGGACTGGATTTGTCTGTAGAGCAGTGTGTGTAACCGCTGGGAATGGAGCTGAGTAAAGTTTCAATTTTACCAATTAATCTCATAATGTATTATATTAGAAAAAACATAATGAGGAAAATGTGAAATCCGTATATAGTTCTCTCACTAAATTTTGTGAAAAGGAAATTGGTATCGGATTTCATTTTTTCATATCTAAATTTTGTCATTGCCAATCATCAAGTTTGTACTAAGTTGAATGTGTCTTTAACCTTCATCATTGCGAGTTCCAGTTAATTATTACTCCTAAGATTGTAGAAAAGTCTCCAAGCAATGGACCTATAGTGTAGGGAGCGATATAATTTATTATAAGAAAATACATTTATGTTATACTTTTTAACAATTATTGAATGATACTTTTTTATTTTATTTTTATTTTAGTGTTTTAACAATTGTACAATATAATAATTTTTTGTTATATAAATATTTAAAATGAATAAATATCATAAATAATATTTAATAATTAATGATGAAATAAAAAAGGAAAAAAAGAAAATAGTTTATATAACAAATAAAGTTTGATTTTTGTAGGAAAATATCTACAAAATGTACCATTCACAATAATTGATTCAATTAACTTTCAACATTATTTTGTCATGTAAACATTAAACATGGACATAAAATATTTATTGGATTTCTAATATGACCCTGATCCAATGTTTGATATCGTTATTTCTAATAAATTTTAATAAAGTATTATATTTTCTTTCCATTTTTTATTATCATAAAAATAATAAACATCCACTCTCGTATCATTTTTTCTATATTAGACAATTCAATAATTATTTGCATTTAAGAATGTTTATTAAATTGAGATGATAATAATTTTGAACATAATCTTTCCCCATCTCTAGAGAAGTGCGTCGCCGAACTCACATATAATAAAAATTTAATTTTAAACATAAATTTAACTATTTAATGCATGGCCAAATTAAATATTTTTAAAATAAAGAAGTGCTAACAACACTATCATATATAATAAAAATTTAGTAACGTATGAAGAACCCGTGCTATAGGAAAAAATGTAATGTTTATATGCTAATAATCGTCATACAAGAATATTGCTTGATACATAGTTTTTTCCTTAGCAATATTTAATTAAAAGGCTAGATCAACAACGTACAAGATGTATATATATATATATATATATATATATATATATATATCTTAAAATTACTTTTCACCGTTATCTAATAATTATTTATGTTACTGTTCCATATGCATGTTATAAAAGATTTTATTTATTTATTTTTATAAAATAATCATAATAGTGATGAAACTACTCATAATTTAACGAGGGAATCAAATATAAATATATAAAAAAAGTTATATTAACTTAATTAATAAACAAAAAAATTCACAATCATTTAATTATATAAAATATAAATTGAAACAACACAAAGAAAATACTTAATAATAGTTATTTAAAAAAATTAAGTTCGACGATGCATTAAATAGTTAAATTTATCTATAATTAATGTTGTACTAAATAGATTGATAATATTTTTTTAAAATATAAACAATTAGTTTATTTGTATGAAGTTAACAATTTATTTTATCTGAGTTTTTTAATTTCTATAATTTTCATTGCTGATAAAGCTTTATTTGTATTTGTTGAAAATATTAGACGAGTTAAAATAAGAAAAAAAAATTTAAGTGTCTTATTTCTATTAATTTTTGACAAATAAACTTATTTAAGATAACTAAACATAAAAATATATCAATTAATTTATTAAAAAAAATGGAGATGTTGAGACTATCCCAATATTACACTACCCTTCCCTTATAGTGGCTACCCTAATTTTTCTATATAAAAAAAAAAGAAAATACTAACAAGTGCTCGAAAGATATATCTAAAGATATAAATATATTACATTAAAAAATGCATTAAAAATTGTGTACTAAACTTTTAAAAGTTCAAAATCTATTATTGTCGATGTAAAATTTCTACTTTTATATCCGTAAAGAAATTTATTAGCATTACACATAATTTAATACAATACAAATAACCATTTCTTTATGAAGATTGTCTCATGATTGTATCCCTTGTTGTAGCCTTATTTATAAGATAGTTTTTGACATTAGGTCAGCTCCAAAGCCACCTTAAGTTAGCATAATTGGCTGAAATTTTTTATATTATTTTAATTAAGATGCATTAATGGAAAGTACAAAAGTACCTCAACCCATTACAATCTAATTATTTTCCTTGGAAACAAACAAATAGGTCATTATACCAATGAGCAAATACATAGCTAAGGTACAAAAATGGTTTGTATAACCAACCATATCTAAGAGAGAGTTGTAGATGTAGAGATCCTTTTTTTCTTTTTCTTTTAAGGGATGCAGAGATCGTATATATATGGATTATAGATAGAGGCTATTCTAATTAACTTTAAGAAAAAGATACACAAAAAGAAACGTGCATACACATCTTTAAAATAGTTTTAAACTAAACATATAGCAAATTTACTACGATTATTCTTTTGGTTTCCACGAGTGAGTAATTGGAATCAATTCATAATTAAGCAAACATAGTTCATGTATTGATATTACCATATATATTGAGAAACATGATATTTTTCATTGTCATGAAGTTTATGACAAAGTTTACAACATAATAATTAATACCTCTAAAATAAAATATTAAATAAAAACATATTTAAAGAGTTAATGTATTTATTTTAAAATATCTATCAAATACATTAACTTTTTGATATGTTTTTATTTATATTTCATTTAGAAGAGAGTATATTATAAACTAATTTATTAGTTTAGTTGAATGCATCTCTCTCACATGCTTATATTTTATGAACACACGATTGGAAATGGAGTCTCTTTTGAAATGCAAAATATATCCTCACACAGCAATCAACTTCATAGCCTCTGAACAAAAACTTTGTTGTACTTCCATAGCAAGTTCCTCCAAACTTAGTTGACATCCCAACTCTATCTGTAGTAACAAAATGAATAAAACAAAGGTGTTGATGAGAAGTATCCATGCAAAATAAAATAAAAGTGTAATTCATTATTTTTTTGAACCAAATATCAAGCAAGACTAGTAACAGCCAATCTATTAGATAATAATAGCTTTATATATCCAATGATAAGTAATATAGTTCATATTTCTTTCTTTACTTCACTTTGTTGTCTTGTTTTTTCCATTGAAGTGTCACGAACTATCACACTCATACATGGTACTTATATAAGCTAACTTTGGTATTTATTCACTATTTCATTTATTATTTGCATGACACGTAATCCCAAAAGAATGCATGTTGAAGATTTACGTGTGGATTCACGGGGAAGCAAACCGTACATACATGGTTATATAGTTGTGGAATTTCATGTTGGAATTTACATAAATGCTCTATAAAGTACCACAATTACTTTTTCAATAAATTAAATATGGAGTTATGGCATGCACTTTTTTCTTAATAAGTTAGAAGTTTGATCGCATTAGTAAAAAGGATGTAAAAGGGACGGTGAAGTTCAGAAACATAGAGAGCAAGTTTATGTATTCAATTATTTATTTGCTAATTTTAATAACATTCGAATTCCATATCCTTTCAATTGCAATTTTGTATTGTTGCTTAATTTGGATATTTAAATCCAAAGCTTTGTGTTTAAGTTACCTTCCTTGATTATTAATTCTTGTGCATGTATTATTAAGTACACACGTTAACTAAAATCGGCCATATTTTTTTTAAATAATTAAGTTGGGGAGATTAAGGTTGCTTAATAATTAAGTTGACGAAATGAAAGTTGTTTTCAATTTGTAGATATTTATTATGTTTGGACGTGTTAAGTTTCTCATATTTAATCTTTCTATCACTTTTCTTGGATTAGTGTTAATATATTTTAGTTTTTTTTTTTTTAAATGTTGCGTTATAATTATGAATTTATAAAACAATTATGAGAAGAATAGTTATGTTTTTTTTACCTTGACTACAAATTGATATAGGACGGTCTCCTCCATGCTACTGATGTTAAGATGAAGGACTTCAAATGATAGATTTTCTAAAATAGTTATAATCCTTGAAACTTGACCTTGAATTCTATGAGAAATCACTCTCAAAATCACATTTGGACCTGAAATTTTCACTTCTACATCCGCAATTGAAGAATTGCAACTTGCACCTAGTTCCTTGAAAGCATTAGTATCAATTCCTCCCGAGGAGATATCAAATTGATGAAGTGTTGGTTGAAGTGTTCTTGGACTTGGACCAGGGCTAGGGCTTAAACTCTTCCTTCTCTTTTGTGATTCCAAAGATTGAAGAACTTGGTGCAATTCATTGATGAATTCTATAACTCCCCCTATTATTGATGCTTGGTCTCCCTAAAAATCAAAAACAAAACAAAAATAACTTGAGAATCAATCACACACATATTCAAAAAGGATAATTAAAAGAAAATACTACTAAAAAAAGTTAAATTACCAAAATATTAAAGACAAAAAAATATTTTAAACTTTAATTTCGGTGTGTCTAATTTAATTAATAGTTTGATAACCGATCACACACTTATATTCAAAGATTAAAAAAAAGGATAATTAGTACAAAATACCGCTAGAGAAAATTAAATCAACCTTTAATTTTAATATTTTTAACACTTCACCAAGAAATTAAAGAAGAAATTCATGTTTTTGTGTTTTTTTTTAATATAGTAGAGAAAAAATATAGTGATAGTGATGGAGAGAATATGTACCCTTTTAATATAGAAAGAAGGGGTCAAGGACCTTAAAACTTTGAGATGTTCATTCATTTGTCTTCTCCTGTTCCTCTCGACGGCTATGTGAGACATGATTTTCTTAAAAATATATAACTATGGTTGATGGTTTTCTATTATTTCTCCTTTTGGAAGCTACTATATAGTTTTTATGTTCTACACAAGAATCAAAGTATGGTCTATTTATATGATCCAAAATAAAGAGTCCTCACAAAATAGTATACTTGTATATTTTGGTACGTAATAAATGCTATAGGTTGCTTTCCCGTGAAGTATTCTTGAACATTGTTTTGCATATAGACACATACACACACTCTCTCTCTTTTATTTCTTGCTTATTATTAAACATTACGCGTCTCACGCTTATGATCTTGCATCAATTACATGCCCTCGTGAGTTAAAAGATAGATGGTTATTTTCTCATCTTTCCCATGCATTTTTTATCCGTTCCATTTCCATCATTCATGCATGCCTTGCCGAGATCTTCACGCTCAACTTACTCACAAAGTTGCCACTATCTAGATTCTACCTATCTGGTATATATATGCTATGAAAATTAGGGATCAATGCAACCTAATCTAATATTGAAAAATATCATCTAAAGTCATTTATTAAAAAGAGAAGATCTAAAAGTAATTTACTTAAAAAATATATCATTTATTTTACAAATTGGATTTATAAAGATGATTAGACATAATAAAAAAAAACTTTATATTAGTCAATAAGTATAAGAAATTGTCCTGCGTTGGATAACAAAGTGGATATTGAACACAATATAAGTTAGAGAGCGTATATATCTAATGCCTTAAGGGTTTAGACGGATACATTGTATGACGTCTGACGTCTAATTTATTTATGTAGTTGCTCTAACCTTGTTATAAGATAATTTTGTAAGGGATAAAATTAAAATTTTATTTAACTTTTTTAAAATAACAATCCCATAATAACAAGCATAATTGTAAAAAGAAAAAATAACAAGCATAATTGGTCACATACATGTTCTCCTTCCAAAGGCGAAAAGTTGTCGCAAGCTCACAATCACACCAAAACTAGCAACTCTAGAGTACACATAAGTTTTATATTTATTGCTCTTAAATACCATAATTAATTGTTTACATTAACTTATTTAGGGACGTAAGTATATGTACTATTGGAAAATACTTTAATTAAGATATATATGTCTTATAGGTATCAAGTCATAAATTTTAATTAGTAGAAGCATAATATAATATAAGAATATGATTTTAAAATATTAGATTAAAATAGATGGTTAAAATTAAAATTTATTTTTAAGTGAGATACGTGACCTATTCTTTTCTTTGAGTTCCACTCTTTTAACTTTCCCTTCTCCATTCCTATTAACAATATGGGCCCTTTTTTCATCAGCCTCTCTTTCTCTACCTCTCTTAACAAGCCATCCAGATCTACTCTCAAACACAACAATCAAACACAAATATAGCAAATTCCTCCAATATTTAGATTTACTCAACATCAATAATCTCTATTGTTATTCAATTTACACAAACACTTCAACATAAGCATATTTCTTCATAAATCATACATAGCATATATCTTCATCTTCTTAAAAAAAAAAACACTTCATCTTCTTTTTCATACTTTTTTTGTTTGTTTGTCTCTGATGACGGATTCCACATCTATCAGTAGTCATTGGAACAATAACTAGCGAATATTTTTGGAGAAAATCCGCACACGCCAAAGACAAATATAATATTTTTATGGGAAATTGTTGTGGGGCAGCATCGTCGATGGAGTGGGCCGGAGAAGATTGGGGTTCATTGACATCAAAGCAGAAGAGTAAAATGAATTCAAGCAAGGTGTTTGATGAAGTTCATGGGTTGAGTTTGGGGAATATAGAAAAAGAGAAGCTTTTAGGTGCACTTAGAGCTTCTTCAGATGCAAATGGGAAAGTAAAAATAAAGATATCAAAGAAAGAGCTTGCAGTGTTGTTGGGAGGAACAGAGAAACAAGGTGTTGGAGGAACAGGACATGCTTCTGCTGAACAAGTTTTGGTTGGTTTGTTAAATGCTAGAGATCATGTCAATGAGAATCATGATCATGGACATCATAGGTAGAACTGTCAATTTGACAAACTCCCTAATTATTGACCCCAACCCAAATTTTGAAGGGGTCAAAAAAATTAATAATTGACAAATGTCAATATTATTAGGTTAAACGTCTTGATGTGATTTTAAAATTCAAAACTTTGTATTTATGTGAATTTATATAGTGATATTTATTGTCTCTTCTATGTATAACAAATATCAATTGAAAGTTAAGTTAGTGTTAGAAAAAAATAATGATATCGAGAGTACTAATAATATTCATATTTATTGTAAAGTATCACAAAATTGACAATTGGGCTCTGTTTGATAGTCTATTTGTTAGTCGTTCACCAAATGTGGACTCATTTTCAAGCTGGACTTTGAGCATGTATTAGAGGAAATTAGAATGGGCCTATGTCAATTTCTCTCACCCCACAGTTTTCCAAAAATTATGTTTTACTACTATTTCTCACTTTTAACTATTTTTATTTATCCTATTTTAAGAATTTATGAAAAACTCAAACTTCAATTTTATGGAACAAAAAATACGTAGTGCATTTTAGAAAATAATAAAAAATATTTTTTAACGTTTTTATTGTTTTTAAAAATATAAATAATTGTTCATTTGAAAAATCTATTATTTCCTTATTAACAAAACTAGAAGGAACATAAATTTTAGAATGATTTTTAAAAGTAAACTGTGTCTAAAATTTCAATTTTTTAAAACATGTGATTTTAAGAGTAAAAATGTGTTCTAAGAAATCTGAAATTTTAAATATTTAGATTGCATTGTTTGTTTGTAAATTGTAATTAATAGCATAACAAGTGACATTTTAATAAATAAATCAAAAAGAGACGTAGATTTTCCTTAGCGGAAGTCCAACGTCATGTCATGATTTTCGAAAAGAAACAAGAGAAAGAATCGAGTGTGTCGGTATTTTTTGAAAAATTCAAAATCTTAAGTTTGTCGAAAGTTTTAGAAAAATCAAATTTAATTTTTGTCAGTAATTTCAAATAAAATTATGTTCTCAAAAACAGATATTTGATTTTAATATTTTTTTAATTATTTTATATGTAATTGAAATAAACATTCTTTAATACATATTTTTTTTAATATATTCTATATCTCTTTGTATATCTATTTTCACGATAAATTTAATTTATTTTTCTTATTATTCTTACTTTTTAATTTCACATTCACTTCTCTCTTTATCATAGATTAAACAACAAGAAAAAAAATTTCAATCTATCTTTTTTTATTTATTATTTCTTGTTTACAATTAATTTTTTCTCTTTAATTTTAATGCAAAAAAAATTACATTTAGACTATATCAATGCTTTTAATATAAAAGAATAAATAGTTTTAGGTAACATTTTTATAGAATAGGATAATTAAGCAAACTTTTTATTTTTTAAATTTTAAGAAATATAAAACTTTTAATAATAATGATCAGAATCCAAATAATATAGTTTTGCACTCAATACTTAGCTTGTCATTCATAATTTTAAAGTGTTTCTTCATATTAGAGATTTGGATAGACATTGGTATCTTTGGAATCCACGTACCAATTAAATGTTCTAGTATTTTTTAGGCTAAATTACATTTGTGTCTTTTAACTTAATTTCAGGTAACGTTTTAGTCCTTTATCTTTTTTTTTCCCGACTAGGTCCTTTATTTTAATTTTAAGTGACAATTTGATATTTTATGTTTTAAAATTTCAACAATGATATCCTTTTTTATACAAAAATTCAAAAAAAAAAAAATCAATCAAAACTCATAAAATTAATTATATTCTTCAATATAATACAAATTTCATCAAATTTGTAACGCAAATCTTCAAATAAACTCATATTTTCATACTTTATTTGATATTTTTAGGAATAAATGACTAAATCAGGAAGAAAAAAAAGATAAAGGACTAAAACGTTACCTGAAATTAAGTTAAGGGACCACATATGTAATTTAGTCTATTTTTTATTAATGGTATAAAGTTTATATGAATTAAATTTCAATGACTCAATAGAGTTAAGTTAGATCAAAATTGAGAATGACATAACTGATTTAGAAATTAGTTTGAATGAAAATTAACCAATTGTGGTATACATAAAAAAAAAATGGTAGTATACTTCAAAAATTTAATAAAAATAACCAAAATTGCATTGCTATAAGACAATGTAACCAAAACTTATCCACAAAGAAAAAAGAGAATATGTGGAATTATTTCCTTAATTAAAATTCCTTTGGCTTAAGAACATGTTGCAACTGAGATTTCTGGCTTTTCACTCTTTCTTCCAAAGGAATAACTTTGGAATTAATTTTTGGAATTCCTTTTGGCTACTCTATGCACCCTTTCATCCCACGAATTATATGAGGATTGATATTATCTTTTGAGTTTCCTTGTCCCAATAATTCCAACTCTTTGAAGCTTCTTTCAACAAAATCTTTACATAGAGAAGAAGAAACTGTTGTTTCATCATTAGTATACATCATTTGACTTTGAGAACTTTCAATGTGGATTGGAAATAAATCAGCAGACTCTGAGAAATTATAAGAAAGTTCAAGAATTTGTCGAATGTTAACCGATTCAATTTGTTGTTTAATCAACTCGACATTCTCTATTTCCTTATTGTTAACTTCATCACCTCTTGATCTTAAGAACATTTGTAAATATTCAACCAAATTTACCATTTCATTATATTTATGTTCGAGTACATTTTTGGCGTCACTTAGCTTCATTTGATTTAATGTTCTTCAAAATATGTTTGATTTTTTCCTTGGAGGAATTCTGTGAAGCTTTAAGTTTTTTTATGGAATTTTGACCTTGAAGGAGTTCTTCAAGTAAAACAGTGACAATTGAATCATGTTTAGTGGCTAATTTTTTGTTTTCTAGAAGCTTCCTTCTATGAACTATTGTGGAATACTCATTGGATGCTTTTTTAAGAGAAGGGTTCCATTTTGTTGATCCTTCTTTTGAAGATTTCATAAATGGCATAGAGGCTTCAAGCTGAGGACAAAATATATCCATAGGTAATCAATAAATACTATAGAAATATATGACTTTGATGAATTTGATGTTGTTGGAGATTGAAATATGAGTTTATTTGAATATTTGAGTTATGCATTTGATGAATATATGAATTTTCTTGAAATTTGTATTGAATTTTATGGGTTTTGTTTGAAGATTTTGATGAATTTTCTAAGTTTTTGTAAAGAAAGGATAACATTGTAGACATTTTATAATATAAATGATAAAATTGTTACTTAAAATAAAATAAAAGACTAAATCGAGAAGAAACAAAAGTTAAAGGATTGAAGTGTTACCTGAAATTAAGTTACTGAATCGTGGGAGCAATTATGTCTAATAAGTAAGTTAAAATTAATGTTATTTTAACATCATTGACGTATAAGAACAATTATAATATACTAACTATAATTTTTTTCATTGTTTGTTTGACAATGAGTCACTAAAGAAATCGTTGAAACATATAATTCATACATGGGATAAATATAATTTGTTATTAATCAATTAGTTCACATTAATACTTTTTTATAGCATAATAATAAAAAGAAAATAATTATAAAATACTAATTATAATTACCGTACACATGATAAAAGAGAATTTCTTTATTATGTAGGGACTAAAATCTAATTTCTTACATTTTACAGAAATTTAAAAATCATTAATTAGTCAACTGTTAAAAAACTAACGACGTTAAGTATTATAGACTTGAACGAAAATATTTACATTTTGCAGTACTTAAACTAAATTTTTTTTCTTTTAAAGAAAATATTAAAATTAAAATTCTTACATTTTGATTAAAATTCTTACATTTTGTAAGAATTAATTGCATATTTAAATCAATAAAAAAATGTTTAATGTTTATTCTATTTTCATATGTCCTTGTAATAATTTTTAAGGTGATGGTGAGAATTTAATGCATATCAATTCATCTCATGCCTCTAATAACCCTCATTGAATAACTTCAAATGTATTCCTTACTTCCCGTGAGAATCAATCAATGACCATTTAAATATTTAAATATGATAAATGAATATATTTTATCCATAATTTCTTCTCAATTAGACTAATTTGTTATTATATGTGCGATGTGATAGGGTGTGTTTCATCAATCTAATTTAATAAAGATTAAAGATAAACAAGAACTAGATTTTTTTTTCTTCTCTTAATCTCATTGTTGTTGTTGCCGGTTTCAATTAGATGGAGAAATTTATGAATACCACGAGCAAAAACGTTAGAAGCCACATACATGATGATATTGCATTTTCTATTCTATCAAAATTACCAATAAAATCTTTGAAGCGATTTGGGTGCATATGTAAATTATGGGCTTTCTTATTTGAAAATTATTATTTTATGGACATCTATCGCAACAATTTCATATGTAGAACCCATTCTAAGTACGTCGGTACATCTTACCTCTTTAATCAAGTTGGCAACTTTTATCAGGAATCCACGTCCGATTTATTTTTATTTTCTGGGGAGAGATTTGAAAGGAAGGTCAAATTAAATCACTCAATTCCAATTAAAGATATTGATAAAACTATAACTATTTTTGGTTCTCATAGTATCAATGGTATTCTATGTATCAATTTTGATAATATTTTTGCATTGTGGAACCCATTTACAGAAGAAGTCAAGGTCATTCCTCCTAGCTCTATTGAGTCTATACCTTACCGCATTGTTAGGCCTTGTATTTACGGATTTGGTTACGACAATGTTATGGATGATTATAAAGTAATTCGACGTGTAGTATTTGATGAGTTAAGTTACATGGATTATACAGGTCTTGATTTGGACTTTGACGATATACCTTGGGACGATATATCCTATGAACCATCTTGTGAGATATATAGCCTAAGAAGCAACTCTTGGAGGAAAATCAATGTTGACGTTCATTTGAATAATCAATGGCAGATAGTCCAATTCTACAATGATGGAATATGCCATTGGTGGAATAACGATATCAACTACCTTTATGACACATGCTTGATGTCATTTGACATGAGTAATGAAGTACTCTTTAAAACACCCATGCCTTTAGACAAAGATGATAATCTTGATCTTAAATGGGTGGAGAGACACTTGATTATGCTAATTAATGAATATGTTTCTTTGATCTCTTTTCATGAAGATACAACAACTTTCCACATATCTATTTTGGGAGAAATTGGTGTGAAGGAGTCGTGGAATAAACTCTTTATTATTGGACCTTTTCCTTATGTTTTAAAACCTGTTGGAGCAGGAACAAAAGGAGATATATTATTCGTAAAAGAAAACAGAGAATTAGTATGTTTTAATTTGGGTACCACGATGATCGAAGAAGTTGGTGTGCAATGGATTATAGATCAAATGATAATTTATAAGGAAAGTCTTCTTTCCATTAGAGAAATAAATAAATAAATTTTACTTGTCATAACTTAAGAAGTGTATTAACCTAGTTATTTCGATTTTACAATGTCTACAAAGTAATTTAGTAGTTGTAAAATTTAGAAACCATTCCATAATATGAATCTTGTTTTATCAATTTTATTTTTAAGGTTACTTTTTTTTTTTCTAGATAAATAAATAAATATTCTTTCCATCACTCCAGAGGTCTATTAACGTCGTTCTTAGAATTTTACATTGTATACGAAGTGGTTTACTCATTCTCAAATTAAAAAACTATAAGACTTGTGTCTTACTCTATATTTTTAGCATAATATTTTTTTTTATTCGTATTTTATGACCTATAAGATTTCGCAATCTTTTGTTGGTGTGATATGATTTTTATTGAAAATAGAGTTATTTTTTTAACTAAAATATATTTATGTGGCAACCAAAGTTTCGGTTAAAGTTTAAAATGAAGCTTTATATTTTTGGGAAATTGAATTTTTTTAATTCAATAGTCAAATTTGAAATGGGATTTGATTTTAATAAAATTTGAGATGAGACTTCTTGGCGTGGCTTGTGATTTTGTTGAGACAATTTATATTGTTGACAGTAAAAAATATTAAACCAAATAATTTTCAAGAACTTGTTGTTTGTTTTCAACTTTTATAAACACTTTTATAAAATTATTGAAATTTTGTGGTGTTTTATTTCGAAACTTAATGAAATTATTGTGCAAACGTTTTCATGATTGAATTTGTGTTACGACTATCAGCTTCATAAATAAATGTTGTCTATCCTATTTAATTTATTAAATTGTTAAGTAATTATGGTTTAGTTTGTTAAAAAAATGTTGCCAGAGTAACCTCTTTTGCATAAATTTGATTCAATTGAACTTTCCAAAAATATAGTATGAAAGTATTCATGTGAATGGTTGTCAGCTCGATGGATGACACAATTTGACTAAATAGTGTGACATCTTAAACCCCAAAATAATATTTATAATAATATATACTAAATTATTTGAAGAAAACTTGCAGCAGATAAAGAAAATATCTTAAAGAGATTAAAAACTTTAATATCTAATTTAGGATATCACGTTTTTCTAAATACACATGTAACAATTCAACTTCGTTCCTCAATTAAAATAGTACAATATCAATGAACTTGATTTAACTAGAATTTCTTGATTTAATTCCCAAGACTTACTCGTACTAAATTTTCATATAAAAAGTCATTTGTAATAACATAAGTAAAATACACATTACAACTCTTAATTCCCGGTATCACCTATCAAAGCGGGGTTTCTCCCAAACTTGAACTTCGAGACTCATTAACCTGTAATAACTGCGATTTCGCAAACGCAAGGCCAAACCAGTCAAACACAAACAACGAAGGAGGTAAGTTTTGAAATCATGTTGATAGTATAATATAAATAAGAGGAACACGCAATTAATCATCAATAAACCGTATCATTATACAAACATTGTTCAAGGAAAAACATCACATTATATAGTCACATTGTATGTCTCTCAATCTTCCATCTACATATCTTTGCTTCCTAACACAACTTTAAATTTGGGGAACATTTTTTAACTAAGAGACTTTGTTGGTTAAGTTTCTTTTTTATATATATATATATATATATATATATATATATACATTTGCATCAAACAACTCCTCAATAGATAATATAGTATAACATGTGAATATATCTTAGTTGACTAACCTAACTTTAAAAATAAGCATTGAAGTAAAATGATTGAGCATTGCTAAAAAACTGAAATAATAATATGATAAATGATTATATAACATCTCAATTCCATTTATTTTATTTTAAGAAATATTTTATAGCCTCATTAATTTATTAAAAAAAAGACTTAATTGCAATTTTTGTCTCTTAATTTTTATCAACTCATCAAAACGGTTCTCCTATTTTAAAATCTGACAGTTTTTGTCTCTCTTTCAGATTTTTTAACTAAAAAAAACAATGATTCAACATATTTTAAATGACATGACATACATTCTCGTGGTATAGAACCATTTGGATGCATTAATTATTTATATATTATTAATTAAACTACAAAAATAAATAACTTCATAAATTAAAACTATAAATTTTAGAAATTTTTATTGTAATTTCATTAATATTAATAATTTAAAATCATAATTATTTTAATTACAAATCCAATAGAAAGATCAAAACCCTATTTAATTTAAAAATAAAAGAAACAATTTCACAAATTAAATAAAAACATAAAGACTAAAAGAAAAATATAGATTCACCCCTCTTTTCTCCTTCAAAACCCAACACACCAAAAAAAACAAGACTACTGATTGGTTGCATTTATCTTGTTAGAAGAAGCAGTGATGTCTTTTTAGGATACTTGAAACTTGTTTCCTAAATATGTTTGAATCAACTATAAAGATCAGTACATCTTTCTTAAAAGCATACATTGTTGTCCCCATGCCATTTTGGTATCCCATTTTCCCAATTTAGCTAGTCTTCTTTACGTGGTCCTAACCATTAAGTTAAAAAAATTATGAAAGTTTAGCAAGATTATTAAATTTGAAAATTAATTATTTTAAAAAAAAATTATAGAAAAAAAATTACTATTAATAATGTAAAATTGATAATATTTTACAACCGTTTAAAATAGAATTTGAATTTTGTCCCTGTGAAGTTAATAAGTCAAACTCCTAAAAAAAAATTAAAATGAATCACATAGCTATTCATTTGGCCCATTTAAATATTGGATTTTATATTCATAAACCTATACAATAAATTTTAATTAAAAATTATCTTAAATTTTAGCTCAATTGACAAATGTCAATATTATTAGGTTAAACGTCTTGATGTGATTTTAAAATTCAAAACTTTATATTTATGTGAATTTATATAGTGATATTTATTGTCTCTTCTATATATAACAAATATCAATTGAAAGTTAAGTTAGTGTTAGAAAAAAATAATGATATCGAGAGTACTAATAATACTCATATTTATTGTAAAGTATCACAAAATTGACAATTGGGCTCTGTTTGATAGTCTATTTGTTAGTCGTTCACCAAATGTGGACTCATTTTCAAGCTGGACTTTGAGCATGTATTAGAGGAAATTAGAATGGGCCTATGTCAATTTCTCTCACCCCACAGTTTTCCAAAAATTATGTTTTACTACTATTTCTCACTTTTAACTATTTTTATTTATCCTATTTTAAGAATTTATGAAAAACTCAAACTTCAATTTTATGGAACAAAAAATACGTAGTGCATTTTATAAAATAATAAAAATAATTTTTTAACATTTTTATTGTTTTTAAAAATATAAATGATTGTTCATTTGAAAAATCTATTACTTCCTTATTAACAAAACTAGAAGGAACATAAATTTTAGAATTATTTTTAAAAGTAAACTGCGTCTAAAATTTCAATTTTTTAAAACATATGTGATTTTAAGAGTAAAAATGTGTTCTAAGAAATCTGAAATTTTAAATATTTAGATTGCATTGTTTGTTTGTAAATTGTAATTAATGGCATAACAAGTGACATTTTAATAAATAAATAAAAAAAGAGACATATATTTTTCTTAGCCGGAGTCCAACATCATATCATGATTTTCGAAAAGAAACAAGAGAAAGAATCGAGTGTGTCGGTGCTTTTTGAAAAATTCAAAATCTTGAGTTTGTCAAAAGTTTTAGAAAAATCAAATTTAATTTTTGTCGGTAAATTCAAATAAAATTATGTTCTCAAAAACAGATATTTGATTTTAATATTTTTTAATTATTTTATATGTAATTGAAATAAACATTCTTTAATACATATTTTTTTTAATATATTCTATATCTCTTTGTATATCTATTTCCACGATAAATTTAATTTATTTTTCTTATTATTCTTACTTTTTAATTTCACATTCACTTCTCTCTCTTTATCATAGATTAAATCCATCTCTCACAACAAGAAAAAAAGTTTCAATCTATCTTTAAGATAACACCCTCTATATTTTATTTTATTTTTATATTTTACCTTATTAGGAGTTGAGATAATTATTCTATAAATTGTCAGTTACTATTGTAGTGTGTTATTTTAATTTTTAATAATAATAATAATAATAATAATAATAATAATAATAATAATAAAAGTAAAAGTTAAAAATGTCTTAGTTATTATTAATAACAATAATAAAAGGAACGGTTAAAAATGTATTGGTTGAAATATCAATTTCTCTATTTAATAGCACGTTACCACCTTAACGTTCCCCACTTCGGGCTTAAGGTTCCCACTGCTGGCTTAACTTTCTCCACTTCCGTCAACGTTCCCCACTTTTGGTTTAACGTTCCCACTCTTAGTTTAATGTTCCCTGGCTTAACGTTTCCAATTATGACTTAACGTTCCCAATAAAAATGAATAAAACAAAACGAATGTCTTCATATATAGAAAAACGGTTTAGTTGAGGAGAGGAAGATCATTTTGATAGAAAAGGCAAACACCAAAAGAGAAAAGAGAGGAGTAATTCTATTCCCGAATTTGTTAAATCAGTATCAGAAAAACATCGATTGCGCATTCGTTAACCGTTGGATCGAGCTGATTTTTGGACAGAAGGTTTGCAACATTAAGATCCACGTTTTCAACGGTTAGATCGGAGAAACTACGTTCAGAGATGGAGAAATCGTGCTCGCACAGCAGCAGGTGTGAAATGTGTGAGACAAGAGTTTGTGAAACATAATTCTAAATACAACTTTAATAACGGTAAGGGCATCACTCCATCCGCTTTCCTACTTGAATTATATGTGATATAAATGTATCGTGATGTTATGTATTGGTTTTGTTTGTGTGTTATCTTTAAAATGAATATTAATAATGGTTGTGTCTGATATGCTCAGATTATGGAAAATGAATGTTATATTATACGTTGTTATAATGGTTGTGTTTGACATGTTGTGGTTATTCAAGGTGATTACTTTGGGTCTAAACTAGGTTGGTTTAGAACAAGGTTGAATGATTTTGGATGTTCTGATTGAGTGGTCTATACTGTTACTAACAAAAGTGTCTACATTCATACATTCATTCATAGTCGTGTGGTGGTGCGTCCATAATTGGTTGGAGCCCACAGATCCTTGCGGGGATGTTGAGCTAGTGGTGTTGCTTGGAAGGACCCACGAAATGCCCTTGCGGGGGAGGCGATATTCCGGAATCATTACATTGGCATATAGATTAAGTCATAAGGTCTGTTTGAGTATGCATTGAATTAAGTGTGATTAATCTTTTATAAAAATAAATGATACATTGTATCCCCTGATAATTGGTTGGTTGAAATAATGTTATTAACGATGTATATATTATACTGATAAATTTGTATACGATTGTATTTGTTCGTTTGGGCGAGGCAATGTCAATAATGAATAATGAATGAGAATGTTAATAATGAATGATCTGGATATTATGGTTATGAATGTACCTGCTGCTAGTTTCGGGTGAATTAATATGTGATATTGTACTTGTTTTATTACTGTACCTCTTAATTGTTTGGGTGATTTAATGTTATTAATTATGTAGATATTGTAATGTTATATTTGTATTGTCACTACCTGTTGTTGGTCGTTTGGGTGAATTAATGTTATTAATTACGTAAACACTGTACTGTTATATTTTCATTGTCAGTATATCTTTGGTGAGTTGTGATTTTTAATTGTTAAATGAAGTACATGATTTATTTATATTTTGCTATAACAACTATATATGCATGCATATTTGCTTGTATTTGTTATTTGGAGATGACCCTTACATTTGACAGGACGTCACATATAGTGTTACTTGAGCGAATAATATCACGATCAACCTAATAGGAGAAATGTGAGAAAGTACAATAGCATGCAGTTGGAGGCTCCGAGATACTTCTGCATCGGTTGTAGACTTGTTTGGTGAGTTTTCCACAAGTCCAAAGTTTGTGACCAACTAGGATTTATGTTTGGGTAGTAAAACGTCAAGAGTTTTGACTCTAGGAGTTTATTTTGTTTAATGAATTAAATTACTTTTAGTATTTGCAAATACTCTGATTTATTATTTTTGAAATATAATTAAAATAGTTATTAAATAATTTTAAAGTAAATGAGTATTTAAGATAATCATAAATAAATAAAACGAATATGTTTTCTATTAGTTAATGTCCCGAAAAAGCGGGATGTTACAAAATCCATCTCTCACAACAAGAAAAAAAGTTTCAATCTATCTTTCTTTTTATTATTTCTTGTTTACAATTAATTTTTCTCTTTAATTTTAATGCAAAAAAAATGACATTTAGACTATATCAATGCTTTTAATATAAAAGAATAAATAGTTTTAGGTAACAGTTTTATAGAATAGGATAATCAAACAAACTTTTTATTTTTTAAATTTTAGGAAATATAAAACTTTTAATAATAATGATCAGAATCCAAATAATATAGTTTTGCCACCTCTAACTACTATTATTGGACAAAACTTATCATCGATGTTTGTCATTTTGATCAAAGCATTGTTTGATATCTTGTTTAAGTTATTTAATTTATTAATGAAAATAAAGATCGTGATAATATGTGTATTTAGAGAATGTTATGTCTCTCTAAATAATGAATGATATGGATTATTGTTGTTAAAAATATTCTTATGAAAAGTACCATTAGAATTATCATTATCATTTCTGGCAACTAAATGATTTTTTTAAAAGAAATACAAGGGTTGTTCCACCTTCCAATTCCTTTAAAAATTATATTTAATGAGAATATAATTACAAAGACAATCAAAATAATTTTAAATATATAGTATGATATCTATCATTCCCATGATACACATTAATTTTATCTACTAAATTGAATTAAGTTTTTAACTTTAAAAGTTTCTATAACCTAAATTTGTATAGAATAGAGAAACTCATATAAAATTCTACAAATATTATAAGCATATATATAATCAAAAGAAATTGGAAATTGTCTTTACAGAAGTCATATAAAAACTATATGGCATATATTACTATAGTTACTGTGCCTATAAGTATATCCAGGCAGGACAACTAGTTACAACCGAAGTCATATATAAACTATAAAGCATATATTATATATTATAGTTACTGTGCCTAAAACTTAATCATGGTACGACAATTTGTTGATCTTGGACAAGCCACAAATGTTGTTGCTGTTGTAGGATCCAGGCAGACGTGTATCTCTTGTAAATGTTGACCCCTACAAACAATATCGGGTGAAGCTTGAGTCTTTTTCTCTATAGCCCTCATGATTTGCTGCCGAGTATACCAAGCCCCTGGTGTGACACCATCCTCTACAAGCATGTTGGTGATATTGTATTTAAACCATAGAGTCATGGTGTGTTGAAAATAGTCCATTGGTATGAATGTTGAACACACTCCATGTTTGTCCCACTCGTCCTCCCAGAATCGACCATCATTGCCAAATAAATTTGGCCAAGCAAGGTTAAGATTCAGCCCTATATTTTGAATCTAGTCATATAAAAAAAAATAGTCAAACAGTTAACATGATAACACAAAATCATATAAATGAGAATTAATTGAGCTGATAAACTCACGTCGCTGAGAACAAATATCTCAGAAGAACTGCATCGTGATGGGTGTGGCCAATACTGGTTCGATGGCCATAGGCCATGAACAGTGAAGAAATTTGGAATTTGAGATATGCATCTCCATGTTGGATTAATCCTGCAAATAGTTGGTGGCCATTGCTGAGCCAATTTGTAGTGGTGAAATAATGGAGCTGCCAATGTCTAAACAAAATATAAATGCATTAATATAAATGATTAGTTAATTAATTGAGACATTAAATTATAATAGAATTAATATTATTATTATATATATGACTAATATTTAAGGGCATACAAGAAAAATCATCTTGAAAATACAATAGTGTTTTTGTATGAAATACCAACCATAAGTTTGATTGGCCATTCATGGCAGAAAAAAATTTGGTCAGGACGGTATGTTGTGGCTTACTGTTTGTTTAGTTATTAAAAATGAATCAAAATTATAACTTTTCTTTGCACATCCAAATAGAGTGGTAACAATGTTGTGCCTTACTGTTTGTTTAGTTATTATGTTGTGCCTTACTGTTTGTTTAGTTATTAAAAATGAATCAAGATTATAACATTGATTGCACATTCAAACAGAGTGGTAACATTGCACGTCTTCCGACCACAAAATCAAATATGCACTAAGTCCTAAGAGATTTTGAACAAAATATACTAACAACACCAGAATCCAAAAAGATGTAGAATTAAAAAATGATATCATTTGTAAGATGCTCTATTGGAGCTTATGGTACAAATGTCTGAACCTTAGACCCCTCCCCTTAATTTGTTTAGTTATTAAAAATGAATCAAGATTATAACTTATCTTTCCAATAAAAGTGATGGGATTCCAATCCACATTTCTTTTGAATAAAGTAAATCTAAATTTTTATACAAACTTTCTCTTTTCACTTTCATATATTCTAAATTTTTTATAATTAATAATGATACTAATTCTAAAATGCTTAAAAAATTAATTAATCAACTTTATAATACATTTAAAAGACTTTACCTTTCTATTAGCCAGCTTAATGTCAACAGAGAATGAGGTTTTTTTTTTCAAAGTGTGCTCAACATCACCATCAAAGAAATGAAATGCAATGAAAAAAAGGAGGTGAGTGACACACATTAACATGAACAATGTGAGGATTCTCATCGTTGAAAGTAATGCAGGGTGGTTAAGAATTTTTTATTAACTAAAATGTTAGAAAAGCTGTATATATAAAGTATAGAGGGTAAAGGGATAAAGCAAATGAGCACGACAGAAAACTGGTTCCTAAAAAAGAAATTAAACATGAAATGTGTTTTAACCCAATTACTAAAAAAAATTGAAATTGGTCAAAGTGTTATATACTAAACATCAAAGTCACGAGTGAGCCCCACACCTTTTTCCTTTTTCATGTTTCTTTTACATAGCAAATCATGTTTCATTTCTGTCCTGATATTCTTGCATGTGATTCTTATTATTTTATGTACTGAAGAAGTATAAACAGAAAGACACAATTAAACAAAATCAAAACTAAAGTGACCTTAGTCTGAGATCATGATCTTGAATTCTTGGTCAGAATTCAGCAATTCAAATTACAACTTTTATTCTTCCAATTATTATTGCATGCTAATTAGCATTTGCTTGCTGCTTAATTAGGCTCACTGGCCACTGAGTTGGACTCTCTTCAGACAAGTCCACCCAACCGAATCATTGCCCACATAAAATAAACAACCCATTCTAATAATTAAACAAATGTAGGAGTATTAACCAACAAACAACCACCGAGTGGAATATGATTAATTAATTAATTAATTAATTAACCACAATATTACTAACAACAACATCTAACTAATAATTAACAAAATTACAAACAAGGCGGAAGCAATAACCATTTTTCAGACAAGAAAAAAGCCACCACCTGAACCGGACATTCAGCCATCGAACCCGGTCTGACTCCACACAGCATCACGAACCCGGCTCAAATCACGACCTTTCAAAGTCCGACCCACACCTTCGAAAACCGATTTCGCCGCCATCTTACGGCTACGCGCTAAATACTCGTGTGGCGGAACCATCTCCAAATCATCATCGTCGACATCATCATCGTGTAGTGACTCAACCGAGTCAACTCGGAGTATCTTACTCCAATCCGGCACGTTCACCGGCAAGGATGATGCCTCGTGTCGTCCACGTGGCGACGAAGCCACGCTCTCGTGTGAACGGAACTGGTGCACGATCCTCGCCGTCACAGTCGCGCTGTTACTCGCCGGATTTTCGAACGCAAGTGATAAACCACCTATTTGGCGGTGGTCGTCGCCGTTCTGGCTAATCCGGCGCCGATTCCGATTGGACGATCCGCCGTTACTCTCGGAGGTTGCAGCATGCTGTGGCTCTCACTCATCGGAAGTATTCAAGTCATTATCGACAGAATCGCCGGTGGTGGACCAGATATCCTCTTCCCGGAGCTCCGACGGGTCAGCGGCGACAGGGACTTGGTTGTAAGAATAAGTATATGTTCCTAAGAGACGCTCGCTGCGGCTGGTTGTTAATTTCCTACTTTTGGCCATATACGGCGGCGGAATAAGGTGCGCTGCCGCGGCTATAAGAATCGGCGATTTAATTAGGAAATATAAATAAATAAATAAATAATTTTATTCACAAGTGTTTCCTAATTTTACTACTAATGTTATGAGTCCATTGCTCTTAAGCTTTGAAACTTCCCCTCTCAAACTTCCGAACAGAATTTTAATAATCAGTTTAATAACAAATATTTTTTTAATGATTATCAAATATATTTTTAGATAGTTAATATTTTTAGTTATGTAAAAAGATTAGCAAACATCACAGCTTACAAGTATAAATGAAAAATCTTAAATTTAAATTCGAATAATCACAAAAAATATTAATCGTCAATTAGATTAGATCTTACTAATTAATTTAATTGGTGTATTAATAAATCAAAAGTTAATATAGTGTTCCTTAATCTATTAATAAGTTAGAATAATATTTACAAATTTCTTAAAAGTACCTCTTAAAATTTTAATATATAAATTTGTTTTTAAAATTAGTATATTCGAATCTTGGTGGATGTGTGCTCTCGTGGCAAGTGATTTTCTTGATGAAATGGGGTTTTGGATACAATCATGACGTGAAGCACTTCAATTTTTCTAATGCTTAGTCAAAATGAGTGAAATACAAGTTAAAAATCAAATCATGGCATATCAAATCATGGTTTCTATTGGCTATTTGTTATGTGTAGAAGTACAAGTTAAATATCTTTAACTATGATGGGTATGGTCCCCCATGAAACATGTTCTAGAGATCAACTAATCAATCACACTCCTTTTAATGATGTCAAAATTGTTTTCATCCGATGTTATATATAAATAACTTTAAATTAATAAAGATTGATCGATTTAATTTTAAATATATCAATTTTTATTAATTTAAATTTTTTTATATTTAAAATAAGAGGAAGTATGACCCACATGCCTATTTGTGTTTATTTCTTATTAATCTCCATATCTAAATTACTTAATTTATCTATATGGCAAGTCTTTAAATGTCTTTAAATTAATGTTGATTCTTCCTCTAAATAAAATATATTAAAAAATATTTATTAAAGTGTGTGATGTTAAATAAGACAAAAAGAAAGTGTGTGATGTTGACACTTATCATGTATTATATCTCTTTGTATATCTATTTCTCTAGTAAATTTAATTTATTTCTTTTATTGTTCTTACTTTTGTAAGTCACCTTCACTTCTCTCTCTCTTCATCATAGATTAAGTCCATCTCTCTTGTTATTTCTTGTTTACAATTAATTTTTTCTCTTTAATTTTAATGCCAAAAAAAATGACATTTAGACTAAATCAATGCTTTTAATGTAAAAGAATAAATAGTTTTAGGCAACAGTTTTATAGAATAGGATAATCAAACAAACTTTTTATTTTTTAAATTTTAGGAAATATAAAACTTTTAATAATAATGATTAGAATCCAAATAATATAGTTTTGCACTCAATACTTAGCTTGTCATTCATAATTTTAAAGTGTTTCTTCGTATTAGAGATTTGGATAGACATTAATATCTTTGGAATCCACATAACAATTAAATGTTCTAGCATTTTTTATTAATGGTATAAAGTTTATATGAATTAAATTTCAATGACTCAATAGAGTTAAGTTAGATCTTTAAGGTTTAAAGAACTCTGACAAAGATTTTTAAAAGAACTTTGACAATGATTCTTACAAATTATTTACTAAAGAGGTTTTTAAATCGATAGATCGTGGAAATTAAAGAGACATCTTTGTGGGATATAAGTCAATACCACACTAAAAGAACCAACTATATTGATAAAAAATATCTCATTCATAAATAATTATAAATAATAATAATAAGTATAGCTTCGTTGATAAAAAGGAGTGTTGAAATCAAATGAATATTAGTAGGGATAAATGCAGTTGAATATGGGGAAGAATAAAGATATATCCATTGAAGTGAGTTGTCATTGTGTTAAGAGTGGCATGCACGAAACATAAATCTCCTCTTGTATTAATTAGACAACCGATAATAATTAGGTAAAAGGATGAGTGTCATGTTATTAATTGTTCTTACTTTTGTAATTCACCTTCACTTCTCTCTTATTGTTTCATCCCACAAATTATATGATGATTTTGAGTTTCCTTGTCCCAATAATTCCAACTCTTTGAAGCTTCCTTCATCATTGGTATACATCATTTGACTTTGAGAACTTTGAATGTGGATTGGAAATACATCACGAGACTATGACAAATTATAAGAAAGTTCAAGAATTTGTGGAATGTTAACCGATTCAACTTGTTGTTTAATCAAGTCGACTTTCTCTATTTCCTTATTGTTAACTTCATCACCTCTTGATCTTAAGAACATTTGTAAATATTCAATCAAATTTACCATTTCATTATATTTATGTTCGAGTACATTTTTGGCATCACTTAGCTTCATTTGCACGTGTTCTTCGCGCCATTGCTCGCTCATTTGCATCATATCTCTCTCTTCTTCAACCTCCTTCAAAATCCTCTCAAGCTTAGCCTTTTCTTCAACTATTTCCTTGGCCAATTTGTCACAAACTTCCTCTGTTAATTCTCTTTCTCTCTTTTCTCTTTCGTAGTTTCTTCTAAACTTATTGGTGATTCATTGGCTAAATCCAATCCATGTACTAATTTGGTATTAAGTAATTCCATCATCTCTTTACTTTTTATTTCCCTTGCTAACTCATCTAACATTGATTTAATGTTCTTCAAAATATGTTTGATTTTTTCCTTGGAGGAATTCTGTGAAGCTTTAAGTTTTTTGATGGAATTTTGAGCTTGAAGGAGTTCTTCAAGTAAAACAGTGACAATTGAATCATGTTTAGTGGCTAATTTTTTGTTTTCTAGAAGCTTCCTTCTATGAACTATTGTGGAATACTCGTTGGATGCTTTTTTAAGAGAAGGGTTCCATTTTGTTGGTCCTTCTTTTGAAGATTTAATAAATGGCATAGAGGCTTCAAACTGAGGACAAAATATATCCATATAGGTAATTAATATTATAGAATTGCACCAAATCAAAATAGAATCCTAAAACAAATGACAGATACCTTAGAGTTGGAAGAACATAACGAACCGTGAGCACGTGAGAACTCAAGAAACCGCAACTGCCACAACCCAGCTGCAAGCTTCCTCGCAGAAACCACCTCATTTTTCATGAAACCTTGTCTGAAAATTCACAAGGGAGCTAATACCCGAATGTGTCCTGTTTTTACCTCTACGGTAATTAAGAGCGGCGGCAACCGCTGAATTTCGATGTTTCAAGCGACCGGAATGAAGTGTGTGGAAAAGGGTGGTGTTGTTGGAAGCCATGAAGAGAAAAAAGAAAGGTTGATAGACATAAGAAAGATATTCAAAGCAAAAAGAGAAAGAGAAAAGGGAAAGTAGTGAGACTGAGACATATATAGGGAAAAAACAAAGTTTTGTTTCTGTCTGCTGACTATCATTTCATTTCATTTTTGCATGCATTTTTTCTATTTTTTTCCCTTCCATTTTTAAGGAAATAGTCTTAAAATATAGCCAAAGATGAATCAAATAAATTTATGTATTATAAAAATAATGAGTTTTAAATTTTAATTCAATTGATAAATATCATTATTGTTAGATTAAACATAATGTTCTAAGTTTAAATTCAGAATTTCACAATTATTTTTTTATATTTAGTATTTCGTTTAAAGATAAAAAATAAATAATATTATAAATTATTTAACATTTCGTTTATAAGTTGGTTATTTGGTCCAAAAATACATGAAGCTAATTATGTTCAAAATATTCTAATTTAGATAGTAAATATTTATTTCGTGTTGGTTTGGTTTTTATGAGGAAATTTTTTCGACATACTTTAAATGACGTGACATATAATTTTATGATATATAATTATCTAAATGCCTTGATTATTCATATGTTATTAATTAAATTAAAAATACGAAAAAAGTTTGAAGTTAAAAGCTATATTTTTACTGTGTTTTATTTTAATTTTATAGGTGTTAATCATTTTACATTATCGTATCATACGTTACATTATTTAAAATATCTCATGTCATTGTTTTTTAGTTAAAAAATCAAAAGAAAATACCAAAACTGACAACTTTTAAAATAGAAAAGTTAATTTTGTTAATTAATAAAAATAGAGGAACTAAAATTGCAGTTAACTATATTTTTTTTAAAAGTTTATATAATTAAAATATAGACCTAATCTGTAGTCCATTAGGTCATCCAAATCAAAATAGCAAAAACAATTAGACTTTAAATTACGAAGAGTCGTTTGAAACACTTACTAATTGAATTTGTTTTTGCATCGAAGCAAAATCGACAATTATACATTTCAATACGTTGAATCTAGAATTTTACTTTCTATCCAAAATAGTTTCACCTATTAGTTTTTTTTTTTTTTTACAAAAATTAAAATACCAAAACATCACATGACAAAATTAAAATTTCCAACCATTAGATATTTTTTGAAGCAAACATCAAAAGGTTTTATAAAAAAAGTACAAAAGGACTTGATTTACAACATGACCAAGAACCTCTTCAAGCCAAACAACACAACATTGGGATCCGTATCGCCTAATTGAGCCATTTTCACTCCCCTTACTTCGTACATGACTAAAGCTACAATGAGAAAACCAAACCCTAGCACTTCACATAGCCTCAACAATCCTTCACACATAGGTTTGCAATGACTCTTGTCTCTAGGGGGTGTACTTGGGATGAGTTGGGTCGATTTTGACAAAACTCGATATTCGAACCAATCAATTATCTTTGGATTGAATTTAGTTTTAAATATGTATTTTTTCATTTAACCCGAACCGAACCGACTCGATCAGGAACGGGTTGGGTTGACGGGTTATACATAAATAATAACTTTTTTTTTTATTTTACGGAAAAATATATTGAATGAAAATATATTTAATACTTGAATGCCTTAAAAATTATAAAATTTCAATCAAATTATTCAATACTTTAAAAAAATCATCAACCTCTCAACAAAAAAAAAAAAAAATTCAACAATCTTCAAATACATAAATAAATTCAACAACAATATTTAACTAGTATTTATCTCAAATGTATGGTATTTAACTAAAATGAATAGTATTTTTCTATAAGTTTTTGTATTTAACACATGTACAAAATTTAAACTAAATTCATTATAAATATAACCATAAGCTTTTCATTCATACATTTATTATGTAAAACTATAACAAAAATTATATACGAATTTTATGAGTAGTGATATACGAGATTATAAGGTCAAAACAAACTAAATGTTAAACTGCGAGAAAAATTCAGTATTTAGTCTAGACGCATGAACACCTTACATCAACATTCATACAAAAATCAGTTATTAATAATATTGAACTGCTGAGACTGCCAAACAAAATTTAAAAAAATATATATAACTAGTTACTGGGTCGGGTCGACGGGTTCAAATTGTTAAATCCATTACTCGAACCAAATATAAGCGGGTTTCAACGGGTTGGGTTGGGTCAAACCCAAAAATGACTGAATACGAATAAAAATCGGGTTGGGTTTGGTGATCGGGTTGGCGGGTCGATCTGCACCCATGTACACCCCTACTTGTCCCTTCAATAGATTCAAACAATTCAACTAAACACACAACCGATCGAAGGTAGATTTATATCTTTGGCCAATAGCCATTAGATTGTTATGGTTAGGAAAGATAAATACTCTATTCGCTTTTTTCTATAAATATCATTTGCCTTTTTCACGTATATTATGAAAATTATACAATACATTTCATGTTTTTATTTAATTTGTAAATATTTCTAAAACACTTATGTAAATGAATGTAATACAATAAATATTATAGGTATTATTGCGAATGCGATTCCTTAATTTAATTTAAAATAACACTTCAATTTTTTTTTTATCTCTTTTTATTCTTTTCGATTTAGTTCTTTATTTAATTTTAAGTAACAATTTGACCTTATATGTTTTAAAATGTCAACAATGTTGTCATATTTTTTTTACAAAAATTCATCAAAATTTTTAAACAAGATCCATTAAATTAATTATCGCCTTCAATATAAAATCAAATTTTATCAAATTCATAACTCAATTTTTTAAATAAACTCATATTTTCATTCTTTATTTGATGTTGTTGAAGATGGAAATATGAGTTTATTTTAATATTTGAGTTATGCATTTGATGAATACATGAATTTTCTTGAATTTGGTATTGAATTTTATGAATTTTGTTTGAAGATTTTGATGAATTTTCTAAGTTTATGTAAAGAAAGAACAATATTATTGACATTTTAAGATATAAATGATCAAATTGTTACTTAAAATTAAATAAAGGACCAAATAAAAAAAATGTGATAATAATATTATCTGAAATTAAGTTAAGGGACCATTAGAACAATTGTGTCAATATTATATTTAAAAAATAATAATAAATATGTTTAATAATTTGAAAACAAATTTATATTAAGAAAAAACAATTAAAAATATTTATTATTAAAGACAAATAGAATAATGTTAAACGAAAAAAATATAAACAATAAATATAAACTGATTAATCATTAAAAAAATTTAAGAACTTATTCTATAAAAGAAAAAAAGAAAGAAATTTTTTTTAATCTGGACCAATCTATAAATAAATTTTCATATATCTATAAAAGCTATGGAAATGAAATTCCATAGTCTATACATTTTCTCGAGGCCATGTCAAGGAAGTTTTGTGATCTTGAACAAAATTATAAGAGTACATTTTTAGGTTTTTTGTTTTTACTTTTCAAGTATAAGGGTACATTGTCTTTCAATTTTAAAGTAAATAAAATTTAACCAAAAATTATTTTAATTAAAAATTCAATTCAATTTTTTTATTAATTAACTTAAGTCTAACCAACAACTCAAACATAAAAAACCCTTCATAAATTATTTATCTTATTTATTTATTAATAACAGACCATTTATTTACATTTTTCTTCTTGTTTATTGTAGTCTTTATATTTCTAATTAGAACGTTTCCAACGTTAACTTTTATTTCAAATCTTTAAAAAATTGTTGATCTGTCATTAAACCTCTAACGTGCTATAAATCTTCTATATATATATATATGTTTTATTTTCTTTCCGCTAGTCATTGGTGTACAGATCACTTCAAAGTAATATTAAATTTTGTTGGAAATGAAAGAAAAAGGTGTAACGGAATCATATAATGTTTTCTTTTCTGCAATCTGTTGGTGTACAGATCAACAAAACACACCATTAATGTGAATTGCCAAGAGAGAAAAATTCATGAGTCGATACCTCTCTCTCTCTCTACATAGTAATCATAGATGATGTCATTTTTTTTCCAATTATTAATTAATCGGTACTGCCCTTTTTGTACTAAAAATAATTAATTGGTACCACGCTCTATAAATAATTGAGGAATATTTTTCCTTCTAAGAAACTTCTAATATTTATGTGTTTAGACACATTGCACATGCGCTCAACCACCAATGCCAAATATACAGTATAGCCAGCTTACAGAACCATATATGTGGCTGTCAGATTTAATATTTCATAGATTTAAATTTTAAAATTAATACTTACAATTTTAAGATTCAATATTTCCTTTATTTTTTCTTATAAATAACGCACGTTGGTTTTTTATTTATGTGCAAGCTAGCATCAGCAAAGTTGAATTATTAAAATTAATCTTAATCTTCCTGTAGGATTAGACTACGGCACTTTTGTTTCTTCTCTTGGTTCTATCCCAACATTCTTACCATGTCATTACAAAATACACTTGATTACGTTATTATAAATTACTAGTGATGACGATAGTTTGATATTGAACACTCTTCCTCAATTAATATTTCAAAATTATCCATAGTTAATTGCAACCAAACAAAATCCACCAACTATCATTACCAAAGAAAGAACAAATAATATATTCAAATATTAAAAAGGCAATAATTAATTTTAACCGAATGAAAAGATAATTTATTCAAATAATATTAATTTTAAATAAAGAACACAATAAATGGTAGCCTTTTATAAAATTTATAAAAGAATTAATAAAATCGGTTTTATTTTATATAACTAATTTAGATTTGTGATTACAATTGGATGATGCAATCAATTTTTAAATTTTCTGTAAGTTTAATTATGTGTCATCAAATTAGATTATGATGATATTGTCAAAATGGTAGACATTAGCATTAGCTTTTATAGAGATAATAATAGATTGTTTCCAAAGAGTTGTATTTTATTTCATATTTATGATAGTGAAAAATATACTAATAGTTAATAAAGATAATTTGATAAAATTATCATTCTCTCTTTTTTATTTATAGACATTTTAAAATATATATGTGAGATGATTCAAAGTGATACGCATTGTACGATAGAAATAGTAGTTAAATTTACATGAGATATTCATTCTGTTCAACAACGATGATGTAATATTAATTAATTTTTTAAAATTATTTTCTAAGTAATATTATATGCATCATTCTTAATTCATTATCTTCTATTTTATAATAATGATAATATTGTTATTTATTAAACACACCAATAGTTGATAAATATAATTTAATAAAATTATTATTTTCTCTTTGATTTATATTTATTTTTTAATTTGTATAAAATTATCAAATGAATTATATAATAATAATACTAATTAATAATAATAATAATAATTAACAATAACATATTAAGAGTAAAAAAAACAACAATAATATACAAAATGTTTTGCATTTGTGTGAATTGGGTTAAAACGGTGAGAGCTTCGATTAATCTTTTATACAAAATTATGCATTCACTCGAGCCAAGAAAATTATTAAGCACTCACTTGTACTGGCCTTATCAATGCACATTTTTATGCCTGGATGTTTATTAATTTAATTATTTTTGCTTTTATTTTTATATTTAAAAAAACTAGAAAGTGGAGCACATACCACTAGTGCTATTGGAGAATGACAATTTGCACAACCAAAAACGTGTGTGAATGCAAAATTTGAAACATCACGTGCAAATTTTAACGAGAGATTTAGTTTTATCTCTTTATTTTTATTCAATAATTGCTGTTTAATGCTCTCACTATAAGAATCCTTTGAGAGTTTCACTTAAAACGTCTCGTATATATATATATAATGCATAAAAAATGTTATAACTTTAGAAAGGAGTCAGACTTTAATCACTTGACAAATCAAAATTTGAATAATCTAAAAAAAGATTAAAGAGCATTATATTATGTATACCAAGATCCAATCTTTTATTTTTGGGTGAGCATACCAAGATTCAATCTAGTCAACTAGACTGAACAAATCTCTAAAATTTTGATATCTATTATAAATAAAAATTAATTATTTTAAATTATTTAATATTATTATTCTTAATACAATATTTATTTAATTCAAAATATTTAATAGTGGTAGTTCAATGTTTAACATTAAAAGGAAACAATTTAATAAATTTAATTTATATTTAATATAAAATCTAAAAAGTTAATTACACATAATTATATTTTTTAACATTTGTGAAATTAGGGTTTTTTTAATGACTGTAAGAGTATTAATGAGATTAATATATACTAAATATGTTAAAAATAGAAGTCCTCTTACCTTGAATAAAATAATGAGACAAAGAATTTGCAAGTTTTTATATTTGAGTGGATAAGTTTTTTTTTTATGGTCAGCTAAAGGATTTGTAAGTTAGATAAGGTAAAAGACCAATAGGTATAAATCTTTAGAATCATAAAGTCCTCTAACCTTGACTACTAAAACACAATATGTAATGATAAAAAAAATAAAATAATAATATCCAACAAATTCATATATCAGACAAGAAAAGGGGGATAACATATACTCTCAATCTAAATATGATATCTTATTTATCAAAAAATGTTAGCACATATTTATATAAGGTGATGGGAAAACATCAAGGAACAAATTTATGTAACGCAACAAATAATGAGAAAGAACAAAAAAAAAAAAAAGTTTCCTTTGATTAAATACTTGAGGTGAAGTTGAAGTTTGCACAAGTAGTTTGTAAAAACAACAAGGAGGAGCTGAATCCAAGTCTTGAGTTAACCAAATCAAATTGCAAAAAATTGTCTTCTAATTGATATCCACCAATAACAATGGAAGTTGTTACTTCTACACCTCCATCTAAAAATGCAAGACAAGAAACCTTATTATTAACTTGAACCATAGAGTTTGCTCCAAACATCCTCCAAAAAACATCCTTATTTTGTAACATAAAGTCAATTGTTGGCACTGCAAGTCCAACCCTTGTAACACCCAAGTCCTTCAATTTAAAACATAGCTTAAAAGGCTTTATTGCCTTTGCTTTTGGAACATCTTCAAGTTCTTTTGCAAATGCATCAACAAAAGAATTGTATATAGATGTTTCCATGATTGTGTAAGGATTTAAAGTACTAATTTTTGTTCCACCTTCACCCTCATCACCTATAGACAACAATGATGTATTCAATGAGATCAACTTTTCATTTATTCTAATAGCTTTCACACCAATGAAATATTCAGCTCCAAGTCTTCCATGGAAAATTGGACCTGCTGAATTATCTGGGTTTTTTATAAGTGGAGTAAAGATAAGAAATTTGGAAACATCAATCCTTGGAAGAAAAACAAAAGGGCCATCACCAAAAAACAGAACACCACTTGAAGAACTCAAACAAATTGAAAACTTTTTATTTAAACTAAAAGCAGATGCAAAAAGTGAAGGTACTGAAATTTCACTCCTTCCAAAACCTGCCATGCCTTTGACACCACTAGCAAGACCTTTCAAGAGATTTGTTCTACCACAAGTGAACAAAAAGTTTTTAACAGTAACAATCTTACCAAGACTTAATCCATTAGTTGAATGAATTGCAACAACATCTAATGCAACCTCACCAATTTCATTTATGTGAGTAAAAATGTTGTTTGGAAAAAGGTTACATGTGTTATTGTTGCATCCTGGTTTAGACAAAAAACAGTTTCTACAAAATTTGGATTTTGTTATTGAGCATTGTTTTGTTGTGCAATGAGCAGGGTGATATGTTGATGAGACATAACCCTTTTCACAATTTATCCAAAGGAATTGACCACTTAGATCTAATGTTAGTTTGATAGGAAGAAGAGGTGTTCTTTGGTGAATTAATGTAACATATTGGCTAGTGGCAGAGTCTTTTGTGACAGGAAGAACAAGTGCTTTGGGTTGAATAAGGGTAGAGGCAATTGAAGGGGATATTAAGGTGATGATCAAAGTATAGAAGAAAAGGAAACTAGGAACAATTTTCATGTCTGTTCTCTGGAGGTTGGAAGATCTGTTTCTGTGTGAATCCAAAAATGCAGATATTGTATAATAACAATCAATTAGAGTTCATAATATAATATTTTATTACATGATTTAATCAGTTTCATGTAAGTTGACTTACAACATGTGTGAAGTTTTGGTTTAGAAATATTTGACATTCTTTTTGTTCAGGTGCACTCTAATTTCTAGTTACATGTTTAAGACACAAATTAAGCTCATATTTATTTTTCATTTGGGTGTTTTTTTAACACATGGATGAACTCAATTCAAATAAATTTTTACAATCTTAATTTAAGTATGTTTACACAATCTCAATCTAAATATTTATTTAAATTTAGTTCAATTGCATTTATGTAAATTCAATTTAAATATATTTATGTAAATTCAACTTACATATCAAATGCAGATTATGATATTTTAGATTTAAAAAAAATGTGTTCATGTAAGTATACATAAATTCAATTAAAATGCATTTACGTGAACTAAATTTAGTTAATATATCATTTAAAAAATTTAAATCTTATTTAAATTCAGTTTATATACGCTTATGTTATGTAATCAAATATATTATGTAAACTTATTTTAAATACATTTATGCACACTGAATTCAAGAACTTTGTATAAACTAAGTTCAAGTGTTAACAACTAATTTTACATTTAATTATAACATTAATGTCCTAAACAAATACTGCCTCACCCTCTACAACATAAAAATCTTTTTTATTACCATATTTTAATGTATAGATTTAGTGAAAAATTTAATTGACAAATTTTTTTGAAAAATCAATACAATTTATTGATATTTAAATTACTATCTAATTTTTTTTATTTATGAAAAATAATCAAATAAAATTTATCTATAAGTGAGATAATTTTTCTACGATGATCCACTATTTCCCACCTGAATTTACTTTTTTTTTTTACAAAAACAAAATTAAACAATTTCATTAATAATCAAATACCAAGTATAAATTAGAACTTCGTCACAATTTTTAAAAATATCGATATATTATATAGTCACCTCTATTTGAATACGAAGTACTAAATTATTTTTCTTATTAAAAACTCTACCAAAGAGTTGTGAAAAAAAAAAAAAAAAATAGTCCAACATTTTTTTTGAAGTAACATGTCTATATTTAGATCGGTCCACTTGATTAATTTTGATGTCATCTACATCCAAGTTGAATATCACATTTGTTAATCTAAGTTCAGTTGTCCATACATAAAATATAGGAGGTCTAAGGTTCCTTTCATGCAACTTGAGTAAATGAGAGTCACCATAAGATGTAGCTTTAAAGAAGCGGCATCTCTTATCAAGTAAAAACTATTACCAACCTTGATGACACTTCATTCAAATTTTGTTCATCCTCAAAACACTCAATGATCTACCAAAAGTTTCTCTATACTTTATTTCCTTGAATTAAAATTAGAAAAAATAAAATAAAAATTATAATAATTAAAATAAAAAAGTATAAAAATGCATTGTCTAGTCTGTAGTTAAGTTGCCATAACTAGTCTAGTCATAGAAGTCATCCCTACTTCCAAAGAAAGGAAAAGATAAGATAAGCACGTTAGCATCACATAGTGTTATCGAGTCAGCAACCCCAAAACTACACAGTACAAGACAACAAAAGTAATACTAAAAAAAAAAACAAATCAAAACAATTCATTGCCCTTATCCATTCCCAACCCATTTCTATATTTCTACCCATCCGCGGCGACTCAAAGCCGACAACCCCCCTTTCCTTTCCTTCTTCAACTACCATTTTCCAACCAACCAACCAACAACAAAATTAAACTTTCACTCTCTTTTCCTTTTCCTTCTTCAATGGCTTCCTTCTCTATTTTCCTTCCTCTCTTTTTCTCTCTCCTTTCTCTTGTTTCTTCCTCCCCAAATTCCCTCCTTCTCCCAATCACAAAAGACACCACAACACTCCAATACTTAACAACCCTTTCTTATGGCACCCCTTTTCTTCCCACAAAACTCGTTGTTGATCTCACTGGTTCACTCTTCTGGCTTCATTGTTCCTCAAGAAAAACCCCTTCTTTTTCTCTCCGTACAATCCCTCACCGTTCTCTTCAATGCCTCACTGCAAAAACCAATCAAACATTTGAATTTCCCATAGATCAAAACCACCCATGTCAAATTCTCACTGAAAACACCATCACAGGTAAAGTAGCTACTGATGGAAAACTTGTAGAAGATGTTGTAGCTTTCAAATCAACGAAAGATTCAATTTTTGAACATGCCCATGATTTTCTCTTCACTTGTTCACATACCCTTCTCTTGAATGGTTTATCAAGTGATGCTAAAGGCATTGTTGGTTTTGGTAGATCTAGAACTTCTTTTTCATCACAGGTTTTCAATTCAATCAATTCACAGAGAAAAATCACTTTTTGTCTCTCGTCTTCTTCTGGGTTTGTTCAACTTGGAAGCACAAGCACTGTTTTTGAGTCTTCAACAAAATCTGAAATTTTCAGATCTTTGACTTTTACACCTCTTGTCGAAAGCCAAAACCATGAATCTTTCATCAACGTGAAATCCATCAAAATTGGTGGCAAAAAAGTGTCTTTTAACACCCCATCATTGTCTCAAGAGGGAAATAGTGGAACAAAGTTGAGTTCTATTGTGCCTTACACAACAATTCAAAGTTCAATCTATGGCAACTTCAAAAGTGCTTTTTTGAAAGCTGCTTTTTCAATGAACATGACTAGAGTAACTTCAGTGGCTCCTTTTGATGTTTGTTTTGATTCTAATGGAATTGATGAGTCAAAAGTCGGTCCTAATGTGCCTGTTATTGATTTTGTTCTACAAAGTGAGATGGTGAAATGGAGCATATATGGAAGAAACTCAATGGTGAAGTTAAGTGATGATGTTATGTGTTTGGGATTGTTGGATGGTGGTGTTGAACAAAAGAATCCTATTGTGATTGGAGGGTATCAATTTGAGGATGTTTTGGTTCAATTTGATTTTGATAGTTCTATGGTGGGATTTAGTTCTTCACTTTTGATGAGGGATTCTAGTTGTTCTAATTTTAGATTTGGTTCCATTTCTTCACAATAGTTTTGATGATTATTACTCTAATTATTGTTATGGTTATATTTGAGGACGCATACCATATAGATTTTGTTAGATTATGGTGAATTGTGAGTAGTTTTATCAATTTTGTAATCACCTTTTCTTTCATGTTTTTTTTTTTCTCTCTATTTTGGTGTATGTGTATATGGTGAGGGCAATTTTGATGTTGGAATGGAATATTTCTATTGTATGAAAATAAGCTTGATCAGTTGAGTTATCATTTGGAAATTTGGCTGATTATTTTTCGTTTTCTTATATGGTTGCATTTATTTATTTATTTTATAACATCTTATATGGTTGGATTGATAAGAAATGCATCACATCGGGAATATACTATTGATAATGTGAAAAGCATATACTTTTTATATATAAAGTATATCTCTTTTTTTATTCAGAAAAAAAAAATCGCTTTTTTTATTCCTTGGTGTCAGTGTTTCGCACAACAGTAGAGAACAAATATTGCACATGAATAGTTTTCCACAAAATAAAGCTCACAAAAAAAAAATTGGGATAATTGTGAAAGTCAATTCAAGTCAATTAATTAATCAGGTCCACAAAATACTGCTGTACTTTTGCTACGTTAGATTGGAAAAATTTCCCATGGACCCCATTTTTATACCATATCCCCATAATTTTTTGAAAATGACAATTATGTCCTTATTAATTTAAAGATTTTTTTTTATTTTATAATTTCATCTTTTTCAGAACTACAAAAAAGATTTCCAGTACACACCTTATTTCCAGAAAACTTTTTTCAAGTTTTCCAATACAAAAAGTTGTTACCGGAAAACTTTAAAAAAGATTTCCGGTACAGAAGTGAAAAATTGTACTACCGGAAAACTTCATTCCAAAGATTTCCGGTACAGAAGGTGTTTCCGGAAAACTTTCTCAAAAAGATTTCTGGTAAACACCATTTTTTAAATTTTTTTTAAATTTTATTATTTTTATAAATGATAATACATTAGTCAATAATTAACGCATCATAAATATTAATTAACACATATAAATATACCATAAATAATTAATAATTAATACACTATTAATATACCATAATAATTCATAATTAATACACCATAATTAATGATTAATACTCTTTTCCATAACAAGATTTATAAACTATTAATAATTATCAAACAACTACCGGAAAACATGTGGATGAAGTTTTTCGGTGGTTTTCGGAAATGTTACGTTGAAGTTTTCCGGAAATGATGTTCTGTACCGGAAATTTTTTTCAAGTTTTCCGGAATGAAAGTTGTGTACCGGAAAACTTGAAAGAAGTTTTCCGGAATTTTTTTTTTTTTTTTGCTTGTTATTTCTGTTCCGGAAATGTTAAATAAAGAAATTAAAAAAAAATTATATGTATGAGGGTATTTTAGTATTTTTTTCCTTTACTTTTGGGGGTATAGGGATAAATGAGTAGGTACAAGGGAAAATTTTCGTTAGATTATTATATATTTTAAGCTTCTTGTCCTTAACTATTCAAACTTAAAGTAGTTTAACTAAAAATGTCCCTTATTAACGAGGTATATTGTTTCTAAGAAAAATAATTTTACATTATTAGTTTAAACTTATTATATATTCTATATTAACAATTTATTATATATATTTAATAGAGACTTCTCATTCTATTGATGTCATTCTATACAAATTCATCTACGGGTGTAACATTATTTTTCACTTCAGTCAAATAGTTGATTTGTAATTATATATTCTATATTAACAATTTATTATATATATTTAAAAGAAACTTCTCACTCTCTTAGATGTCACTTTATACAAATTTCTCCAAATGTGCAATCATTTTTCATCTCAACCAAAGAGTGATGTGTACGTGTTCATATTTAAACATTTTTCATCTTGTTGTCATGTTATACAAATGGAGGAAACATTTTCAACGCAGTCAAAAGCTGATCTGTAACTATATATTCTATATTAACAATCTATTATATATATTTAAAATAGACTCATCACTCTCTTGATGTCACCTTATACAAATTTCTCCACATGTGCAAATAGTTTTCACTTCAACAAAAGAGTTGACTTGTACGTGTTCATAGAGAGTTTCTTCTACTCAATTTCTAAAGATATTTTCCCCTCTTTTAATCTCTATTTTATTTTTTGGTCTTCATAACAATTTAGTTCCAATTAATTCGAATTTGTTTGTTTACTGTTTCATCTCTTCAAATATATATATATATATATATATATATATATATATATATATATATATATATATATATCACGAATTTTTTTTATATACATATATA